>NC_047106.1:89716062-90068562 GCF_902500255.1 Thalassophryne amazonica | reverse complement strand
CACATCATGTGGTCCTCAGAAAGAGAGTTTAGGTGTATTTGAGTGGAAAATAGTTAGTCATTGATGTGCCTGACGCGTGGCGGAGGACCAGCTGTTTTTAGCAGCAGATACGGAGCGGCTCAGAGAGAAAAAAAAAAAAAAAGCATAAAAATGTCTTTGTAAAGCTCAGGGCATTTGTGCTGTTGTCACTGCTTTAAGAGGTGAGGACAAGTCGTAGCTGCTGCCCGGGAGCTGCTGCAAAAAACCGTGGATGAAAAGCTCGCAGCTCACTTAAAGTGGGCAGTTCAGTCTTCCTGCCCACGGACCACGTTTAATGCTGCTATCGACCCACAATGCAAAAGTAATAGTAACGCACAGTGACTTGGAGAAGTAACTTTAATCTGATTACTGATTTGGAAAGATTAACGCGTTAGATTACTCGTTACTAAAAAAAGTGGTCAGATGAGAGTAACGCATTACTAAGTAACGCATTACCGGCATCACTGCTGGTGGCTACCTGGAAAATGAACAGAAAGGTTGTTAAAGAAGAAGATTAGGAGCTAAAGACCAGTTACTGATAGACAAAGCTATCCTGGAGGATTGCAAAAAAGGAGGAGGAACCTCAGCATGGCTTGGATTGACTACAAAAAGGCATTTCACAGCGTGCCACACTCCTGGATCATGAGGTGCTCAGAACTCTACAACATCAATGAGGAAATAAGATCTTTCCTGAGAGCACAAATGAAAAAGTGGAACACCACCATCACCTTCAGTCACACAAATCAAATTAAATCAAATCAGTTTTATTTATATAGGGCGAAATCACAACAAACAGTTGCCCCAAGGCACTTTATATTGTAAGGCAAAAGCCATACAATAATTACAGAAAAACCCCAACGGTCAAATGACCCCCTATGAGCAAGCACTTGGTGACAGTGGGAAGGAAAAACTCCCTTTTAACAGGAAGATACCCCCAGCAGAACCAAGCTCAGGGAGGGGCAGTCTTCTGCTCGGACTGGTTGGGGCTGAGGGGAGAGAATCAGGAAAAAGACTGTGGAAGAGAGCAGAGATCAATCACTAATGATTAAATGCAGAGTGGTGCATACAGAGCAAAAAGAGGTGAATAAAAAGAAACACTCAGTGCATCATGGGAACCCCCAGTAGTCTAAGTCTATAGCAGCATAACTAAGGGATGGTTCAGGGTCACCTGATCCAGCCCTAACTATAAGCTTTTTCAAAAAGGAAAGTTTTAAGCTTAATATTAAAAGTAGAGAGGGTGTCTGTCTCCCTGATCCGAATTGGGAGCTGGTTCCACAGGAGACGAGCCTGAAAGCTGAAGGCTCTGCCTCCCATTGTACTCTTACAAACCCTAGGAACTACAAGTAAGCCTGCAGTCTGAGAGCGAAGCGCTCTATTGGGGTGATATGGTACTATGAGGTCCCTAAGATAAGATGGGATGTGATTATTCAAAACCTTATAAGTAAGAAGAAGAATTTTAAATTCTATTCTGGAATTAACAGGAAGCCAATGAAGAGAGGCCAATATGGGTGAAATATGCTCTCTCCTTCTAGTCCCTGTCAGTACTCTAGCTGCAGCATTTTGAATTAACTGAAGGCTTTTCAGGGAACTTTTAGGACAACCTGATAATAATGAATTACAATAGTCCAGCCTAGAAGAAATAAATGCATGAATTAGCTTTTCAGCATCACTCTGAGACAAGACCTTTCTAATTTTAGAGATTGCACAAACTTGCAAAAAAGCAGTCCTACATATTTGCTTAATATGCGCATTGAAGGACATATCCGGATCAAAAATGACTCCAAGATTTCTCACAGTATTACTGAAGGTCAGGGTAATGCCATCCAGAGTAAGGATCTGGTTAGACACCATGTTTCTAAGATTTGTGGGGCCAAGTACAATAACTTCAGTTTTATCTGAATTTAAAAGCAGGAAATTAGAGGTCATCCATGTCTTTATGTCTGAAAGACATTCCTGCAGTTTAACAAATTGGTGTGTGTCCTCTGGCTTCATAGATAGATAAAGCTGGGTATCATCTGCGTAACAATGAAAATTTAAGCAATTCTTTCTAATAATACTGCCTAAGGGAAGCATGTATAAAGTGAATAAAATTGGTCCTAGCACAGAACCTTGTGGAACTCCATAATTAACCTTAGTCTGTGAAGAAGACTCCCCATTTACATGAACAAATTGTAATCTATTAGATAAATATGATTCAAACCACTGCAGCGCAGTGCCTTTAATACCTATGGCATGCTCTAATCTCTGTAATAAAATTTTATGGTCAACAGTATCAAAAGCTGCACTGAGGTCTAACAGAACAAGCACAGAGATGAGTCCACTGTTTGAGGCCATAAGAAGATCATTTGTAACCTTCACTAATGCTGTTTCTGTACCATGATGAATTCTGAAACCTGACTGAAACTCTTCAAATAGACCATTCCTCTGCAGATGATCGATTAGCTGTTTTACAACTACCTTTTCAAGAATTTTTGAGAGAAAAGGAAGGTTGGAGATTGGCCTATAATTAGCTAAGATAGCTGGGTCAAGTGATGGCTTTTTAAGTAATGGTTTAATTACTGCCACCTTAAAAGCCTGTGGTACATAGCCAACTAATAAAGATAGATTGATCATATTTAAGATCGAAGCATTAATTAATGGTAGGGCTTCCTTGAGCAGCCTGGTAGGAATGGGGTCTAATAGACATGTTGATGGTTTGGAGGAAGTGACTAATGAAGATAACTCAGACAGAACAATCGGAGAGAAAGAGTCTAACCAAATACCAGCATCACTAAAAGCAGCCGAACATAAAGATATGTCTTTGGGATGGTTATGAATAATTTTTTCAATAGAGCTCTGACTCTTTGTCAGCCTGGCTACAGTGCTGAAAAGAAACCTGGGGTTGTTCTTATTTTCTGATTCTCCAGCCTATTGGGGTAGAATATGATGATCCATGGTATCAAATGCAGCACTAAGATCTAACAGCACCAGAACCGTAGTGGTGTCCAAACGCATTGCAAGCAGAAGATCATTCACCACTTTAGTAAGAGCTGTCTCTGTGGAATGATATTTTCTAAAAGCAGACTGCAGTGGCTCAAAAAGATTACGCTCAGTAAGGTGGTGCACAAGCTGCCATAAAACCACCTTTTCCAGAATTTTCGAGCAAAATGATAGATTTGATATTGGCCTATAATTTTTCAATACACTAGGGTCAAGATTAGATTTCTAAAGTAATGGTTTAATTACTGCAAATTTGAAACATTTAGGAACAGATCCAGATGTTAATGAGAGATTAATCATTTCTAGCACAGTCGGTCCAAGAGTGGGCCACAGGTCTTTAAATAGTTTTGTTGATATGGGATCAAATAAGCAGGCTGTGCTTTTTGTAGACGTTATGAGTTTCGTCAGCACGCCTAGTGAGATACTATCAAATTCTGTAAATCTAGGTAATACCTCAGCAATGGCACCCACCTCAATAGCAGGTTGTCATGGCTGGATTAAGGCATGCTGGCATATGTTTAACATGATGTCATCTATTTTCTTCTTGAAGTAATCCAAGAAATCTTGTGCTGTGAAAGGAGAGCAACTTACAGATGATTGTCCATGAATAAGTATTACCACCGTGTCATAGAAGAACTTTGAATTATGTTTGTTTTTGTTGATCAAATCAGAGTCGTAGGCCCGCTTTGTAGCCAGTAGCGCATGCTTATAGTCTAAGATAGCATCACGCCATGAGAGGTAGAATACTTATAATTTTGATTGAATTCTAGACCTCTGGACTTATGCTTGAGGTCACGCAAGTAATCACTGAACCAAGGTGACTGTGTTTTGGGGGAGCGTGGTTTTAATATTTCAAATGAATGAATTCAAATTCATTCATTCATTCATTCATTCATTCAATATAGGTGGCACAATCATGTCAAGTGTAGTTTTAAGTGCTGAATTTAAACTATCCACAAGACTGTCTACTAATTGGGCATTTTCCAAATGTGAAGAGAGGCTATCAGGTAGTCGAGCTTCGAGTTCAGTCGTGGTTGAGAAATTAATGTGTCGCAGTGATAAATAAGGTGTCATGGTCTGCCCTGGTCCTTTGCCCTTTTTTAACCTTGTGTGTAGTTTGTCTGTTTTTCCTCCAGGTAGCACAGTTCAGAGCCGAGGAACACCTGCAGCTCATCGCTGCTTATCATCTCCTCTCACTTCAATCCCTGCTCTGAGCTCAGTCTTTGCCCATGTCTTGGTGATCCTGACACACGAGTGTCTTCCTTGACTCTACGCGTCAGTTAAGTTCCTTCATGTTCTGTGAGATCCCGTTCTCCATGCTGCTCTGATTATGAATGTGCATGAATAACTGTACTGTATCCAAGAACTGTTTCCAAGAACTATTTCCAAGAATTGTATGAGCTCTGATACATTAATTGATGCAGACATATCTTTCTGGGAAGGTCACGAGCCCTCTCTGTCCATTTTTGTGACCTCGCAGTACTTCATCCTGACATCAGTGGTGCCGACGTGAGTAACTATGTGACTGTAACTAGAGTCATGTTACTTTGTCTGTCTACCCTTCTGCAACATCAGCACCCTAAGATGGGAGGCAATGTCGGAACTCTGGCACCAGGAATACATTTAATGTCAACCAGCGTCTGTCACTAAAGCCCAGCATTTCAGCCTGGAGATAGGAGTGGAAGTCACCAGTGGGCTCAAAGGACTAACAACAGGCATATCCAAGGGAGAAAACCAGTTTACAGTACGCAGTGGCGAGTGTGATCGGGGTACTACAACCGGGCAGCAAGCCCTATGTGACTTTCTCCACCTGACCACAGTCCAAAAGCTGTCATCCACACCTGGTATTTCTAGGCTGATGCTCATGGGCATGCTAGCCGGCCCAACAATAACCTCGCCTGGAGTGCTCGTAACATCTAACTCCACTGAACTAAGAAGTTGTTCTAGCTTACAGACACAGCTTTCTAAAAGAGTCACCCTGTCTGCCACCATCATGCAGGATTAATGTAAAGTGTAAAGTAGTGTACTTTGTGCACTAGAAAATCCAAGAGTGTAGCCAAGCTAGCGCGAACTAACCACTAATAAAAATGATAACCACTCCTAAGAGTCACACAGGAGTAAAATAATGACCTACAATTCACAGCAGTTTCACTGAAAAAACTAACAGAAATATTACACTGGTAACAGTAATTAAAGAAATGATTACAGAAAAAAACGTGTAACCAAGCTAGCGTGAGCTATCCACTGACAAAAACACTAACCACTCCTAAGATTCACAACAGGAGAAAAAGATGCACCTAAAAAAAGAAGTGTTAAACAGAAATAGAATAAACAAATACAATCTTGTTGTGATTAGAAGAGTGTTATTCAGCACACAGTTCATTGGAAGCAAGTTGCCAGATCTGTGATCCTGATACACATTTCAGAAAGCTCTATCTCTTGATCCCCCTGTGGTTTTCACATTGTTTATTGACTGTTTTTCACCTGTTTGGGATAATAAACCACCTTGTGTTTTTACCTCAAATCAGTTTTTGGTTGCTGCCTGCATTTTGGGTTCAACTTTGACCTTGCTAAACCTAACAATGTGTTAATTTTCTGTGGTGTTTGGATGTCCTTTGTTGTCTGGGGTGTAGAAATTTAGATGGATGAAGGAGACACAACCTTCCCATTTCGGCAAAACAAGTGTGTGCCTTTTATTTCTATGTGTTATTACTACATTTTCATTGCTGTTGTAGTAGCCGTGCCCTTTTATTCACATAAGTCACCAACATGTATAGTATCTCAGTACCACCCATTACCTTACAGGAGTCTTGACAGAGAAAGCACAACAGGGGGCCGAGAAAGCTTTGTCTGATGTACAGCAGGAATATCTAAACGAGACAGGAAACATAAGTACGCGAAATAGCTTGTCAGGAAATGAGCATTGCCGACTGCATGCACAGGAGCCAAGACAGGAACAAACATCAAAAGGGACAGAGAGGCTTTATTTGCATAGAATACAAATTGCCAAGACAAGAAACTCAGTATGCATGTCTCGGCGTGTTACCACATGCAGGACAAGGAACACATTGCCTGCGCTACACATATCTGGACGTGTTACCACATATGTTACCACATACCAACCAGGATGTACTCGGTATGGTGAATTGTGTCCAAAACATGATGAATGTCCATCACAGGAGTTGGATTACTGACTTTATTCTGGAGCATACATTTTCATTTTGAGAACATAGTTTCTTTTTTGACATTCAGAAACTGTATGCTCGCTATCAGAACTCTGCTCTTGCACTCAATTAGTCCTTGCTCACTGGCAGATTTGCTCTGGTCTTGTTTAAAACTTTAATTTGGAGCACAGGAAATCTGTGCAAGCAGCAGTATGAGGGTAGGCTGAAAAGTTCTAAGGCTCCCCATGAAGGAGTAATGCATTAACTGCATTATAGTGAGCAGAGGTGTCAAGTAACGAAGTACAAATACTTTGTTACTGTACTTAAGTACACTTTTTTCTGTACTTTCTATTCCTTACATTTTTAAAACAAACAGTCTCGTTACTCTTGGCTTCAGTTTAATATTTATATATGTATATATTTCACGTCATGTGCGCCTGTAATCAACTTTTTTGCAGCGCGGCTTTGCTTTGAACCGTGAACCAATTGAAGCAGTGGTTCGCAGATTGAAGCAATGCTTCGACCTATTGCTTCTGTTATTCCTTCTTTCTTTCGCTTAATTTTCCCCCGCTAAAACCCTAAAGAGCATACGTCTGTGAGTATTATTTACCTTTTCTATGTTAAACCGACCTGTTATGGTCTTCTGAAACAGTTGATAGATGTATTTTATAACTTAAAAACGGGAGCGACGCTAACGCGTTAGCGTGTCTATGGCATTTTCAATGTTAAAACTTAGCATTAAGCAATTACAGCTCTCATCACGTTCGGGTGCATTTGTTTTCAAATTGTAATATTTCTTAAATTTATTTTTGTTTATATATTAATAATCTAATGATTATTATATACAATTTTAGAGAAAGAGACAAAAAGAACCTGAATAGAAACACAACAGAAAATATAAAAGCAACTAACAATGAACATACATAAATAAATACATACATACATAAATAAATAAGTGTTTCCTGTGAACACCTAGTGACTTTTACACCTGCATTTCATCCCTGTCTTATTTAATGACAGTTTGTTTCGGTCAAACCATATTTTCAATTTGTTAATTTCTTCAGTGATTTTCTCCAGAACTATCTGCCAAACTAGAAAACTGCTGCATCCTAGTAAGAGCAGAATACTACTGGAATGAATTTGAATAAGGAAAGTTGTGGGGTTTTTTTGGTTTTTTTTTCCTTCACTAAATGGATGCTGCACTCACTGCAGTTTATTGTCTGGAATAGTCCCAGACTGCATTTCAGAGCTTCTAGAATTGAAACATTTGCGTGCAGGTGGTGTTGGGGTGGTAATTTTGGGTTTTGGGTCTTGGGCCACGTAGAACGAATCAGTTTTTAAATTAAGCTTTCAATTCATATAGTGGCATCTACCTTTTTTTTTAAAGGTTATTTTATACTTTTATACTTTAAGTAGGTTTTGGAGCACATACTTTTTCACTTTTACTTGAGTAAAGAGGTCAAGTTGATACTTCAACTTTTACCAGAGTGTTTTTAAACTGCAGTATCTATACTTCTACTTAAGTAACAAATGTGTGTACTTTTGACACCACTGATAGTGAGCCTTAGAACATTTCAGTCTACCCTCGTATATTTTAGTGCAGAGGTAGACGCCTCCTCCTCACGCTCAAACATTTTCTGTATACTCTCAAAACGTCTACTCACAGGAATCTACTTTGGATTTTTTTTTTTTTTTTTTCTTATGAAACCCTGCCAAAACTGGTTGATGTCATGGAGACAACCATGCACTCAGCAACAGTTGAAAAAAAAAAAACAAAAACCTTTGATTCAGGTGCATGAAATAAATACATACTCCAGACATACTCCAGAAAAGCCACTTCTAATAGGACTTTGACCATGCAAATTTTTTCCAAGGTAAAACTAGTGTTGGTGGATGTCAAGGATGTCAAGCAGCTGCACATTCTAATTGAATGCAAGGACAAACAGATTGAGGATTTGGAGAGGAGGGTCGATGAGCTCGAACAATACTCCCAAATGTGCAACTTGGTTATCACCAATCTGCCGATCAAACCATGCTCATATGCACGCGCGGTGGTTGGGGACAGTGTGGATGTGCCAGACACACAGGAGATGCACTCCGTGGAGTAACAGATGGAAAATTTTCTCCGGAGCAAAGGAGTTTAGCTGAATCTGGATCATGTCGAAGCATGCCACCCTCTACCCAGGAAAGGAAACATCAAGCCCGTCATCATTCTTCATTTTGTCAGCAGAAAGAATAAAACAGCATTGTTAAAACAAAGACACGAGCTCAAAGGAACGGACGTATACATGAATGAACACTTAACAAAGAAGAATGATGAAATCGCCAAGAAAGCAAGATACCTCAAGAAACAACAACAACAACAACAACAAAATCCAATAAACATGGGTAGCAACCTGTAAAACCTTTATCAAACTAAATGGATCACCAGAGGAAGCCAAGATTCTTACAGTTAGATATTTGGATAAACTGGACAAGTATCAGTGAACTCAATGGCACAACGCATGTATCAGCCTTGGGAACCCATAAAGGTAACATCTGACCTGCAATTTTACCATCTTGACAGTTGACCTGAATGTGTTTAAACAAAAGAACAAAAGTGAATCCAACAGCTCCAACTACTGGACCTAAATGTATTTGGATACACTAACTACAATTGTCATAGCAAAGAGACAGATATTGTCTGACACTGAAGGACAGGAACAGACTGGGTCAGATTATTAAATGGTCCAGTCGGCTGATTGGTGAGTCGCAACTGAGTTTAGAGTCCTTGTACACCAAACAACTACAGTGGATAGCCAGCTGCATCACAACTTGGTAACGAGTTTCAGCTCCTCCCTTCTGGCCATAGGTTCAAAGTCCCAAGGTGTAGGACAAAATGCTACAGGAGTAGTTTTGTTCCAGCGGCAATTGTTCATTTGAAAAGATCTTAGCAGGGTTTGCACATATTTATATATTTATCTATCTATTTATTTATTTATTTATTTGCCTTTTGCACATCAATTTTTATTCTGGCCATCTTTTATTGGTTTCTCCTGATGCTTGTTTTTAGTGGTTTAGTAATCCTGTGAGTGCCTGCTTGCGTCTGTGTTATACTTTTGTTTTGCATATGTTCTTCGTTAGTGTTTTCAGTGTTTTGATTGTTACTGTTGTGCCTGACTAACATGGACGCCCTTTTCTGTTTGCTGCAAGTCAAATCTACCTACGGGTACAAATAAAGTCACCTGAACCTGAATTGATCCAGACAATAACTTTCTGTCATCTGTTAGTATAAGTTGTAAGTGCTACACCAAAGAACAGTGCTACACTAATCTTATTTTGAAAAGTAAACTATCTGTTGTCCATTTTAACAGAAGAAGTATGTACACGAATTATAATGAAATATGCAACGACTTACAAATGTTTAGTCAGCCTTTTAGTCTCATAGCTATATCTGAAACCTGGTTTAATTAAGACAAAGGAATCAATTTTGAATTTGATGATTGCAACTTAAGCTATATTAATAGACAAAATAAAACAAGTGGTGGTGTAGCACTGTATGTGCATAAAACAATCAAATATTCAATTGCAAATGACATGTTATTAGTAGTTGATAATCTAATGGAATACGTAAACACTGAAATGGAAGGAAGAATTATCATGAAAAGTAATCGTATCAGGATGGTAACAAAGCTGCTATATCAGTAGACAAGTGATATATGAATGAATAACTATACTGTGACACAAAGGCACCTCCCTGGATTTTCAAGTCTCACTCTCTGACTTGTGATCTCTCTCTATCAGCTTCTCTCTCTTTTTCTACCCCCCCCCCCCGCCCCATTTTTTTTTTTTTTTTTTTTTTTTTTGTCATTTACAGTGAATATGTCTGCAGTCATACTTGACAGTTTTCATTTTGGAAGCAGAACATGCTTACACTATGTATCATGCCATATTATGCTTCACAGTCATCATCTATCTGTTTGATGTTGTTTTTTTCTGTGTTTACATTGTAGTTTTATTAGTATGGGTGGTGGCCAAGTGGTTAATGCGCTTGGTTTCAGTTCAGAAGGCTCCGGGTTCAAATCCCACCCCTGCCACATTTCTCCATGTAATGTGGAGTTGTGTCAGGAAGGGCATCCGGCATAAAACCTGTACCAATTCAACATGCAGATCCACCTTGGATTTGCTGTGGCGACCCCGAGTGCAAACAAGGGAGCAGCCAAAGGGACTTTACTTTTACATTGTAGTTTTATTGATTTATTCATTTATTTATTTATTTATTCATGTCATATTCAAAGCAGGATGTTAACAACACTCATGAAATTCTGAACACATTACACATATAGTTATTTCCATGGTAATTACATACACTACATGTGGAAATGTGGGGCTGGATCCTATCCAAACTATCACAGGGCGTGAGGCAGGGCGCACCCTGGACAGGGCGCCAGTTTGTCACACGGCCACATATAGACAAACAGACACATTCACACCTGCACGCACACCTATGGACAATTTAAAGTGTCCACTTCACCTAACCTGCATGTCTTTGGATGTGGAAAGAAGTCAGAGCACCCGGAGGCATCCCACACAAACATGGGGAGAACATGCAAACTCCACACAGAAAGGCCATAGGTGGGAATCGATCCCATGACCTTCTTGGTGTGAGGCAACAGTGCTGACCACTAATCCACCCTGCTGCCCTAGTTGTGCTACTCCAGAAACCCAAATTACTGGGAGGAGTAATGGCTCCAAACTTCTTCCATGATGTAATTTCAAGCCAACAACAGTACATATACAGATGAACACATCCTAAACAGTCAGACAATCTCTGGATGAACTTCTCGGAACCTGTGAGAAAACATTGGGGTCACAAAATTGCTTTATCAGCTAATCTGTCAAACATTACCCTTGTTTTGAAACACAAGGTTCGGTCAGATCGGCACACAGAAATGATCACACAGACTGCATTTTGCTAGAATAAAAAGGCGTATATTTATTCCCCACAAAAGCAGTTACATCAAACACAAGTGGTTGCAGCGCATTTTTCTCTTACCGTGACGCCTTTAAGGTGGAGAGCCAACACCTTCAGCAGAGTGCGCCTGTCAACCGGCTGGGCGTTCGTACGTTAACCCGCAGCAGACTCTGTTGAAGCATGGTTCTACTCCCTCTTTTCTAGTGTGTCCGCGAAGGGAGGGTGAGTGGCCAACTCAACCTCCCTGGCGCACATAATTTCTTTAATCAACAGGCATCTGAAAGTTATTTCAAAGATATAATAAAAGCAGTTCTTCACTCCCAGTTCAGAATGATCCCAGCATGCTTCACTCCCAGTCGTTAGTGGCTACGAAAACAAAGTCGTGCTATCAGTGTAATAATAACAAGTACATCCAGCTCTTCGCTCCCAGTTCAGACTGACCCCAGAGTGCTAAAACAAAATTAAATAACAAATACATTCTCAGGGTTACTTTAAGACAGGTGCAAAACAGCACAATAACATTTTATTATACAACCCTTGTTTCAAAACTCCTACAATTTTGACAACTTTCACAGCCTAGCAGAAACTTTTGTAAAATTACAAACTCCATTTTATCACCTTCAAATAATACCCAAATTTGAAGTAGTCCTGACTTTTTTACATAATATAAACACCTCCTGTTATGGATAAGACGCGGATTGAGGAGCGGTCCAGTATCTGACTGAACCCAGCATGAAATAATCAGAAGCAGTTCCAAAAAGAAAACACATTTATTTTTCTTCCTTTGTGCTATACATGAAATACTAAATAATTAAAGTTCTGGTGAGGTGAAAAGGCGGCGCGTTCTCTCAGCGTCTCAACAGTCGGAGTCCAAACGTTCAGGACTCAGGAGTTCCGCCAACACCCCCCCCCAAGTGACTTTCCCAGACTGTACTCTGCGAAGGAGGAACAGAGATGAGATTATTCAACACTTTACTATGAAATATTGTTTAGAGGCAAACTTATCAGCTACACATTTAGGTCTGGTTTCAAACTTAGTTCAAAGAGGCTGCTGCTCACAGCTAGTGGAGGATCATTAATCCGCACGCCACTGCCGTGAGGAGCACGCCAAACAATTTCCACCAATAATTACTTATAGCTGCGTATAAACGCCATTTTACATTCACGGATAAACTTTTCAGAATATTCACCTCTGTCGTGTGCTGACAACGTTTGCCTCTCACCCTCGTCCTCCTTCACAGGCGCGATGTCAGACTCTGAAACGGCCCTCAGCGTCCCCACACGGTCGTCACAAGGTCATATTCTCCGGCAATCTTATCCAACTCACTGCTGGTTTAAATGTAGTTCTTCATCACTACATTGGTACCAGCTGGAAGTCCTCAGATCTGCATGTGAACATCACAGGTGTTGTGGATTGTCCTGATAGACAGCCGCACGAGAATGCAACAGGTGCAGCCAATCATCGTAACAGAGGAGAGAGACTCTTCTGCAGCACATTTTCCTCAGAGAACAGCCCCAAATCATCTGGGAAGGAAAATAAACACAAAACAACCCAACCTTGTCCAGCCAACCCCCCCCAACACACAACACCTCCTTTAATTTAAATTTTGGAATAATAAGCGGGTAACTCATCTTAAACATATCTTTGACAATAACACTGGTCACTGTTTCATACTTGGGTCACAAGAGTTTATGGTTACAAAAGTTTAGCAGACACTCTTTAAAATACCAAGTACATCACACTCATCCATGACTCATTGTTTCATAATATGGACAAAACATAGAGGGTATTTGTTCAGTGACAGGGAAGGGAGTGGATTGTGAAATGAATAAGCAGTTTCGAGGTGAGATATTTGATAAGTACAGAAAGCCTTTCCTCATCAGGAAGCAGGCTTAAAGGATATAGCTGTTGTAGGCAAGCTATAGATGACTGAACACTGCACTGTGATATATAGGCAACTCCTTGGTTTTTCTAGTCAAATTCAAAGTCAAAGGTGCTTTACGAGTGTCATGTTTTGGTCCTGTTTGGGTTCCAGTTTTATTCGTCCCCTTTTCTTTTCCTTCTGTTTACCCTGGTCTTGACTTTATAGTTGTTTTGCCACTTGATTATTTTCATTCAAGTCTGATTTTGATTATTCCAGTCCATGCATTATTCTATCCCTGGTTTTGGTTCCTTATTGTATTCTTGGTTCTCTCATGTATTGCATTTTCGGTTCAGTCATTTATTGCTTTTCTTTCTGTATGATTGAGTCACTAGTTTCATTCTTAGTTATCTTTTATTTTATTAGTCACGTATGTATTGGCTAACGTTAGTTGTTATGCATTCTCTGATCTTGCTTCTTACTTATCTACTCTGTCATTATCCTAGTTGTGTTCTGGTTTTATGAGTTTTACTTTCTGTTACAATTCATTTTGTGCTCAGTCTTAGTTTAGTTTTTTCACATTCTTTGCATTATGCTTTAGTCACACGTTTTGCTTATTATTTATCTTCAGTGTTTTGTATTTGATTATGTTCTGTTTATGATTTATTGCATTCTCTGTTTATTAGTTATTTTTGTATTGTCATCTTATTATCGGTGATTGCATTTATTTCTATACTTTATTCAGTGTCAGTTCTGTTCTGGTTTCAATTAGTATTATTATTATTGATCCTCAAGTTTCCAACTTTTTAGATTAGTCACATTATTTCCTTGTTTTCCCCCTTTTGTTTTGCTCACAAGCACGTCACATTTTCCACCATTAATTATCCAGTCACTTAGTTCTATTGGTTCTGTCTGCATTGCATTTTTCATCCCTCACTATCTTGCACCTGTTCCTCATCTGTCAGCCACACCCCCTTTCCAGATTCTTCGTCCTCACGTACACCTTGTTTTTCTGTCACCGGCTTCCTTATTTAAACTATGTCTGTTCACTCCCTCATTGCTTGTTTGTTGATTTTGATCAATTACCAGCACTCTGTCACAGCCCTGTTTTGCCAAGCCATTTTTTGACTCTGCTCTGTTTACCGAATCCTGCCTTTAGCCTCAGCTCTGATAACCCAGTTTGCTTGTGTACTGACCCTGCTTGTTTATGACCATGTCCTCTGTCATGCTGCTGCCTGGTACCTTTGCTCCGCGGACTACCTTCCTGTTTACCGAACCCCTGCCTGTAGTAAAGACCAATATTTTTACTCATACGTCTGGCATTGAGAGCCTGCATTTGTGTCCAGCCTCTGTCTGTGCCTCGTCTCCACTCAGCCTGACAAAACAAACAAGCCAGACATGGATGCAGTGGGCTCGAACCCTGTCACCAGGAACCAGGACCTCGACGCCATCAGAAAGATTTTTGACAACATCAGTTTTTTTCCTCTGTGTGGTTCCGGAACTGCTGCTCTCCGAAGGAGAAATTTGACTATCTTGAGCAGGCTTGGGAACTTCTGGAAGCGAATGTTTGGCTTTATGAAGTCTTTCCTGATCTGCAGGATCTGGACACTATTTTTTTCTGGGAAAAGCCTTCTCAACTGGGTTAAACATCACGTGGTCTGAACACTTGTCCACAGATAATGACTCAGAGTGGAGCAACTGTGATGACGGATGGCAGAGCAGTTAGTGCTCCAGGACACAGCTACCATGTTATTTAAAATACAGGACATATTTTTTGAGTACCAGGACAATCTGAGTGGACAGAACCGATGTCACATACTGTCAACTCTCGACCAGCTTTTACAATCCGAGTCAGATGTGGTCACCTCTTTTCCTGAGCTTGCGAACATAAAAGCTCTTTGCAAGCAGGGCCGGGTTCTTCCATACATCGAGGACCCAATCGATTTTTTTTGTTTGAATCGGACATTACCGCCACCTGTTTATCTGATCCCCAATACATAACTCTCTCAAATGCAGCCTGGTGCACAGCAGCACAAAAGCCGGCCACACCAATGCAGCCAGAAAAATCAGACTCACAGCCATGCTCAGCATCCATTCTGGCATCTTCACGGGTGCCACCTAAACTCATGCCATGGAAACCTCATGTGACGTCAGCACGCCCTTCTCTGGTCCATGCAGAACCACTCACCATTACGTTGACGTCACCAGCACGGCTGCTCGGGGAAGCCCCGGCCACTCTCATGTCTCAGCATTCCTCAGGCGTGACGTCATCCACCTCTGGTCCACCTCCAATACCTGCACCCCGGAACTCGTGAGCGCTTAAACCGCAGGTACCACCTCAAAGCGTAACAATGACGGTGGAGCCCGACGCACCCTCGCTGCCTGAATTCTCTCCAGAATCCACACTGGCAGAGCCATCGGGAAGGTCATCTCTGCATTCGTTGACACAGGCTACAGCTGACGAATTTGCTTTGGAGCGCGCTGCCTCTGCGTCACCCATAGCACCAGGCGGATCATCTCCAGCACACATTGCTTCTGCATCTCCTGTCATACAAAGTGGATCAACACCAGCGCGCCTTGCTCCTGTGCCACCTATGAGGTTTGGTGGATCAACACCAGTGCGCCTCGCTCCTGTGCCACCTGCGACATCTGGTGGATCAGTCTCATTGCGCGCTGCATCACACCCAGAACCGACACCTGAAGGGGCGTTCTCCACATGCACGCCATTGATAAAGACCATCAGACTGTCCTATTCTCGTCATCTCGCTCCAGCGTCATGGGCAGTTTGGAAGACAACCACAAGAAATAGTAATAATAAAAAAACAAGGCCACTAAATGAAGAATACAATGTAGTACAATTGTGGATAGTCAGATGATTGGTGTGTGTGTGAGTGTGTGCGCGGGCACGAGGGTGTGTGTGTGTGTGTGTGTGTGTGTGTGTGTGTGTGTGTGTGTGTGTGTGTGTGTGTGTGTGTGTGTGTGTGTGTGTGTGTGTGTGTGTGTGTGCAGGCAGCACAAGGCCCTTAGTCTTTCTGTGCTAAATGCCAAAAAAATCATTGTTGACCGTGACAAATTGGCCATATTTTGAGCATTGTAGAAGAAAGTGCTCCTCCATCTCAAAGTCTTCTGCCTGACAGGCCAGCACAGGAAAACCTGCCTGCCAAGAGAAAGAAGAATATGTGGATACTGTTTCCACTGCCAGGTTGTGGTCACTGAGCTTGTACTTGGTCAGGATTTGCCTCTGATTCATCTCTCTGACAGAGATGAGGTGCTTGGCCAATTCATATTCTCTTTTTTGAGTCAGAGACAGTAGATATTCATTCTACTTTGGGTGGTAATTTGGTTTGTCCATTGTTCCAGTCTTCTTTTGCTTAACTGATGATTTGGCTGACTGTAATTGGCATTTGAGAAGCAGAGCTGGACTAAGATTGGTATTTATGAGGTTTTGTTGTTGTGTTAGTGAGTTTCAATACCAGCTAGGTTACAGGAATCTTATCTTGGTTCAGCTCCAGGGTCTTATGTGCCTCAGACTTTAGAGTGTTCTTGGTACTATGATTTAGGTGCATTTTAGTATTCTAAAATTTAGAATTTTAGTATTCTTTTTTGAGTTGGTAGAGCAAATGGGTAACAGTCAAATTCTGTCCTATGTGCATTATTTGGTCTTTTTGATTGCACTTTCAGTATAGATTGGCAGAATTCTGCATGTAGGTCTTAATTTGGAAGTCTGTGCCACTTCCTTTACTCCTGCATACTGAGTGGACCCCAGACCTCACTTCCATACAGTGCAATAGGCTGGTGACGCATTACTGGCATCACTGCTCACTCTGTGCCCCCCCACCCCCATCCCAATCTTTTTGCCATTTCCAATGAACACTTCTGAAATCATACTTGAACTTTCTTTTCCATATTTGCATGCATAGTGCACTTACACTATGTCTCCGTCCACATCATGTTTCACAAGCATTTTGGATATTTTTGTTTTTTGTGTTCTTTGTTGTTGCTACCATGTGGAAAATTAAATGGATAAGATTGAATATATGATGAATTGGATCTCAAGCCAAAGAACTTAACGTATTGAGTCATTTAACGTCATTCAGCTTCATCATGGTGGATTAGTGCTTAGCACTGGTGTCTTACAGCAAGACGGCCGCGGGATCGATTCTTGGCCTTCCTGCGTGGAGCTTCCATGTTCTCCCCGTGTCTGTGTGGGTTTCCTCTCTGCACACCGGTTTCCTCCCACAATCAAAAACATGCTTATTTAGTGTCTGCTCCTTTCTCTGCCCCTGACCAAGGCAATGTCTACATCTGGAGTTGGTCCCCGGGGGCTGGACTGTGGCTACCCACTGCTCCAAGTGGTTAGATTGTCTAATTGTAATTAGGATGGGTTAAATGCAGAGGACAAGTTTCATTGTATGTATATATGTGCAATGACAAAAAAGGCTCTGTTCTATTCATTAGATGCTCACATATGTTTATTGCAGGAAACTTGCCTTTCAGAGTCTGGACATAAGAAATGAAAAACATTTTAATTGTATATGCCAGTAACTCTATCTGTCATGGGATGAATAACAACTATTAAAGTAAATGATTTCCTTTTTATCAATGATTCCAGGAACTACCACTTATATGGTAGTTCCTAAAGGGCAAACCTTTGACAGGGTTTAAAAAGCAAGGAACTGAGACTGTGACATGTCAGATCATATGATTTATTCTTTTGTAATTTTTAACGTGACAACTTTCTGTTACAGTCAATTTTTTGGTTTTGCATTACAAAACATCTACAGTGCGTATCAGTGACTCACTAAAAAGTAAAAAATAAATAACAATTGTGAGAAGAAGAAGAACAGAGAAAAATAAAACATAAGACACAGTAATAGCAGTAATAAAATATTGGTCTTCATTGAAGGTCTGATTTCATTAAGAGAGTGCTGTGGCATTTATTAAGGGTGAGGAGCCCCCAATTTGTTGTCTAAGGCAGCAGTGATGCATCTGAGAGACAAATTACTTATACAATGGACCAGTACAGTTACTGATATAGTCAGGGAAATTAGAATTGAAGCTACCAGTCCTTTCCACTTGCCAAAATGTTTGTAAAACCAGTCAACTATTATGTTATTAATTGCAGATTTTTCAGCCAATTCCTCAGAGAGTGTCCGTTAGTCCCATCCAGGCTCTGGTTACAGAACTGTCAAATACAACACTATTTTTGGGATAAATGCAGAGCACTCTGTGGCCAAACATGTGCCATACATCCCCCTTCGGCTATAACAAAGTCCAAGTTAATCTGTTTTGGTAATCCATCAATATAACTTTTAGTTGTTCATGTGGTCCAGTCACAGTGTCTCTGGTCATGAGTGAGTTGCAGTGACAAATAACTGTCTGCCTAAACATTTTAATTACATTTTGGGTTAGATTTTTTGATGCATTCCTTAGTTTACTTGTTGACTCTGCATTGTGTTGTGTTGTTGTCGGGATGCGAACTCATGATCTCCAGCATGGAAGTCAAACTCTCTAACCAGAAGGCTAAAACCCAGGACTCTGACCTTGTGACCAGAGAATTCTTTTAAGCTATTGGGAGTGAGGTTCACTAACTACATATGCACATCAACACCTGCTTTACATAAACTCAATTAAAATAAGTGAATGGAATGCACTGGAAATACTTCACCAACACTTAAATGACCCAAACCTTTAAATGCACCTAAAGGAACTGTGTTGTTATGACAACAACTCATTTTTGAGTTAGTTTAATTAATGGAATTGAGTGTCAATAACTTTTTCAAAGTTTGAGTTTCATTAACTTAATTATTGTATTAAAATGAAGTGTTCATTTTTAACAGTGAATGGATATAATTAAATCTATCTACATGTTTTGGTTATCTTGTACCCCTAACAGGTGGTTGACTCAGTCTCGCTACAATTTGATCCTCCAATTTATATCCATCAGCCACCCCCTTTTTACCCCAGGAAACTACACTCATCACAAGGGATACAACAATAACAAAATGCAGACATTGGATTCACTTAGTTATTTATATATTTTTTGTAGTTTCATCTTCAGATTACCAAATAATATTATACCTCTCAAGTAACCAGAATCCTTCATTTTAAACACATTTGGAATATGTTGGAATCTGAGGTTTGTTTGTTTTTTTTTACTTAATTAAACGTATTGTAGTGTGATCAACTAAGTCCATGAATTTCAGAATGTTACATGGTTACCTTTTCCAATAACAATGTTGAATTAGTATATATATATATATATATATATATATATAAGTTCCCCAAACCTAAATGCAGTATGTCATAGATGGAGCTATTAATGAATAATATAAAGTGAATAACTAAGAATTGTAAATTCTTAATCATCACTTAAATGGATCTCCGGAAGAAGCTGAAATCATAATGTTAAAGGAGCTTTCAGACTTGGAAAGATTTAAGTAATGAGCATTTGTTTATCAGTGGGTTATGCCTGTGTTGTCAAAGAAATTCGAGTATAATTTTTCCATAGCATGCAAATATTCATATCATGTAGCTAGACTTTAGTTGACTGTTTTCTTCGTTTGTGATTTTTTATTTTTTATTTTATGACAGCTGAATCTCTTGAATTTCCTGCTTTGCAGGAATTACAACATTTTCAGTATACCGAGCATCACATACAAGATCTGGAATATGAGATAGATCCGAACAATCATTTCTATTCTGTTATAAATAGTAACTGTTAGTACCATACAGATGAACAATATAACAAGTAATGGGAATTTCTTAATAATCTACTTTTCCAGTAGGAGTCTGTAGAATAATTCAGGGGCTATTAAAGACTATTTAAAACAATTTTGTCAATCTTTTAGCATAATTGTCATAACGGAAACTTAACTGCCCATTATACAGTACAGTGCAATTACTAAATATAAGGCTTTCCCATGACCTGCACACACACCCTCGTGTAACTACACACTCTCCACCTACTCAAACTTGCACATCCAACTTTCTTAATCCAGCTTTCACCTGCACATGCATTCTCAAAAACATTCTTGTACCTTTCAGTCAGCTCCCTGTCCTTCAGCATGACTTGAGTATTTTAATAGTCTATTTTTCACCCTCAAGGTTTTTTTTTTTTCACGGAGTCACGGTCTTTTGTGGAAACTCCTCTCAAACAAAAATTAGAAAAAGACATCCACAGATCAAAAATGACCTGGGTCCTATTACACTTGACACATTATATACAAATGTATACACGTAGAACTCAAAGGGACTATTGGTCGCAGTGCCCTGATAGGAGACCTGCCCGCCAACCTTCTACCAGACTTTTTAGGGCCTGGAGGACGGGAACTGGATGTTAATTCACAGTCTCACAATCAGTTTTAAATAGTCCACAGAGGATCTACCACAACCACCCACTCTATTCTATCTACCCACACAGGCAATTCTGTCTGTTATTTCCGTCAAAAGTAATTAGTTGATCAATCAATTAAAATTTTATTTATTTTTTGACAGTATTTAATATGTATACTGGGGAACTGATTCATAGAAATGTTTTATAACACAAATTCTTTATTGCCTAGATGAGCCTGTTTCCAAACGAGTTTAAGAATACCCGCTAGAACTTATTAATCTAATTGGTCAGTTCCAAAGTAGCTCATTCATGATAACTGAAGCAAAAATAAGCCAACTACTACTGCAGTGTTCAATTAAAACAGTCAATCTGAATTTTGTTACAGACAGAAAAGAACCAACCCACACAAATTTCAAAATCCCCAAGTACATTTACAAAGGACAAATACACAATCAAACACCACATGAAAATATTCACAATAATAAATCCAATCATTAATTGTTTTACTGGTATGTAATTTGATTTGCCTTTTATTTGAAATATACTGAATACGCAAAACTAACCATCTTTTCCACTAATCTGGTGGTTAGAATTCTGCACACATTTTTTTGGCAGCTGTCTTATTCCATAAAGGAAGCAATGTGTGATGAAATTCAGGTCACAAACTTACAGTGGGGTAAAAAAGTATTTAGTCAGTCCCTGATTGTGCAAGTTCTCCTACTTAGAAAGATGAGAGAGGTCTGTAATTTTCAACATTGCCACACTTCAACTGTGAGAGACAAAATTAGAAAGAAAAAAAAAATCCATGAAATCACATTGTAGGATTTTTAAAGAATTGAATTGTAAACCATGGTGGAAAATAAGTATTTGGTCACCCACATACAAGCAAGATTTCTGGCTCTCACAGACCTGTAACAACTTCTTTAAGAAGCTCTTCTGTCCTCCACCTGTTACCTGTATTAATGGCACCTGTTGGAACTTATCTGTATAAAAGACACCTATCCACAGCCTCAAACAGTCAGACACCAAACTTAACCATGGCCAAGACCAAAGAGCTGTCGAAGGGCACCAGGAAGAAAATTGTAGATGTGCACCAGGCTGGGAAGAGTAAATCTACAATAGTCAAGCAGATTGGTGTGACTAAATCAACAATGGGAGCAAATGTAAGAAAATGGAAAACACACAAGACCATTGATAATCTCCCTCGATCTGGGGCTCCACGCAAGATGTCATCCCGTGGGGTCAAAATGATCATGAGAATGGTGAGCAAAAATCCCAGAACTACACGGAGGGACCTGATGAATGACCTGCAGAGAGCTGGGACCAAAGTAACAAAGGCTACACACTATGCACAGAGGGGTTCAAATCCTGCAGTACCAGGCGTGTCCCCCTGCTTAAGCCAGTACGTGTCTAGGCCTATCTGAAGTTTGCCAGAGAGCATATGGATGATCCAGAAGGGGACTAGGAGAATATCATGTGGTCAGATGAAACCAAAATAGAACATTTCAGTTAAAAACTCAACTCGTCATGTTTGGGGGAAGAAGAATGCTGAGTTGCATTCCAAGAACACCATATCTACTGTGAAGCATGGGGGTGGAAACATGCTTTGGGGCTATTTTTCTGCAAAGGGGACAGGACGATTGATCCGTGTTAAGGGAAGAATGAACGTGGCCATGTATCGTGAGATTTTAAGCCAAAACCTCCTTCCATCAGTGACAGTATTGAAGATGCAACGTGGCTGGGTCTTCCAGCATGACAATGATCCCAAACACACCACTCGGGCAAAGAAGGAGCAGCTCCATAAAAAGCATCTCAAGGTCCTGGAGTGGCCTAGCCAGTCTGCAGACCTCAACCCCATAGAAAATTTGTTGAGGGAATTGAAAGTCCATGTTGCCCAGTGACAGCCCCAAAACATCACTGCTCTAGAGGAGATCTGCATGGAGGAATGGGCCAAAATATCAGCTACAGTGTGTGCAAACCTGGTGAAGACTTACAGGAAATGTTTGACCTCTGTCATTGCCAACAAAGATTATGTTACAATGTGTTGAGTTGAACTTTTATTATTTATTATTATTATTATTATTATATCTCATTTTGTCTCTCACAGTTGAAGTGCACCTGTGTTGAAAATTACAGACCACTCTTATCTTTCTAAGTAGGAGATCTTGCACAATCAGGGACTGACTAATTTTTTTTTTTTTTTTTGGTGTGTGTGCTTGCTCTAGAGGTTGGGAAGGTTAGACCTTACTTGTGTGAAGCACCTTGAGGCAGCTTTGTTGTGATTTGGCGCTGTATAAATGAAATACATTGAAATTATTTTAATTGATGTGGGATTGAAATATCATAAAAATTGTGCTTTCGGTGTAAAAAATACTATCCTATATAATGTGTTGTCTCTCACTTTCTGTTCCACCCCCCAAACCTTTGTCATTTCCAATGAATACTTCTGCAGTCATACTTGACAGTTTCATTTTGGATACAGAACATGCTTACGCTCTGTCTCATGCCACATTATGCTTCACAGTCGTCATCATCTCCCTGTTTTATGTTTGTTATACCATGTTTACATTCCAGTTTAATTTATTTATTTATTGTCATTTTCAAAGCAAGATGCTAACAATTGTCAGGCAGTTCTGAACACATTTTACAGACCCTACATACAGTTATGTGGCAACTTAAACAGATAAGATTGAATATATGAGCAACTGCATTTCAAGCAAAATAACTTAAAGATCATTTAACTTCATCAGATGCTTAGACCCAATTAAAAAACAACAACAACAACAAAATAAAACAGTTTATCATCACTGCCTACGTGCCGAAATTGGCCCCCATCAAATTATTATTATTATTATTTTATTTATTTATTTATTTATTTTGCCTAATATTACTGACGGCAGTACAGCTGGTGCAAGAACCGGCATGTCCGCTGGGTGGCAAGTGTGTTTTGGCCGAAGACGGCAGAGGCTTACCGTAGTCAGCACTCCCATAGTAGCAATCCATGTTATCAGAGATTAACAGATTATCACCTTGTTTCTGCTTAAAACTGCACTCCAGTCATCAGCTATCTCAGCGAGAGATCTCTGTAGCTTTTATACAACAATCATTACCACATAAATTCAATATTATTTCATAATAAAAGGTGGGGGGAGGGGCAATCAGGGCATGACACCAGTGTGTCTGAGAATGAATCTCTGAGTCTAACGCGCTACTGATCAAAGGGTACAGTAAAACCTCTTAAGTCATTTTAAGGTCAGTTTTAAGCAGAAACGAGGCCATAACTGTTCATCACTGCTAACGCTTCGACATGACACAAGCACAGTGAAGGCAGGGGGACCGATCAGACTGCAACACCGGGTCTGCGCATGCACAGACTAGTGTTGAGGATCACTCAGATGAGGGGAGTGCTGAAACCCTAACACCCGAACTTACCACTTGTCCTCATGACAACCACAGATGCGAGATGGTACAGATTGCCGACAAGAAGCTGAAGCTATGAAACGGAGTGAGCGTTCTCCCAAGGCAACCATGAGTGATATTTACAGCCAGTATGCATATGGTATGCTGGACAATAGCGATAGCTTGGACGCTAAGTACAACGGTTGCAAGGTGAGTTTTTCTTTGTGCACTTCTGTTTCTATGGCTACTCATTAGTGTCAATAAGCACTCGTGCTTGATAGTAAAGGGGAAGTTTCATTTCCCAGCCTCAAAATTTTACTGTGTTGTTTGTTCTCTCTTTCTAAGAAAAAAAAATCTGCCCACCCTCATGACTATTTTCTGATGTCAAGGAAGATAAACAAATGGGTTTTGTTGTGGTGGCTTTGATTTTCATATATTTATTGCAGGAAATTCAGCTTTCTGAGTCTGTAAATAATGAATCAGAAACACAATTTAATTATATTCTTGTATATGTAGCTAACTGTATCTCTCATGGGCCAACTATTAAAATGAGTAGTACCAAAAATGATTTATTTGTTCTTTATGTTTCCAGAACTGAACAGAAGAGATGAAAAGAACAGATGCTGTGACCTCATACATCAGCTTCTGTGAGGACTGCTGCATACCATCATGAACCATAGTGAGGGATAATAATGAAATCCCTGGTTTAGTCCTAAACTCAGACAGTTGAGTCTGCCAAAGGAGGAGGCTTTCAGGAGTGGGGACAAGGTCAAGTTTAAAGAGTACAGTTATGGGAAGGCGGTTAGGGAAGCTAAACGGCTGTACACTGAGAAACTTAAACATCAACAGGTGCTATTTGATGTTATGGCTCCAAGGAAAGTATGGAATAGAATGGAGAAGTGACTTGCTGTTGACATACAACAGGCAAGGAAAATTATGATGCTGAAAACCGACTTCATGCGACTGCTGAATATATGATTCCAGCAGGAGCACCCCAAGGCAAGCTCCAATGCCACGGGGGAACAATGATGATGATGATGATGTTGACCACCTGGTGTCTTGGTGCAGACAGAATAACCTGGAGCTCACTGCCGCAAGACAGTGGAGATCGTTATTGATTTCAGAATCAATAACTGATTGATTCAATAACTGATTGATCATTGATTTCAGAAAGAACCCAGCCCTGGCTGCCCCCATCACCCTGTATGACTCCCCAGTCACCATTGTGAAGTACTTCCATTACCCGGGGATCACCATCACCCAGGACTTCAAGTGGGAACTGAATGTTAGCTCTCTCATCAAGAGATCACAACAGAGGATGGACTTCCTGCAGCAGCTGAGAAAATTCAACCTGCCAAAAACAACGATGGTAAACTTCTGCACTGCCATCATCGAGCCCATCATCTCTTCTTCCATCACTGTCTAATACGCTGCTGCCACTGCCAAGGACAGGAGCAGACTGCAGCATATATCCATGTAGCAGAGAAGGTGATTGATTACATTCTGCCATCCCTACAGGACCTGTATGTGTCCAGGGCACTGAGGTGAGCAATCCCTCCCACCCAGGTCAAAAACTTTTTGTCACCCTCTCTTCTGGCAGGAGGCTGAGGTCCATCAGGACCAAGACCTCAAGACACAAAAACAGCCTCTTTCCATCCAAAGGTAAACAAATAATACCAGAGACCCCTACTTATCCTGCTCCCCCCACCCCCACTGCCACAAAGTACATATTGGTTATCCCTGCAGTGAAATGCACTGTACATCTGTACTCCAATCACCTGTTTTTGCACAGTGCCATTCCACTACATTATATTTATTTAACAGTGAATATATTATTGCCTATTTGACTCTTTTCATTCTTACAGAAGAGTTTGGTTTTTTTTCCATTTCTTTTTCTGATTGTTTATGTACCAATAACACCAGGTCAAATTCCTTGGATATGTGCAAACATTTGATTCTCATTCTGAACAACTGCTGTTTGCATGCATTAAATCTTTGGATTTTTGGGACAAAATTCTATTGGAAAAACAAAGCACCAAGAATGAGTTGCACTACCCCAAAAACTCAAATTGCAGGGAGGAGTAATGGCAGCAGTCTTTTTCCATGATATTATTTCAAGCCAACAACACTACATATTCAGATGAACACATCCGAAACAGTCAGATAACATCTGGATGAACTTGAAGGAAACTGTAAGGAAAAATTGGGGTAACAAAATTGCTTTATCAGCCAATCTGTCAAACATCATCCTTGTTTCAAAACTTCAAAAATTTGGACAACTTTCACAGCCTAGCAGAAAATTTATATAAAATTACAAAATTAATTTTATCACCTTCAAATACACAATTCCCAAATTTGAAGTAATTCTGACTTTTTTACTTCATAAAAAACCTTTATTTTAAATCTTGGATTAATAAAGTTTAAGTGATAAATAATAAAATAAGGTGATTAAAATGAAATTATTATATATTTAGTATCTGTTCATTGTTCATTCAGTTTTTTAAAGTCGGGACTCGGTATCGGCAGATACTCAAAATCAGATGACTCGGAATCGGATCGGGGCCAAAAAAAACCTGATCGGGACATCCCTAATTGGAACCAAGGATCCCCTGGTCTCACGCCCAATGCTTAACCACGAGAGTCAAGTGGTCACCAACACTGTTCCTGGAGGGCACCTGCCCTGTATATTTTCCAACTCTCTCTGATCCATTTCCAGGCAATTAACTCAATCAGGTGTGCTCAACCAATCAAGAGCTGGAAAACAACTCATCTTAAACATATCTTTGACAATAACACTGGTCATGTGTTTCATACTTGGGTCACAAGAGTTTATGGTTACAAAAGATTCGCAGACACTCCTTACAAGACCAAGGTTCACTGTGTACGCAAGCCTGGAACGAGAAAATCACACCACACCCATTCATGACTCATCATTTCCAAATGTGGACAAAACAAAGAGGGTGTATGTTAAGTAAGAGGGAAGGGGGTGGATGATGGAATGAATAACAAGTTTCGAGGTGAGATATTTGATAGGTACAGAAAGCCTTTCCCCATCAGGAAGCAGATTTAAAGGATATAGCTCTTGTACCAGTAAGCAGGCTATAGATGAATGAACAACTGTACTGTGATATATAGGCAACTCCTTGGCTTTTCTAGTCAAATTCAAAGTCAAAGGTGCTTTGCTAGCTTCACTGTTTGAGGGCAGTGTTGCCAAAGCAATGACAAAGTAAAAAAATTACAAAACACAAATAATAATAATAATAATAATAATAATAATAAACTAGATCACCATGCCAGCCTACACTAGTTTCCAATTCCAAAAAAATTTACCTTCGAGAAAATTTGCAAGGTCAAAGCCTTGTCAGAAGTGGCTTTTCATAAGCTAAATTAGTTGTGATAAAATGTCAGGAGTCTTTAGTTCATGCACTTGCATTGAAGGTTTTTTTGTGTGGTGTTGTCAAATTTCAAATTTATTAATTTATACAGCACCAATTCGTCTCAAGGCCCTTCACACAAAAAAACAATAAAACATTTAAAACACAATAAAAAAAGACCATAAAAGAAAGACAACCATAAAAGAATATAAGAATAAAAACACTTCATAATACTAATGATAAAACAGAGAAAACAAATGAGTCTTTAAACGTGACTTAAAAATCTCCACAGTATCCAACTGCCGAATGTGTGCTGGGAGATTGTTCCACAGAGCTGGGGCACGGTAGGAGAGAGCTCTGTGACCGGCAGACTTTTTATTCACCCTGGGAACACACAGAAGTCCTGCACCCTGAGAACGCAGTGCCCAAGCTGGTACATAAGGGCTTACCAGGTCAGCCAGATAGGGAGGTGCAAGTCCATGAACAATTTTATAAACTAATAACAGTACTTTAAAATCTGATCTTGCAGGAACATGGTTCTTGGTCCAGCGAAGCATCAGCATCAATTTGACCAGCTAAAGCCCAGGTTACACATAGACGGTTTTGTCGGCGGGCAGTACGTAGACCGAAGTTCGCGGTAGTTCCGGCTGTTTTCGTGGTGGAAAGGGGTGGAGCATTTTGCTGGCATTTTGAGCACCGTACTAGCCGCAAATACGTGGATAAAACGCCGCTAAATCCGCCGAATAAAGTGGCGTTTTGACGCCGTAGCGTCAGGCACACGTCAGGCAATGGGGGTTAATACCCAGTTATATCCTTTACAATCGCAGGTTAAGACATGCATGAGAACGGCGGTGTTCTGCTGCCACCGATAATGCCCTGCGTACCACTGGACTTATCCAGGCAAATCCTGCGTTACTCCTGCATATAGGCACCGTCCCCAGAGTATAATAGGCTGAAGCAGCTGTCACTGCAGGGGGAGGGAGCTCATCCTCAGCCTTTTCTTTTCCTCTCCTTTCCCCTCCTCAACGTGTTGCTCGTCTCCACCACAGGGCTACCCTCTGCTTCTGAACCAGACCTCTTGGTAAGTCCTTGCCGCTGCCAATTTTCTTTTAGGAGGCATACTGGAGCTTCTCTGCAAAAATATCTGGAGCTGGCCGCAAGTGAGAGGCCTGCATGCATCGCGCTAGCGTTTTTATACTGAATGGACTCCCAAAAATTTCTTGTATATTTGTATTGTTAACTGTGTTGGCAGCATGGCCAAAGCAGAGGGTCACCCCTTTGAGTCTGGTCTGCTTGAGGTTTCTTCCACAAATCATTAGAGGGAGCTTTTCCTTACCACTGTCGCCTGTGTGCTTGCTCTGGGGGTTGGCAAGGTTAGACCCTACTTGTGTGAAACGCCTTAAGGCAGCTTTGTTGTGATTTGGTGCAATTTAAATGAAATGAATTGAATTTGTGCTTTATAAACAAAATAAACTGAATTAAATTGAATTGAAATTGTTTTTTGTTAGACATTTGAAATGAGCTTAGAAATTGGGATACACAGCTTACAATCTGCACAGTGGCAGATTTAACAATTCACTGTCCAACTAACCATCACACAATAAAGTTTTACTCCTTTTTTAAATTGAGAGTGTAATAATGGGGATGCCCAGTGTGAAAAAGGTGTTATTGAGTCGTTTTTACAGCACAAATATATTGTACGATGCGTGAGAGAGCAAAACGCTTTTTCTGTTAAAACTACTGTTAAAACTGCATGAGAAAGCAGCTTAATGTTGACTGGACATCCACTTTTATGTTTTTGTGTGAATTTAGGTTCATTGTGTCAACACAGTATGTCAGAATGAAAGAAAAACTGTAAAGTCACACAGGTGGGGCTGTGTTGAAAAAAATGACAATGACAATGACACAAGACAAAGTAAACAGTTTTTTTAAGGTAAATTATAAAGGTATGGGTTTTTCTTCTTCAAGAGGCATTTTTTTAGAAGGTGTGGCTAACACGCTGGTGTGACTTATACCCTAGAAAATATGCTAATTATGAGTATATCAAAGTAGGCTCTGACACAAAGTAGTCAAAGTCTTTTAAAGATTACTTTCAATCAAATTCATTTTGAAATGATTATTTTAAGGTAAAAATCTGAGCTTGTGATGTTTTAATGGTGCTGTTGTAATCATCCATTGCAAATCATCCATTCATTTTCTAAACCTGCTTTTCCAGTTAAGGGTCACAGCAGGCTGGGGTCTATGTCAGGTTGTGAAGTCAATCTGGGTTATTGTAAAGGAAAAATAAGTGGAAAATGTGCAAAAGGGTGCATGTGCACCCAATATCTTCTTGAAAGATCCATTTTCTAGATCTACTTTTTCCAGTTAAGGGTCACAGCAGGCTGGGGTCTATCTAAGGGGTCATCGAGCGAGAAGTGAAGTGCTGCCAATCTTATCACAGGGCCGACACATATGGACAGAAAAACACATACATACTCACACATATGGTCAATTCTGAGTCACCAATTCACTGCACCTGCCTGCCTTTGGAAATTTGAGGAGCCAGAATATCTGGAGGGAACCCATACAACAGTGGAGAACATGGAAACTCCACACAGAAAGGACCATGTCGAAAGTGATCCTTAGATCTTCTCACTGTGATGAAAGCACTAAGTGGTGCTGACCACGAAGGCACTGTGCTGACAGCAGCAACTCAAAGCTGTCGTATTACAAATTGTATATATTCTTGATGTTGAGGAGAGTAAATATGAAACCTAAGTCAAAATTTAACATGTGGCTTGGCCATGTTATAGTGTAAATATTTTTTTAGAATAATTTTATAATCAAAGTTGCCCATCCCTAACTGATGAAGTGCATAACCCGATTGTGAAGCCATGCCGATATTGTATTTTCTGCTGAATCTTCACCACTTTTTAAAGTTCAGCATGATTTTCTCATTCTTCTCTGGAATGTAACATCCAATCCCTGGAAACAAAATCCATATGATTTAATTAACAGCAGCAACAAGATGCACTGTAAAAAAAAATGCTGTCTCAACAAGAAAAAGTGATGTAACAATTTGCAGAAATGTTTTTAAGTTCTTTCAACTTAGCTAAAGTTATTCCAGCTTAACTAGAGAAGTACTGTGGTACTAACTGAGTTGAAAGTTGAAATAACTAAGCTGAAAAAGCTTTTAAAAATCTATGAAAATTGTTACATCAGTTTTGCTTGTTGAGACAGCGGTTCCTTTTTTTAAGAGTGTGGCTAAACTCACAGAAAAATTGATTCATCCATGGATGACTTACCAACATCAGCTCTTATAATTTCACCATCTGTTGTATTGACCAGCAGCTCCCAGTAGGTGTGGTCTTGAAAATTCCCAGACACACAATTCACACTTTCCAGGAAGGCACCATAGTTTGGGTCTTCACTGTAAGTGAACCTGCATGTTAAAAAACAAAACAAAATGAATAACCAGAAAAAACATTGTGAGACCAATGTAAATAGTAAATCCCATCTACTTTTTATATTATTGACATACTACAAATATCGAGTAACATATTACATGGAGTCTTCATACCATAGCAAAGTCCCTTAAAGGCAGTGTGTCTTTTAAGACAGCAATGCATGATGAGATTTGTTGCATGCCAAATTAATCTGGGGATTGATCTTTATGAGAGGGAGGAAGGGAAGTGATAGTACAATGAAATGGAAATCTCAATCAAGGTGGAAAACCTTGGAAGATTTTACATTCCTGAAACTGATTGCCATTTTTGGAAGAGTTCTGAGCCCATTCAGTTTTGGAATAAGGATCTCAACTGATGTCCCAGCTGCCCACCAGTATTGCAAAAGTCTGAGTGCAAGCACAGTCAGAAAGCTTTTTGCTGGTAAAGGGGGTGAGGGAAAATCCAAGGACCCAGTGGTAGGCTACACCCATTGAGGAATGATGCAGATTTTCACCATCAGCTGATGTTTTACATTAAGAGGTTACCAGAAGCCTTTGTGGGAGTTCATAAGCCTTTTCATTGGCCCCAGTAGGATCCCTCAGAAAGCGATGTGAGTGCAGTATTCCTTCAGAGGAATGCCATCTATGGTGTTCTTCACCACCAGATTGAGGGTAGACAAATTAGGATCTGAATGGGATGGGCAAAAAGAACAGAGGAAAACTACTGAATCCCATACTTGTACATAGAAGATGAACAGTGCATCCGGAAAGTACTCACAGCACTTCACTTTTTCCACATTTTATGTTACAGCATTATTCCAAAATAGATGTTTTACAAATTGATATAAAAAAAATCTAAGAAATCACATGTACCTAAGTATTCACAGCCTTTGCCATGAAGCTCGAAATTGAACTCAGGTGCATCCTGTTTCTACTTAATCATCCTTGAGAATTTTCTACAACTTAATTGGGGTCCCCTTGGGGTAAATTCAGTTGAGTTTGACATGATTTGTAAAGGCACACACCAGTCTACATATAAGGTCCCACGTTTGACGTTGCATGTCAGAGGACAAACCAAGCATCAAGTCAAAGGAATTTTCTGTACACTGAAAAAAGAGAATATTTGAACCAACTTAAAAAATTGTTACAATTTGTAAAAAACCTGAATGAATTAAGTTGTTTGAACTTAAGTTTGTAAGTTGGAGTTGATTTAACTTTCAAAATTAAGTTCAAACAACTTAATTCATTCAGGTTTTTACAAATTGTAACACTTTTTTAAGTTGGTTCAAACATTCTCTTTTTTCAGTGTAGACCTCCACGACAGGATTGTCTCAAGGCACAAATCTGGGGAAGGGTACAGAAACATTGCTGCTTTGAAGGTCCCATTGAGCACAGGGCCTCCATCATCTGTAAATGGATGAAGTTCGGATCCATCAGGACTCTTCCTAGAGCTGGACACGCATCTAAACTGAGTAATCAGAGCTCCCTCTGTGGAGAGAGGAGAACCTTCCAGAAGGACAAATATCTCTGCAGCCATTCACCAATCAGGCCTGTATGGTAGAGTGGCCAGATGGAAGCCACTTCTTAGTAAAAGGCACATGACTACCTGCCTTATGTTTGCCTAAAGGCACCTGAAGGACTCTCAAACCATAAGAAAAAAAATTCTCTGGTCTGATAAGACAATGATTGAACTCTTTGGTGTGAATGTCAGGCATCATGTTTGGAGGAAACCAGACACCATACCTACAGTAAAGCATGGTGGTGGCAGCATTGTGCTGTGGGGATGCTTTTCAGTGACAGGAACTATTCAGGATTGAGGCAAAGATGAATGCAGCAATGTACAGAGACATCCTGGATAAAAACATGCTCCAGAGCGCTCTTGACCTCAGACTGGACCAACGGTTCATCTTTCAGCAGGACAATGACCCTAATCACACAGCCAACATATCAGAGCAGTGGTTTCAGGACAACTCTATGAATGTCCCTGAGTGACCCAGCCAGAGCCCAGACCAGAATCCGATAGAACATGTCGGGAGAGATCTGAAAATGTCTGTGCACCAACGCTCCCAATACAACCTGATGGATCTTGAGAGGTGCTGCAACAAGGAATGGGCAAAACTGCCCAAAGATAGGTGCACCAAGCTTGTGGCATCATATTCAAGAAGAACTGAGGCTGTACTTGTTGCCAAAGGTGCAACAACCAAGTATTGAGCAAAGGATGTGAATACTTATGTTCATGTGATTTCTACATTTTCTATTTTTATTAACTTTTGAAAAGTTTCAAAAACTTTTCTCATGTTGTCATTATGGAGTGTGAGTCGAAGTTTGAGGGAAAACATGAATTTGGTATAAGGCTGTAATACCCTCATCACACTGGAGGCCGAATGGCGTCCGAATGAAAGTTCAACCTCTATTTCGGAGGAGTCGAGGTGTATTCGAGGAAATCCGATAGCATTCTGAGAGCAGTCTAAACAGTCAGGCAGATTCTTGTGGCCACCCCAAATGTTTCACACATGTGCAAAACATGTGCGAAACATTTGGGGCATACCAAGTGAAGTTTGACCACAATCTGACTGCAATCTAAATATTTGTCGTATGGCATGAAAATGCCATTGGGCATTCGGTGTTCGAGGGACAGTTCAAAATGATCCGCCATTTTGGATGCTGACCAGATGTCCCAACTGTGCCTGAAAGCACCATAAGCGCACCTCGAGTCCTGCTGGATTATATTTCCTCCACCCGCAATCGGACCTCACTTGTCACCATATTCTCACTGCGTTCTAACAGCTGTCTGGGAAATCCTAATGTGGTCTACCCACATTTGTATTACATTCGGAGGATCAAAGCCACCTGACACTTGCATGACTGTGATCCGCGCACTTGCATGCACATCGTCATAACAATCCCACCCGCTGTGTTCCCAGCTGGATGCGTACTTTGTTCCACTGGATGACACGTGTTGTGCGCTGGACGCTGCGTATATCAAATTATTTTTATTTTTTTTATTTAATTATTTATTTATTTATTTATTTTATTATTTTATTTCAAAATTATTTTGGGGCGGATTAATAATTTTCTCTTCGAGTTGGCTGTTGAATTTCTTTTAATTTTGATGAATAGAACTGACAACAAATGAAAATCCCAAGTTCTGACTTTTTTACATCATAAAAAAACCTTTATTTTAAATCTTGGATTAATAAAGAGGCAACTCATCTTAAACATATCTTTGACAATAACACTGGTCATGTGTTTCATGTGGGTCACAAGAGTTTATGGTTACAAAAGATTAGCAGACACTGTTTACAAGACCAAGTTTCACTGTGTATGCGAGCCTGGAATCAGGAAATCACACCACACCTATCCATGACTCTTCATTTCAAAATGTGACCAAAACAAAGAGCGTGTTTGTTCAGTGACAGGGAAGGGGGTGGATGATGGAATGAATAACAAGTTTCGAGGTGAGATATTTGACAGATACAGAAAGCTTTTCCCCATCAGGAAGCAGGTTTAAAGGATATAGCTGTTGTACCAGTAAGCAGGCTATAGATGAATGAACAACTGTACTGTGATATAGAGGCAATTCCTTGGCTTTTCTAGTCAAATTCAAAGTCAAAGGTGATTTACTAGCTTGACTGAGGGCAGTGCTGCCAAAGCAATGACAAGTAAAAAAAAAAAAAAAAACACAAATAATAATAAACTATACTCAACAAAAATATAAACGCAACACTTTTGGTTTTGCTCCCATTTTGTATGAGATGAACTCAAAGATCTAAAACTTTTTCCACATACACAATATCACCATTTCCCTCAAATATTGTTCACAAACCAGTCTAAATCTGTGATAGTGAGCACTTCTCCTTTGCTGAGATAATCCATCCCACCTCACAGGTGTGCCATATAAAGATGCTGATTAGACACCATGATTAGTGCACAGGTGTGCCTTAGACTGCCCACAATAAAAGGCCACTCTGAAAGGTGCAGTTTTATCACACAGCACAATGCCACAGATGTCGCAAGATTTGAGGGAGCGTGCAATTGGCATGCTGACAGCAGGAATGTCAACCAGAGCTGTTGCTCGTGTATTGAATGTTCATTTCTCTACCATAAGCCATCTCCAAAGGCGTTTCAGAGAATTTGGCAGTACATCCAACCAGCCTCACAACCGCAGACCACGTGTAACCACACCAGCCCAGGACCTCCACATCCAGCATGTTCACCTCCAAGATCGTCTGAGACCAGCCACTCGGACAGCTGCTGGAACAATCGGTTTGCATAACCAAAGAATTTCTGCACAAACTGTCAGAAACCATCTCAGGGAAGCTCATCTGCATGCTCGTCGTCCTCATAGGGGTCTCGACCTGACTCCAGTTCGTCGTCGTCACCGACTTGAGTGGGCAAATGCTCACATTCGCTGGCATTTGGCACGTTGGAGAGGTGTTCTCTTCACGGATGAATCCTGGTTCACACTGTCCAGGGCAGATGGCAGACAGCATGTGTGGCGTCGTGTGGGTGAGCGGTTTTCTGATGTCAGTGTTGTGGCTTGAGTGGCCCATGGTGGCGGTGGGGTTATTGTATGGGCAGGCGTCTGTTATGGACGAAGAACACAGGTGCATTTTATTGATGGCATTTTGAATGCACAGAGATACCACGACGAGATCCTGAGGCCCATTGTTGTGCCATACATCCAAGAACATCACCTCATGTTGCAGCAGGATAATGCATGGCCCCATGTTGCAAGGATCTGTACACAATTCTTGGAAGCTGAAAATGTCCCAGTTCTTGCATGGCCAGCATACTCACCGGACAAGTCACCCATTGAGCATCTTTGGGATGCTCTGGACCGGCTTATACGACAGCGTGTACCAGTTCCTGCCAATATCCAGCAAATTCACACAGCCATTGGAGAAGAGTGGACCAACATTCCACAGGCCACAATTGACAACCTGATCAACTCTATGCGAAGGAGATGTGTTGCACTGCATGAGGCAAATGGTGGTCACAAAGATACTGACTGGTATCCCCCCCCCAATAAAACAAAACTGCACCTTTCAGAGTGGCCTTTTATTGTGGACAGTCTAAGGCACACCTGTGCACTAATCATGGTGTCTAATCAGCATCTTGGTATGGCACACCTGTAAGGTGGGATGGATTATCTCAGCAAAGGAGAAGTGCTCACTATCACAGATTTAGACTGGTTTGTGAACAATATTTGAGGGAAATGGTGATATTGTGTATGTGGAAAAAGTTTTAGATCTTTGAGTTCATCTCATACAAAATGGGAGTAAAACCAAAAGTGTTGCTTTTATATTTTTGTTGAGTGTAGATTACCATGCCAGCCTCACTAGTTTCCAATTCCACAAAAATTTACCTTTGAAAAAAATTGCAAGGTCAAAGTCCTATCAGAAGTGACTTTTCATGACCTAAATTAGTTGTGATAAAATGTCAGGAGTATGTATTTAGTTCATGCACTTGCATTGAATGTTTTTTTGTGTGTGTGTGTGGGGTGTTGTCAGGTTTTTTCTTTTCAACTTTTTTGGTTGCTGAATTCTTTTTCACATAATTTTCACAGGACATTGATTATCTCTTTGATGCAGAATTTGTGATTGCCTATTGGCACTTGGTTTATGACTAATAACTGGAAGATAGACAAACAGGCATAAAAGTGAAACCTCCATCCAATTTTGGTGGTGTAGGTAAATCCATAACAGGAAAAATGAGAGTGACTGAGGCACCTTTGATTGAGATATAACGCAAAATGTACACCAAATGGGCTTTTCAATATTAAATTCAAATGTCCACAATATCCACAATCCGGATCAGATCCAGATGAAACTTTGTCAGATGATAGTGAGTGCCACTCTGCACCTCACTTTCAAATATGAGAGTGACTGAGGAATATTTGATTAAGATACAATGTAAAATATACATTAAATGGGGTTTGCAATGTTAAATTTAAATGGCCACAAAATCTGTGATCTGGATCAGATCTGAATAAAACTTTGTCAATCAATAAAGGATACCATCCTACATAATGCTTTCAAATATGAAAGAAATTTGTGTTATGTGTCGGACGTGGTCGGACCACCGACCCAGCGTTTGACAGGACCCAGCATAAAATAAGCAGAGCACGGTTCAAAAGATAACAGAATTTAATAATCATAGTGGGTTTAGTGATAAACAACCAAAAATGTCCACGGTCTGGTGAGGTGAAAACACGGCGCGCTCTCAGCAGCGCAAACGGTCCGGAGCCACGGCAGTTCGGACCCAGGGACCCCACTGACACCCCCCAGGTGGCCGCGACAAACCGAGTCTGTGAAGAAAGAGAACATGAGGTGAGTCCAACACTCTCCACCCAGAGAGACACAGCTCAAAGGTGCACACAATCAGCAAACACTTCCTGGCTTAAATATATATCAGCTTCTCACCCTGCAGGCACGGAACAACTCAGTTCAAATCTCCACTGCAGCAGAAGCTGATTAGACAATTAGCATAACGTGACAGCTCAATACAACAAGGTGTGAGGGACACCAAATCCACTGTCGTTACTTCATAAAAGTCACCAAAACCAAATTACCTCAGGAAGTGTGCTGAAGAGCGTGAGACCTCACCCAATCCTCCCTCACAGACTGTGGCGTCAAACCTGGAGCGGTCTCTGCATCCGTAATGGTGAGATTGTTCTCCTGACGCCGATCTCACACGTCTGCTCACAAGGTCGAGTCTCTGGCAATCACACACTGTGCATTCAAGGTTTAAGTGCAGCAATCTCTGATCAAGACAGATACACCACAGCTGTGAGTCCTGATGACCTGCACGTGATAACAAGCCTCAGGTGTTCAGGGTGAGGTCCTAATACTCAGCCACTCAGTCCTGAATGCATACCACCTGGTGGGAGAAACAGAAAAACAAAAACCAAGCCAGCCAAACACCCCAGCACACAACAATTTGATCTTTTTTGACAGAGTTAAGAATTTTTGAACATTCTTTCAATATTAAATATAGGGATTTTCAAAGATTTTTCCTGACTTTGCCCTTTGATCTATGACCTTGAGAGTTTAATCACTTCTTGGAAGGATATGGGATGTCAGGATATGAATCCAGTAAAAATTTCACAATGATATATGAAAAATGTGGTCTCCGGGCTGTTCACAGACAAACAAACAAGCAAACAGGCGAAAACATAACCTCCTTCAACTTGACTGGCAGAGGTAATTTAAAAAGAAGGTCAGTGAAAGAACAATACAATGAAGTCATATGACTGGTAGGTAAAACTTATCATTAACCCTCTGGGGCCGACGCCGTCATATACGATGGCTAAGACCAAGCTTTACTAAATTATAAACAACTTTTGAATGATATGAGATAGAAACCTACTTTTTTTGGCTGAAAAGTTAACTCCGTGGACTTTCGGGCCAGCCATCGGCCATCTTTGTACTCCTCATAGAAGCTGTGTGATGAAGTGCACAATGTGAGTGTCCAATCGGAATTGGTTCACCGTCACATGGTTTTCCAAAATCCAATCGCAGGGCAGATTTACCTCATGTGAAAAGCCAAAGATCGTTTTCAGGAGTGATATGTTACTAGTTGGCCCGTTTAAATAGCCCCCTGGGTGCTCCAATGAGTACATACTATTAGTACATACTCAGTGTGCCCTTGCCATTATGCACAGCGATCAGTGAAAGCAGGAGCACACGGAGAGCCTCTGGTGACAATCTCACGTGCTCAAACAAAGAGTGTGTAACTATTAGGATTGCTCCACTAGTTTGCATGTGAATGTTACTGGATAACTCTGTTGCTTTCTCTGCGTAAAGCAATGTTTACCATATTAATGGACAACAAAATGCATAGACCATTTTGTATATATTGTTCAAAATGTGCATTTGTGTTTATTGTTTGAACCTTTTTGTTGTACAGTCTTTCACACAAGACCTCAAATTACCTTTATAAAGTGTCAAAACAGTTGTTTATTATAGTTTACTGTGTGTTTTGAATAAATGTGTGTGGAAAATCATTTTTCGCTTTATTTTTGATTGTAAACCTTTATTACACTTATAAAACACAACAAAAACATATACATTCTGAAAGCACAGGTTGTCCTGAAAAAAAAGAGACATAAAATTTGATTGTGGGATGCAGTTAGAGCTGTTAACAGCAATAATAAAACGTTTATGCCAGGCAAGTGAACTGTCCAAAAAATGCTCTCGGACCCCAGAGGGTTAACTTCACACTTAGACTTTTGAATGAAAATTTGAAAAACAAAATCTTCAATATGATGAATAATACATGGCAGCACAGTTGATTAGTGGTTAACACTGTTGCCTCACAGCAAGAAGGTCATGGGAATCAATTCTCACCTGTGGCCTTTCTGTGTGGAGTTTGGATGTTCTCCATGTGTTTGCTTCCTCCCACATCCAAAGACATGCTGGTTCAGTGGACTGGACATTTATTTTAAATTGTCCGCAGGTGTGCGTCCGGGTGTGAATGTGTTTGTTTATCTATATGTGGCCTTGTGACAGACTGACGTTCTGTCCAGGGTGTACCCCACCTCGCACCCTGTGACTGCTAGGATAGGCTCTAGCCCCTTATGACCCTTAACATCCACATTAACAATAGTAACATCGCAGACTGCCACTCATTACCAAAAAAGATAAGTCTAAACCTGCCATTATTATTCGGTTTGTGAACAGTAAGTTCAAGAATGAGTTGCTTTGACAAGCAAAAACGTTACGAGGGACGGATGTGTATGCAAAAGGAACATTTGACAAAGAAAAATGCCGAGATAGCCAGACAAGCAAGAGCCTTGCGAAAGCAGAAAAAATACAAGCAACCTGGACCAGAAATTGTAAAGTGTGGATTAAATTAAATGGAATGCCAGAGGAGGCAAAAGTTATGTTGATAAGGGAGCTTTCGGACTTGGATCATTTTAAGTGATTGTTGATACTGTTAAACAATTTGGTTGTTGCTTGTTTGGAGTGGTCTTTTCATGTTTTGTTATGCGACAAATTTTGAGGAATTATATATCATGTTTAGGCTCATATCATGAAGTTGGAACTAATCTAAGTGCATCTCTTGGTCTGTGGATTACATTTCTTTTATAATGATAATTGATTCTTTACAATTTACTTCTGTACGGGAGCTCAATTTACAAGTTTTTTTTTGTTCTTTCAAAAATGGGACATTTTCTATTATACATTTCAATAGCAGAAGTTTTTCTCAGAATTTCTCAAAAATTCAGGACTGTTTTTTCAGTTATTGCAGTGACTGAGACGTGGTTAAAAGACGAGTATGTTGACTCTGTCCAGTTTGAGGATTGTGATTTTTTTTTTTTTTTTGCCAGAAACAGGGTGAATAAATGGGGTGGAGGTGTGGCACTTTATGTTAGACCTGGCCATCACTGTGAAATTGTTCACAATATGTCCTTTTCTTTGGACATCGTGGAATGTGTTACTGTGGAAATTACATGTGAATGCATGTAAGAAGAAAATTTTTTTGTACAAGCAATTCTTAAAACTCAGAACATTTGAGGCCGACAACAAATACAAGACATACAAAAACAAGCTTACCAATATTATGTGATCTTGCAAAAGACAGTACTACAGTGATTTATTGGAAAAAATAAAATAAACATTAAAGGTACTTGGAAACTATTAAATGAAATCAGCATAAATAAAAGAGTTATCCAACATATGTTTACACAAATACTGAGACAATTGTTAAGGAAAAGGAAGCCATAGTAGATCATTTTAGTAACTATTTTGCTAACGTGGGGAAAAATTTAGCAAATTCAATAGTACCTTCTAATATACATTATTGGAATAACAGTATAATAAGAAATAACCCTTCAGATTCAATGTTTTCAGAGAAACTGATGAATACGAAATAATTGATATAGTTCATAAACTAAAATGAAAAAAATCTCCAGATTGTGAAAGTTTTGACGTTTTTGACAAAAAAATATTATTGAATGTGTTGCTAAGCCTCTAACTTATATTTTTAATTTGTCATTAATGACTGGGAGATTTCCTTCCAAAATAAAAATAGCTAAAGTAACAGCTAAAGTAACACCACTGACGACTTCATCGGCAGTCACAGATTTTGTAGAACATATTACGAATGCAATTGAAAACAAACAATATACTGTAGCGGTTTTTGTTGTTGTTTTGTTTTTTACTTACAGAAAGCATTTGGTACCATAGATCACACCTTATTACTGGATAACCTATGGAAGTATGGTATCAGAGGATTAGCTCACGATTGGATAGCAAGTTATCTGCGCAATAGGTATCAGTATGGGTGAGATTTATCAACAGCTGATACTTACTGATGTGCATATGAACTGGTTGCTATATACGGATTTTTGTGGCCTAACATAACACTAACACTTTATACTGTTTTCTTTGACCTTGACCTTTGACCAAATTACTCAAAAATCTAGTGATCCATGATTTTGCTGTCCAAATTAAGAAATAAGAGAATGTTCTTTACCCATGTGGTTGAAAGCTACTGGTGGACATTTCTTCGCCACATAGTGGTACATTTATTTTATTTATTTTTTGTCTCTTCTGTGCTTTGACACAAAAGCTCTTTGTTCTTTGCTGTCTTAACCATTATTCTGGCGAGGAACACAATCAAAAAGCATTTGTTTTGTTTCCATATATGGTTAATTGAGGGTGTTTCTGAAGGCAAATCACCATGAATGTGCATGAGCTTGTGCTTTAGAATGTGTGGGATTTATCAACAGCTGATACTTACTGATGTACGTATGAACTGTTTCCTATATATGGATTTTTGTGGACTAACATAACACTAACCTAACTTTTGTTCGTACAACAGTATTTAGAACCCTTCCTATGCACAGTTTGATAAGGGAGGGCATGTCAATTCATTGAGAACTTTATCCTCTATAGACCAGGAAATTCTGAATAAAAGTGTTACGTTGACTGATGAGATCATTGACTGGACCCCACCTGTGTATGCAGGCTTATAGTAGACAAATGCAAATTGTAATCATTTATCCAAATGATATACAGAATCTGTTCATTATTTTTTCTCTACTAAAAATAGAACTTCTCTCTCTCTCTCTCTCTCTCTCTCTCTCTCTCTGTGTGTGTGTGTGTGTGTGTGTGTGTGTGTGTGTGTGTGTGTGTGTGTGTGTGTGTGTGTGTGTGTGTGTGTGTGTGTGTGTGTGTGTGTGTGTGTCTTCAAATGGAACTATACAACTGTCAACAAGCCAGTATGAGACACATACATTTCTACAAGCCAATCAGTGTCAAATACATGGAAGCAACCAATACAGACAATATCAGGATGTAAGTATGTGATGATGTGATGAAAAGCTCTTTAGTGATTACTGATGAGAGTGAGCTTATGGAAATCATAATGTGTTTACACTTCCTCTTACCTTAGTGATATGAAATTTGGGGATCCACAGGTATCCATCTTTGGCCCCTTGCTTTTCTCCCTTTACCACCCCTTGGGCACACATTCAGTGTTTTGGGATTTCCTTTCATTGCTATGCCCATGATACTCAGTTATACATGCGATAACTGCTGGTAATCTCATACAGATAAAATCTTGAGAGGATTGCCTTACATCAGTGAAAAGCTGGATACCTAGCAATTTCATACTTTTGAACTCAGGCAAGACTGAAATGATGGTTCTTGGTCCAGCGAAGCATCAGCATCAATTTGACCAGCTAATGCTGAGCCTAGGCTGATAGGTCATAAATCACACTGACTAAGTGTGGAACCTTGGGATGATGTTTGATCCTATGTTGCCCTTTGACCGACACATTATTATGAGGACTGCTTTCTTCCACCTGCAAAATAGAGTGAGGATCTGTACCATTCTGTCTATGGCTGATGCTGAGACCCTGATTCATGTGTTTGTTTCTTCTAGATTGGACAACTGCAATGTTCTATTTTCTGGTTTACTGCAGTCCAGCATTTGGGGTTTCCAATTGGTTCAAAACACTGCTGCCAGACTCTTGGCAGGAAGCAGAAACTTTGACCACATTACACCCATTTTGGCATCTCTTCACTGGCTTCCTGTCGCTGTGAGATCAGATTTTAAGATTCTGCTATTAACCTATAAATGGACTAGCACTTCCCTACTTAGCTGACCTAGTCAAGCCCTACATCCTGGCCCGGGTGCTGTGTTCTCAGGGTGCAAGGCTACTTTGTGACCATTGGGTGAATAAAAAGTCTGCGAGTCACAGAGCTTTCTCTTATTGTGCCCCTGTTCTGTGGAATGATCTCCCTGCATCAATAAAACAGCCAGATGAAGTCCAGACTTAAGACGCAATTAATTTCCCTTCCATATGGCTAGCATACTGGGATAGTATTGTACCTATTTAAATTCATTTTATTAGTAAACAGAGCGCATCACGGCCTCAACTTTATTTAAAGTCTGGGTCTGTTACGGGCTAGTGGCCGTCAGTCACCTTAATATTTCTTCTGCTTTTCTTGTTGCTTAATGCTGAGAAATTATACCTTATTTGTTGTCTTTCTGCTGCCTGATTCTGATTTTTTCTCTCTGTTTGAACTGCGGCTCCATCCAGAAGTGGGAGTGGGTGTCTTCTTCTGCAAACCTCCCGTCCTGTACACCAGCATGGACTCCCAAAAATTTCCCGTATATTTGTATTGTCAACTGTCTTGGCAGCATGGCCCAAGCAGAGGGTCACCCCTTTGAGTCTGGTCTGCTTAAGGTTTATTCCTCAAATCATCAGAGGGAGTTTTTCCTTACCACTGTTGCCTGTGCGCTTGCTCTGGGGGTTGGCAAGGTTAGACCCTACTTGTGTGAAACGCCTTAAGGCAGCTTTGTTGTGATTTGGCGCAATTTAAATGAAATGAATTGAATTTGTGCTTTATAAACAAAATAAACTGAATTAAACTGAATTGAAATTGTTTTTTGTTAGACATTTGAAGTGAGCTTAGAAATTGGGATATAGTGTTGTTGAAATAAAAAAATCTAATTAAATATTCTTCAGACATCTTTTTTGTTGTTGATTTCCTGTCCATCCTGTATTTCCAGTAATTGGTGTGCCCTCCCCATTGCCAGCTTTGGACAGTTGTTTAGTACTTCTAATTGCTATTACTAACAATAGCAACAGAAGAACTAAACAACCACAGTAACAGCCTATTAACAGAGGTTGCGAAGTCAGTCTGGGTTATTGTAAAGGAAAAAAGTAGTAAAAGTGCAAAAGGGTGGATGTGCACCCAATATTTTCTTGAAAGTTTTACTCCAGACACCCCTGCAAAGTATTTCAGAACAAATAGAGGTTGGGCGGGCAGCAAATTATCAGGCCTGAATCAGGCAGTGCACAGTGGCAGATTTAACAATTCACTGTCCAACTAACCATCACACAATAAAGTTTTACTCCTTTTTTAAATTTAGAGTGTAATAATGGGGATGCCCAGTGTGAAAAAGGTGTTATTGAGTAGTTTTTACAGCACAAATATATTGTACGATGCGTGAGAGAACAAAATGCTTTTTCTGTTAAAACTACTGTTAAAACAGCATGAGAAAGCAGCTTAATGTTGACTGGACATCCACTTTTATGTTTTTGTGTGAATTTAGGTTCATCGTGTCAACACAGTATGTCAGAATGAAAGAAAAACTGTAAAGTCACACAGGTGGGGCTGTGCTGAAAAAAATGACACAAAACAAGACAAAGTAAACAGTTTTTTAAGGTAAATTATGAAGGTAAAACCAAAAGTAGTCAAAAACAGCCAATTGTATCCTGGACCCTAAAGAGTTAAACTGAAACCACACTGAGTTTGGAAAGCAAAATCTGAATTTATTTATTATTTAATTGTTACATACAAGTGAGATGGAAAATGAGAAAAGCAGAGGAGCACTCAGGAGGAACGTGCTATAGCCATATATTAAAAAAAAAAAAAGCAAACACAAATAACCCCTCAAAATCAAGCAATCATACTCAAAACACAAACCCAAAAACAAAAATCACATTTTCATTATTCACAATAATAATTTTAACTATTTATACAGGACTTTCCCAAGAATCAAAGAACAAAACAAAATGAATAATAAAAGAATAACTGATGATTAATAAAAGTACATTCCAACAATGCACGAAAATCCCAAATGAAAGAGCTGATACTACAGAAAAAAGCTGTGACTTATATATGGGTTTTTCTTCTTCAAGAGGCATTTTTTAGTGGGTGTGGCTTACACACTAGTGTGACTCATACCCTAGAAAATATGCTAATAATATCATAGTAGGCTCTGACACAAAGTACTCAATGTCTTTTAAAGATTACTTTTAATCAAATTGATTTTGAAATGATTATTTTAAGGTAAAAATCTTAGCTTGTGATGTTTTAATGGTGCTGTTGTGTGTCACTCCCTTAATTCATGGAAAGGAAGCAGCAAATCATCCATCCATTTTTTAAATCTGCTTTTTCCAGTTAAGGGTCACAACAGGCTGGGGTCTATCTAAGGGGTCATCGAGCGAGAAGTGAAGTGCTGCCAATCTTATCACAGGGCCGACACATATGGACAGAAAAACACATACACACTCACACATACGGTCAATTCTGAGTCACCAATTCACTGCACCTGCCTGCCTTTGGAAATTTGAGGAAGCCAGAATATCTGGAGGGAACCCATACAACAGTGGAGAACACGGAAACTCCACACAGAAAGGACCATGTCGAAAGTGATCCTTAGATCTTCTCACTGTGATGAAAGCACTAAGTGGTGCTGACCACGAAGGCACTGTGCTGACAGCAGCAACTCAAAGCTGTCGTATTACAAATTGTATATATTCTTGATGTTGAGGAGAGTAAATATGAAACCTAAGTCAAAATTTAACATGTGGCTTGGCCATGTTATAGTGTAAATATTTTTTTAGAATAATTTTATAATCAAAGTTGCCCATCCCTAACTGATGAAGTGCATAACCCGATTGTGAAGCCATGCCGATATTGTATTTTCTGCTGAATCTTCACCACTTTGTAAAGTTCAGGATGATTTTCTCATTCTTCTCTGGAATGTAACATCCAATCCCTGGAAACAAAATCCATATGATTTAATTAACAGCAGCAACAAGATGCACTGTAAAAAAAATGCTGTCTCAACAAGAAAAAGTGATGTAACAATTTGCATAAATGTTTTTAAGTTCTTTCAACTTAGCTAAAGTTATTCCAGCTTAACTAGAGAAGTCTTGTGGTACTAACTCAGTTGAAAGTTTAAATAACTAAGTTGAAAAAAACTTTTAAAAAAATCTATGAAAATTGTTACATCAGTTTTGCTTGTTGAGACAGCGGTTCCTTTTTTTTTTAAAGAGTGTGGCTAAACTCACAGAAAAATTGATTCATCCATGGATGACTTACCAACATCAGCTCTTATAATTTCACCATCTGTTGTATTGACCAGCAGCTCCCAGTAGGTGTGGTCTTGAAAATTCCCAGACACACAATTCACACTTTCCAGGAAGGCACCATAGTTTGGGTCTTCACTGTAAGTGAACCTGCATGTTAAAAAACAAAACAAAATGAATAACCAGAAAAAACATTGTGAGACCAATGTAAATAGTAAATCCCATCTACTTTTTATATTATTGACATACTACAAATATCGAGTAACATATTACATGGAGTCTTCATACCATAGCAAAGTCCCTTAAAGGCAGTGTGTCTTTTAAGACAGCAATGCATGATGAGATTTGTTGCATGCCAAATTAATCTGGGGGTTGGGCTTTATGAGGGGAAGGAAGGGAAGTGATAGTACTTGTACTATGAAGTGGAAATCTCAATCAAGGTGGAAAACCTTGGAAGATTTTACATTCCTGAAACTGATTGCCATTTTTGGAAGGGTTCTGAGCCCATTCAGTTTTGAAACAAGGATCTCAACTGATGTCCCAGCTGCCCACCAATATTGCAAAAGTCAAACTTGGTGGACAGCACAGTCAGAAAGCTTTTTGCTGGTAAAGGGGATGAGGGAAAATCTAAGGACCCAGTGGTAGGCTACACCCATTGAGAAATGATGCAGATTTTCACCATCAGCTGATGTTTTACATTAAGAGGTTACCAGAAGCCTTTGTGGGAGTTCATAAGCCTTGTCATTGCCCCCAGTAGGATCCCTCTGAAAGCGATGTGAGTGCAGTATTCCTTCAGAGGAATGCCATCTATGGTGTTCTTCACCACCAGAGTGAGGTTAGACATATTAGGATCTGAATGGGATGGGCAAAAAGAGCAGAGGAAAACTACTGAATCCCATACTTGTACATAGAAGATGAAAACAGTGCATCCAGAAAGTACTCACAGCACTTCACTTTTTCCACATTTTATGTTACAGCGTTATTCCAAAATGGATGTTTTATAAATTTAGATATATAAAAAAACAAAACAACAACAAAAAAAACCCCTAAGAAATCATGTGTACCTAAGTATTCACAGCCTTTGCCATGAAGCTTGATAATTGAACTCAGGCAGTAGTGGGCACAGATAACCAAAGAAGTATCTTTGATAACTGATAATCAGATAACCGAAAACTTATCTGTGATAAAGATAAAACAATAAACCACCCAAAAATGTATCAGAAGTTACTGATAACCAATAAATTCCAGTATTTTCTCTAGTACATTTGCATCTACTAATAAACTGAACTTAAGTTTTAACACCACATTCGCTTCTGGTAGCATCAAAACAATAACAACCCAAACAATGTGCCCACACTTCTGTCTTTGAACATCTTGCCCCCTGCTGGAAGCTCTTGTTTACTACATGGCTTCCAGCACAGAAGCAAATAAAGCCCATAAAGCCCAACTCTCTACCAATCATAACGCTCCAACGCTTGGAAAATAAAGCAGTGATGACTTATGGTTTTGATTTATAAATAACATTAATACCGATAGAATAACTCCATTAATGTCAATTCTGTCATTTGTACAAAGTTAAAATATAACATATATCTTTTAATGTTGAATAATGAAGAAGAAGAAGAAGAAGAAGAAGAAGAAGAAGAAGAAGAAGAAGAAGAAGAAGAAGAAGAAGAAGAAGAAGAAGAAGAATTTATTTATTCCAGACCCAGGGGGATCCATAACACAGATAAAAACATCACAACACAAAAAGAAAAAAAAAAACATACAGATATTGCATAGCTCACTGTCCCACATACAGACATGTTCGCCAGTGATTCCACAAACTAGAGAACAGTCTCACAGAGCTACGTCCAGGGCTAGCCAAAACAGCAATTACGTTGTTTTGTAACTCAGATACCCTGCACATAAATCTATACATCAGATTACGCAGCACAGCTGCACAAGTAGGTACCCCAGCACTGACAAATATTTGACTTGCACTAGACCTTCTTGGAATTCCCAGCATCAGCCTCATGCTGTCATTGTAAGCCACCATGAGTTTCCTAATGCTGCCTTGTTTATAGTGGCACCACAGGTGTGCAGTGTACATTGGTGTACAGTACGCTTTGAAGAGTGAGATCTTGACCGACACAGAGCACATACTAAATTTACGGCACAGCATGTTCACTTGCACATACAATTTCTGCCATTGCCTATAGATATCTCTATCATCTGTCAGGTCATTAGCAATAATGTTGTTGGGAAGGTGTCGTAGCACGGACCCACAACAGGGGGCGCAAATGAACGGACAATGAGTAAGCCAAAAGGTAACAATTTACTGTTGTGACAATACACAACTAAATACACAGAAATTGCAAAGTCAATTAACACCAGGTGACGTGTGGGCAGGCTCGAAGATAGAAGACCCCGACGAGAGAGAGGCCACGTCCCACACGGCCTCCACCACCAACGGTCTGAAGAACACCGGAGCCGCCAAGTCCCGAATCCCCAGGTGACCTCTGTCTTCGGCTGTCGACCCTGGTACTGCTGGCAAAAAGCAGAGACAAGATGAATGAGTGTAAATCCGTACACTCAGTGGTCTACAGTCTGTACACAGTTAGGAGGGGAGCACCTCCACCTCCAAATCACACACACTCGTGCAGCTCCTGATCTACCACTTATCTGGGATGGGGTGCGAGGTGAAGCCGTCACTCTCACACCAAACGCCAATCCTCCAGACAAGGCAACACTTCAGGAAAACGGCTGCAACAGAAGTTCAGTTGGTTACACAATGTGTCAGTCAGCAGAGAAATTACCTCTCGGTAGTCGATTTCTCGGCGAGGAGGTGGAGTTGCAGTCCGGCTTTTATGATGGTGATGATGATGATGAACGAGTGACAGCTGGTGCAGGGGATGAATGACAGCTGTCACTTCTTCTGGGTCTGGCGCCCTCTCGTGCTTGGAGCCCGCACTCCAAGCAGGGCGCCCTCTGGTGGTAGTGGGCCAGCAGTACCTCCTCTTCAGCGGCCCACATAACAAATGTGGCCCAGATATTTAATCTCACTGCACTCAAAGAGTGCAGTGTCAGCCAAATAGAAGGCAGGGAAGCATGATCGTTTTATCTTCTCTGCTCCTTATGATCATGATCTTACTCTTACTAGCATTATATTTTATGTCACACTCTTCTCCATACTGTGAACATATTCTTAGTAACTGTTGCAAACCAGCAATACAGGGACTAAAGATGACCAAGTCATCTGCATACATGATGTGATTGATTAGTATGTCACCAACCCTACAGCCAGTTCCACACATATTTAGAGACAATGACAAATCATTCATATACACATTAAAAAGAAAAGGAGATAAAATTCCGCCCTGTCGAATAGTGACAAGGAAGGGAGCAGAGGTCACATTCCCCCATTTCACCCTCATTGTCTGATGTGAGTACCAATAAACCAATACTCTAATTAAAAAAACAGGGACCCCACTGTTGGACAGTTTTAAAAATAATTTCTCATGATTGACGCAATCAAACGCCTTAGACGCATCTATGAAACACATAAACATTGTAGTATTTAGTCTATTATATCTATGTAAAATTTCTTTTAACGCATAGATACACAAGTCATGCACTAATTCTGAGGCTTTGTAACAAACACAGACAGATCGCAAAGGATTCTGGGTAAAATGTGCCTCTGCTAAACACTGATTGTTTCAGTCATTCATTATGTTAAACCAACACGTTAATGTGACGTGTGTCGTGTGTTGGTGTTTACAGATAAATGTGCTTTTGTAAAATATTCCATTTTTTATTTGTAAAAACAAGCATTTTTACAGAGCCCTGGAAGTGTCATCACAAAATGTTTTGCATGTGGAGAGAATGTGTGCACGTTTTATGATGTTGTGCACACGTTTTATGATGTTGTGCGCACGTTTTATTATATTGTAAAATGTGCACTCAGTATTGTCTTGACACATAAATGTTGGCTATTTGCCCTATTGACGTTTCAAATCCCACAAAACCTTGAAGAGTTCGCCGCACTACGAGATCTCAGTAACACTGAGAACTGCATTGAGACGCTCTGATCACGCTGCACTTTAACCGTCCACTGCACCCAGACAACACCATTAACATCGCAACATAAAACTATTTTTATATTGTGCCTAAAACTCTCGTGAATATATTCTCTGGGTTTATAGACGTTGTTATTGTGTTTATTTTATGTAAACATGTGAAAATCACAGGCTGTCTCTCTGTTATCTTCATTGGGAGCTGCAGTGAGCTACAATTGCTTCCTGTTCATGTCGTTCTGGGGGACAGTGAAGTTTACTCTTTAACGTCTTGATTATTGTTCTTTACAACACTGTTTGTCCTCTTTGTTCGAGACTAATATATATAATATGTCTGAAATTCAGTTTGTGTTTATTAAATTCCACACAGATTAAACGTAGCAGACACGGAGTATTTGTTATAATTGTTTTAACAAGTTTTCAGGGTATCATGCATGCAGTCTCTTACTAACGTGACGAAAAGCTTAAAAAATACATTTTTGTAGTATAATATTAATTTACAACTGTCATCGTGTTGATTCTCTATATGTTGTTAACTGCAGCGACTCTCTGGCACGCAAGGGATTATGGGATACGTCAACAGGGCCAATGGGCACTACTGGCCAGTAGATGGCAGTAGAGACCTTGAAAATTTGCCAAAATAAAATTCCAGATAATCCGTGTCTGCTACATTTAAGTTGCGTGGAATTTAATAAATGCAGTCACAATAACGTCTATAAACCCAGAGAATAGATTCACGAGAGTTTTAGGCACTAGAGTTTAATGCTGTTGTCCGTAGAGCCTGATCAGAGTGTTTCAAATGCATTTCTCATGTCGTGAACGTACTGAGATTACCCTATCCTACCCATAATGCACTGCTGGGCACAGCATATATCCACACTAAAACCTTAAAAATTAGCACATTACTTTAAAACTAAAACATATACAAGGTCTGTTAGAAAAGTATCCAACCTTTTTATTTTTTGCAAAAACCTGATGGATTTGAGTCACGTGTGCTTGCATGAGCCAACCTTGAATCTTCGTGCGCATGCGTGAATTTTTTCACGCCTGTCGATTGCATCATTTGCTGGTAGCAGCCTTTGTGTCAGGATGGGTGTAGTCTCTCGTCGGATTTTCTTTGCAAGGAAAATGGCAGAACAACTGGAGCAGTGCAACTGCATCAAATTTTGCCAGAAACTGGATGACAGCCAGGTGGAAACCATTCGGATTAATCAGACGGCTTTCGATGACGATCCTATGGGCATCACACAGATTAAGGAGCGGTACAACCAGTTTAAAGATGTCTGCACAACAGTGGAGAGCGAGCCACGCTCCGGGCGGCCATCAACACGCTGAAATGACCAGATCATTTCCAAAGTGAACGCTGTGGTGATGCGGGACCGTCGTGTGACTATCCGAGAAATTGCGGAAGAGGTGGACATCAGCACTTTTTCGGCACATTCCACTGTGACAGAAGATTTGACCATGAAAAGAGTTGCAGCGAAATTCATGCCGATGGCTTCGGCACGAAGCTGCTGACGGAGCAAAAGTGCCTCCATGTTGAATTCTCACAGGACATGCTGGGCTACGAAAAATGATGCCCACCTCTTCCACCATTCGGAAGATTCAGACAGCTTTCGGTGGCTTTTCAATCATGTGACTATCTGAAAAATTGTGGAAGAGGTGAGCATGTCACAACATGTCTTGTGAGACGTCAACACGGATGAGTGGGCGGGCCAGGCTGATCCTACCTGCATGGCTGTTGGCTGGCGCCACTGAGCCACGTGATGGCGCAACAACAAAAGACCAGAGGGGCTGCGCTGTGTCACACAACACGGCGCAGCGCTGCTCTTACAGACAGAGAGTAGACTTGATGAATCTGTGTGCGCAGCAGTCAGTGCGTGCGGGAGAGAAACAAAAACCTTGAGTATCGATCTTTTTACACAAGGATCGTTCAATATCAATACCAGCGTTGGTATCGATATTATCGATATTAGGATCGATCCGCCCACCTCTACCTTTGTCTACAGAGGATAGAGCGGTTTCTTCTTAAAGCAGCTCTTCTCTGTTTTGCAGAGGGTAGAACCACACATCAGCTATGAAACATTTAACAGGTAGGTGCTCAACTGATTTTAAGTTTTATAAATACTTGTAGCTGTTCAGCTTTATTTACCACATTATCGATCTAAAAATTCATTCATTCATTCATTCATCTTCTACCGCTTAGTCCAATTAAGGGACGCGGGGGGCTGGAGCCTATCCCAGCAGCCATAGAGCGCGAGGCGGGGTACACCCAGGACAGGACGCCAGTCTGTCACAGGGCCACAAACAGACATACAAACACAGACACACACACACACACACATCTACGGACAATTTAAAGATTCCAATCCACCTAACCCGCATGTCTTTGGATGTGGGAGGAAACCGGAGCACCCGGAGGAAACCCACGCAAACACGGGGAGAACATGCAAACTCCACACAGAAAGGCCTTCTCGCTGTGAGGCAACAGTGCTAACCACTAAGCCACCGTGCTGCCCCGGTCTAAAAATTATCGGACAAAAATTTATCGCAAGATAATTAGCCCGATAATGTTTTTTAAAGTTATCTAAAAAGATAATCCGATAATGAAAACATTATCTTCGATAATTATCGGTTATCGGATTATCAGAACTGTGCCCACCACTGAACTCAGGAGCATCATGTTTCTACTGATCATCCTTGAGATTTTTCTACAACTTAACCTGAGTCCACCTGGGGTAAATTCAGTTGAGTTTGACATGATTTGGAAAGACACACACCTACATATAAGGTCCCACAGTTAACAGTGCATGTCAGGGGGACAAACCAAGCATCAAGTCAAAGGAATTGCCTGTAGTCCTCCGCGACAGGATTGTCTCAAGGCACAAATCTGGGGAAGAGTACAGAAACATTTCTGCTGCTTTGACGGCCCCAGTGAGCACAGTGGCCTCGATCATCTGTAAATGGAAGAAGTTCGGATCCACCAGGACTCTTCCTAGAGCTGTCCACGCATCTAAACTGAGTAATCAGAGCTCCCTCTGTGGAGAGAGGAGAACCTTCCAGAAGGACAAACATCTCTGCAGCCATTCACCAATCAGGCCTGTATGGTAAAGTGGCCAGACGGAAGCCACTTCTTCGTAAAAGGCACATGACTGCCTGCCTTAAGTTTGCCTAAAGGCACCTGAAGGACTCTCGGACCATAAGAAACAAAATTCTCTGGTCTGATAAGACAATGATTGAACTCTTTGGTGTGAATGTCAGGCATCTGGTTAGGAGGAAACCAGGCACCATCACTACAGTGAAGCATGGTGGTGGCAGCATCGTGCTATGGGGATGTTTCTCAGTGACAGGAACAGGTGGATGAGTCAGGATTGAGGGAAAGATGAATGCAGCAATGGACAGAGACATCTTGGATGAAACCCTGCTCCAGAGTGCAGACTGGACCAACGGTTCATCTTTCAGCAGTACAATGACCCAAGCACACAGCCAAGATATCAGAGGAGTGGTTTCAGGACAACTCTGTGAATGTCCCTGAGTGACCCAGCCAGAGCCCAGACCAGAATCCAACTGAACATTTCTAGAGAGATCTGAAAATGTCTGTGCACCGATGCTCCCCATCCAAGCGGAGGGATCTTGAGAGATGCTGCAAAGAGGAATGGACAAAACTGCCCAAAGATAGGTGCACCAAGCTTGTGGCATCATATTCCAGAAGAATTGAGGCTGTAATTGTTGCCAAAGGTGCATCAACTATGTATTAAGCAAAGGATGTGAATACTTATGTTCATGTGATTTCTTAGTTTTTATTTTTAATAACTTTTCAAAATTTCAAAAACTTTTTCATGTTGTAATGATGGGGGTGCTGGTGAGTAAAAGTTTAAGGGAAAACATGAATTTGGAATAAGGCTGTAACACCCTAATCACACTAGAGGCCGAATGTAGTCTGAATGAAAGTTCTACCCATATTCCGGAGGTGTCGAGGTGTATTCAAGGAAGTCGAATAGCATTCTGAGAGCAGTCTAAACAGTCAGGCAGATTCCTGTGGCCACCCCAAATGTTTTGCACATGTGCAAAACAGTCAAGGTGGAAAAATATCGAACGGCATACCAAGCACAGTTTGACCGCAATCTGACTGCAATCTAAATATTTGTCATATGACATGAAAATGGCATTTGGCATTCGGTGTTCGAGGGACAGTTTGAAATGATCCGCCATTTATCGGATGCTGACCAAATGTCCTGACTGTGCCTGAACACACCACAAGCGCACCTCGAGTGCTGTTGGATTATATTTCCTCCATCTGCAATCAGACTTCACTTGTACGGCAATGTAAGTGCATTCGCCATATTCTCACTGCATTCTAACAGCTGTCTGGGTAATCCTAATGTGGTCTACCTACATTTGTACTGTAATGGTTTTACCAAGTTATTACAATATAAACATGACAAATAATTACATTTTTAGACGGTTTTAGACGGTGAGAGAAAAGCTGCAGCTGGAACAGTCCTCTGTGATTCCAGCAGCGATTAGAGGCGTTTTCGACAGCCAACTCGAAGAGAAAATGATTAATCCTCTATGAAATAATTGTTTTATATATGCAGTGTCCAGCACACAACGCATGTCTTCCAGTGGACCAAAGCACAGAGTCCAACCGCGAACACAGCGGGTGGGATCGTCAAGACGATGTGCCTGCAAATGCGCGGATAAAAGTCATGTGTTTGGGGGCCTTCATGCACACGGCATGTGCACAAATCACTCTGGGCGAGTTGAAACACAGTTTGTGTAGTCGGACAGCTGTCTTCAGCGATTCTTATTCCCTCCCAGATGTGGCAAGAATTGTGGATTTTATGACATTCTGCCTGAATAAGCTTGATTCGTGCTCATTGTTGCTTAGTCTTATAGGGCCCAAACTTAAAAAAATGTGGAAAAAGCACTGTGAATACTTTCCTCTGTGTATATATATATATATATATATATATATATATATATATATATATATATATATATATATATATATATATATATATATATATATATATATATACGAGGGCTGTCAATAAAGTATAGGTCCTTTTTATTTTTTTCAAAAACTATGGATTTCATTCATATGTTTTTACGTCAGACATGCTTGAACCCTCGTCGCATGCGAGAGTTTTTCCACGCCTGTCGGTGACGTCATTCGCCTGTGAGCACTCCTTGTGGGAGGAGTCGTCCAGCCCCTCGTCGGAATTCCTTTGTCTGAGAAGTTGCTGAGAGACTGGCGCTTTGTTTGATCAAACTTTTTTCTAAACCTGTGAGGCACATCGAAGTGGACACGGTTCGAAAAATTAAGCTGGTTTTCCGTGAAAATTTTAACGGCTGATGAGAGATTTTGAGGTGATACTGTCGCTTTAAGGACTTCCCACGGTGCGAGACATCGCGCAGCGCTCCCAGTCGCCGTCGTCAGCCTGTTTCAAGCTGAAAACCTCCACATTTCAGGCTCTATTGATGCAGGACGTCGTGAGAGAACAGAGAAGTTTCAGAAGAAGTCGGTTTCAGCATTTTATCCGGATATTCCACTGTTAAAGGAGATTTTTTTAATGAAAGACGCATCGGGACGCAGCCAGCGCGGTGCGGCGCCACAGGAAAAACACCTCCGTGTTGATAACCATTTGTAAAATCCAGGCGGCTTTTGATGGCTTTCAGTGGAGTGAGTATATGAGAAATTGTTTAACAGCTGGACATGTTCCAACTTGTCCTTAAGGCTTCCAACGGAGGTGTTTTTCCTGTGGTGGAGCGTCGCGGCGGCTGCGAGCCGACGCTGCAATCCGTCCGCACGTCTTTCATTAAAAAAATCTCCTTTAACAGTGGAATATCCAGATAAAATGCTGAAACCGACTTCTTCTGAAACTCCTCTGTTCTCTCACGACGTCCTGGATCAATAGAGCCTGAAATGTGGAGGTTTTCAGCTTGAAACAGGCTGACGACGGCGCCTGAGAGCGCTGCGCGACGTCTTGCACCGTGGGAAGTCCTTAAGGCGACAGTATCACCTCAAAATCTCTCATCAGCCGTTAAACTTTTCACCGAAAACCAGCTTAATTTTTCGAACCGTGTCCACTTCGATGTGCCTCACAGGTTTAGAAAAAAGTTTGATCAAACAAAGCGCCAGTCTCTCAGCAACTTCTCAGACAAAGGAATTCCGACGAGGGGCTGGATGACTCCTCCAATAAGGAGTGCTCACAGGCGAATGACGTCACCGACAGGCGTGGAAAAACTCACGCATGCGCACGAGGGTTCAAGCATGTCTGACGTAAAAACACATGAATGAAATCCATATAGTTTTTGAAAAAAATAAAAAGGACCTATACTTTATTGACAGACCTCGTATATATATATATATATATATATATATATATATATATATATATATATATATATATATATATATATATATATATATATATATATATATATATATATATATATATGATCGAGAGTGAGAGAGAGCGAGAGAGATTTCCAGATGGACTGTGATGATGCACATGAACTGGAATTATTGACATTACATTAAAAATTATCCTTACCTTGACTTGGCTCACAGTTAGAAGATCCCTGGTCTGAATCCGAGTTGGTATTTGTAGCGCAATTCCCACTGTTGGTTCCATGGGTTTCCGATGAGTCTTTTGGCTTGTTCCCACCTCCAAAGACATGCAGGTTAGTTGAATGTGAAATTACAAATTGACCACAGATTCTGAAGAGGATTTGCAATTCATTGTATTCTGTTTTTATTTAAATTTTACACAATGTCCCAACTTCATTGGAATTGGGGTTGTGTGCATTTAAAATTTTTTTGTTGTTGGTTTGTTTTTTGTTTTTATTTTTTTAAGAGCACAATAGTGTCAGGGCATGGCACAAATCAGGTAAAGTCAAGTACACGATCAAGGGCAAAACAAGGTGAGATACCGGCAGGCTGATCAAAACATGACGTGAGAGCTGGAAAGTGAAGTGCATTCAACAATCGAGCAAGGGACTGTGAGACTGTGAGGGTTTAAATAACTGGTGAATTAGTGAAGAAATGAGGAGCAGGTGTGCAGAAGGTGCAGAAGGGGGCGTGACCAGGGAAGACAAAGGTAAGTGCAAGAGAGTGCAGTGAAGCAAAAGCCAAGTGAACTGGGGCAATATAACTAAGTGGCTGAAAAACCAACGGTGCAAAGCAAGTAAAGTGACAGAAAAACTAACAGGGAATAACGTGACGTGTTCCAGACAAGCAAGAATGCGTGAGCAAAATAAAAGGGGAAACAAAACTAGGAAATAATGTGACAAATCCAGACAGCAGGAAACAAGAGGCTCTATGATTATAACCGAAACTAGAACAAGGACTCATACCTACGATGGCGTTTTAGGGCCACATTGATTTTTTTTTTTTTATACTTCGAGAATAAAGTCGTAATATTACGAGAATAAAGTTGTAATATTACGAGAATAAAGTCATCATTTTACGAGAAAAAAGTCGTAATTTTACGAGAACAAAGTTGTAATATTACGAGAATAAAGTCGTAATTTTATGAGAATAAAGTCATAATATTACAAGAATAAAGTCATAATATTTTGACTTTTTTCTTGTAATATTACGACTTTTTTCTCGTAATATTACGACTTTATTCTCGAAGTCCAAAACAAAAAAAAAGAAATTCAATGTGGCCCTAAAACTCCATTGTACGATACAGATTAAAGTATAAAAATAAAATGCAATAACCGAAAAAGTCATAATGAATCAAAATACAAACTCAGCAGAAAATACTGACAAGAAACAAAACCAGTAACCTCAAAATAGATGATAAACTGAGAATACAATAAATGACACATGGAATATGATATGCAAAGAAACACTGAAGGTGAATAATAACCCAACCCTGTGACTAGAGCATAATACAAGAAATGTGATAACTAGAACTAAACTTAAAGGGCCAGGAGTGAAAAAACAATAACCAACTATAGAATAAAAGAAAACCAAAGGAGTCCGTGACAAAAGTGTAACATAAAGAAAAGCAATGAATGACTGCAAACAAAATAATAAGGTGACGAATTAAATGAGTAATTAAATAGTAAACAAAGCAAAGCAATAAACAGAACCAAACAGATTAACATGATAAAGTACAAACTAATGAAAGGTAAAACCAGAGAATCAAAGAGGAAATAAGGTAATGAATGAAGACCTCGCCCCTGAGCTGGGGCTGAGCATGACAAATAGAAGTTGAGTTTAAAATCCTGTGGCTGTCCGATGGTTCATTATGACTGGACAAAGGTCCGGCGTAGGGTGGTAATTCTTTGTTTTTCTTTTTTTTTATCAATCAACCAATCTTTATTCATGAACATAATTTCCTTGAACAAGGATCAAAAGAAGACTGTCTTCAGCCACGACAAGGAATGAAAGAATTTTCAGACATTGTTTTCCAAAATCAGGACGCTTTATGCTGACAAGTTTTCATCAGCGTCTATATATCTGTTATGTGTCATATGTATTAAAACTGTCATTCGCTCACCCTCTCTCCCTCACTCACTTACTCACTGTCTCTCTCTTGCTCACACTGTCAGCAGGACAGTGTCCCCTCAGAATAAACATTTTCTTGCCATACATAGCAACAGATTCTCTGCACTGTGTGACCAGAATTTAACCCCCCCCCCCCACACACACACACACACACACACACACACACATACATAATGTTTTATTTATTAGCAAGTAAATTCACAACTCTCTCACATGTCTCAAATAAGGCCACTGCTGTAATAACTATCAATTACAAATAGAGGAATATGTTTTATGATTGCAAATTACCTGTTTGTGAATCTTCACAAAATTCTACAACATTTATCAAATCAAACATTATTTCACAAACATTCTTAAACATACATTGGCTAAAGTAAATCAATTATTCTAGAATATACCTTCACACCAGTAGATATATTTGTTCAGTCTTACTATTGTGGTGGCGTGATCCAGCAGATGATGGTTTTAGAAGACCCACAAGCAGCACACAAAACCAGAGTACAAACAAAAGTTTCCCCTTCATTTTCTCTTCTGTCAAAACAAAAAAACTCTGTCAACAAATATGACACAAACTGAGTTACTTCCTGTTTGGTGGCTTTTTGTTGTGACAGAGGTGATGTCACTGGTACCACCTACCATTTACATTGTCCTTCCCATCAGCTTTTCTTTCAGATTATAGGTTAACAATGAACACCACCACCCAATGTCAGAATGATGAAACAAGCTTAATTATGTGTTTCTGCAGGTATCATTATCCTGTCCATTGAGACCAGATGCTTCCATGACAATGAAGCATTGATGATTGATTGATTGAAAGTTTTATTTCAAACATAATAAACAAAACAATTACAAAGAAACAAACAGACATTGAAAAACAACAAATCACACCAAAAAAGACAAAACAAAAGAACAATGTCAACATAATGTGTCTGAAAGGGAGTAGGAAGAAGCATATGCTTATTCAATCCTACCCCTTGTTCTAAGTCCTTTTCTTAAAATCCATGAAGTAATTTTGATGTTATACTTCAAAGCCTATATAAAATGAAATCTTGATCCAGAATCCAGATCCAGATCACCGCCAAAATTTAATAGATCTTCCATTAGGCTAATATGTATCCGTAGTGACAATTTGGCAAGAATCCGTGAACTAGTTTTGATGTAATCCTTCAAACCTGTAAAAAGTAAAATCCGATCCAGAATCTGGATGCACATCCAGATCACCTCTAAAATTTAATGGAGTTTTCCATGGCCTAATATGTATCTGTGATGCAAATTTGGCAAGAATCTGTGCAGTAGTTTTGATGTAATCCTGCTAATAGTGATCCTTCAAAGCCTCTATAAATTTAAACTTGATACAGAATCCGGATCCAGATCACCTCCAAAATTCATTGGAGTCTTCCATGGCCTAATATGTATCTGTGATGCAAATTTGGCGAGAACCCGTGAAGTAGTTTGACGTAATCCTTCTAAGCCTATATAAAGTGAAATCTTGATCCAGAATCTGGATCCAGATCCGGATCACCTCCAAAACTTAATGGAATCTTCCATGTCTTAATATGTATCCGTGGTGAAGATTTGGCAAGAATCTGTGCACCAGTTTGTTTGTTTTTTTTTCATTTATTGTTGTTTTCAAGACATACATACATGTTGAGAGCTGGCAGTGACATTTACAGATAAGTCTAAAGAGTCAAATATTTGTACAGAATGTCCCACCAGTTCAAGGTCACATGTACGGTAAGTGATGTAAAGTTAAAAAAAAAAAAATCAATACAGAACAAAACACACACACACAAAAAGCAAAATATTAAAGTAATCCCACCCACCCTCCCAACCTGTCACCATCAAGATAGGATATTAACATGTGCCATAGTTACACAAATGCAACCATAAAAAAAAAAAAAAAATTTCAAAGAGCTGGATACAATTGCATAAAACGTCTCCATGTGTTCTCAAATCCACTGAGATTCTGTTTCAATGAAAACCTTATTTTTTTTAGTTTTAGACAGGACATGACATCCTGTAGCCACTGTGAGTACAGAGGAGGGTTAGGATCTTTCCATTTGAAAATGTCCATACCAAAATGTTTTCGAAATTGTCCCCAAATCTTCAAAGTGTGTTTAATCACTGGATTATCAAATAGAGTGGTGGGGGGTAAAGGCAGGGCTGAACCAACTGAGGCCAAAGGAGAGGTGCTCTGTGAGAAGAGCTCTAATGAGACCCAATCAGGACAGTCCAGCCGGTCATAATAATGGGACCAATGTATCAGACATCTCAGGTGGGCTGCCCAGTAATAAAAATGAAAATTGGGAAGGGCAAGACCCTCCTGATGTTTAGATTTTTTAAGGTAAATTTTACTTAAGTGAGGTTGTTTGCCCTGCCAAATGTAAGAGGTTATGATCGAGTCCAACTGTTGAAAAAAAGCAAGTGGAATAAAAATGGGCAATGTTTGGAAAAGATACAGAAAATTACCATCTTGACAGAGTTTACATGGCCCACCAAAGACATCGACAAGGGTGACCACCGCGACATCAGCTGTCTGGCCTAATTTAATAAAACAGTTACATTTTCTTTAAAGACGTCTTTGTGTTTTTAGTGACTGTGACTCCCAGATATGAAAATGTGTCATACTCAAACTTAAAATTTAAATGAGAGAAATCAATATGCCGTGCTTTGTCATTAATTGGAAATAGCTCACTCTTGTTAACATTTAGTTTGTAGCCTGAAATCGTGCCAAAGTTATGAAGCAACGATAATGCAGTAGGGACCTCACTACAAGTATGAAGTGCTATAGCAAGTGGTTCTATAGCCAAATCGAAAAGCATGGGACTCAATGGGCACCCCTGACAAGTGCCACAGTACAAGCTAAATGGCCTGGATAGTTGAGAGTTGGTACGAATCATGGCGGTAGGGTGGGAGTAGAGCAGTTTGATCCAACAAATAAAAGCAGGCCCAAATCCAAACTTGTCCAGCACAGCGAACAGGTACGGCCACTCAATGCGGTCGAACGCTTTCTCTGCGTCAATGGAGACCACGCATTCAGGTTGGTCTTCTTTAGCGGAATACATAATATTTACGATGCGCCTGATGTTAAAGTAAGATTACCTGTTTTTAACAAAGCCAGTTTGGTCCTTGGATATAACAGATGGGAGAATATTTTCCAATCTGTGTGCTAACACTTTAGCCAGTACTTTAGCATCTGTGTTGAGGAGAGATATGGGTCTATTGGAGGTGCACTGTGAGGCATCCTTTCCTTTTTTTTGCAATGAGTGTTTTACATGCCTCCGATAAGGACTGAGGTAGTTGGCCCTGTTTGGAGGACTCCGACAAGACCAAGCACAGCAATGGAGAGAGAGTTTTGGAAAATGTTTTAAAAAATTCAGATGGAAACCCATCTGGGCCTGGACTTTTAAAAGACTGCATTGCATTTATGGCTTTGATTATTTCCATTTCAGAAATTGGCTCTTCAAGTCTTTTTGTGAGAGCTTCATAAAGTGAAGGGATGTTAAGTTTATTAAGGAAGTTATTGATTGTTGTTGAATCTGAGTTTAATTCTGAAGAGTATAGTTGAGTATAAAACTCTTTAAAGGTTGTGTTAATTACTAAGGGGTCAGTGGTAGTCTGGCCAGTGCACAACTGAATTTTTGATATTGCTTGTTTGGCTCTGAAGCCCTTGAGATGATTGGCTAAAATTTTTTCTGATTTGTCCCCATACATATAAAGCCTTGTTTTATTTTTTAGGAGCAGTTGTTCTACCTGGTAGGTGTTGAGCATGTAAAATCTGGCTTTCAACTTAACTCGCTGTTTAAATAGATCAGGACATTTATTTTGAGAATATTGTTTGTCTATTTCTCCTATTTGCCGTAGAAGGTTGTTTTGTTCCAGACTTGACTTGCGTTTCATCCTTACTGTATAAGCGATAATCTGCCCCCGAAGGTACGCATTAAGAGTGTCCCATAGAGTAAGATAGGAAATGTCAGCAGTAGAATTTGTGTCGATGAAAAAGGCGACCAGCTGATGTGGAAGTTAACCAACATCACCATTGGTGTGCATATCATGAATGCTTGGTCTTGTTGGATTTGTGAGAATCTACTGAATCTACTGGTACCTTGTTTCAAGATTGCATCAGAATTTTGGCTCTCTGTTGGGACTGTTTACACAGAGACTGCTACCTGCTGCTTTGGACTTGAACTAACAGTCTTTTTCAAGACTTTTTTACTTTTTTACCTTTTTACTTTTTTACTGTGCTCCAACGCCTAAGGAAGACCTCTAACGGTTGAAACATCGCGACAGCTAACTTTCATCAGCGTTGGCAAGCTAACTTAGCCGATTTAGCATGGCGGCTTCTCCTGTCTCTCCCGTACTTTTCTGCTCTGGGTGTGAAATGTTTAGTTATTCCTCGGCCTCCTTTAGCAGTAACGGTACTTGTAATAAGTGCAGCTTATTCGTAGCTTTGGAGGCCAGGCTGGGCGAATTGGAGACTCGGCTCCGCACCGTGGAAAATTCTACAGCTAGCCAGGCCCCTGTAGTCGGTGCGGACCAAGGTAGCTTAGCCGCCGTTAGTTCCCCCCTGGCAGATCCCGTGCAGTCGGGAAAGCAGGCTGACTGGGTGACTGTGAGGAGGAAGTGTAGCCCTAAACAGAAGCCCTGTGTACACCGTCAACCCGTTCGCATCTCTAACCGTTTTTCCCCACTCGACGATACACTCGCCGAGGATCAAACTCTGGTTATTGGCGACTCTGTTTTGAGAAATGTGAAGTTAGCGACACCAGCGACCATTGTCAATTGTCTTCCGGGGGCCAGAGCAGGCGACATCGAAGGACATTTGAAATTGCTGGCTAAGGCTAAGCGTAAATTTGGTAAGATTGTAATTCATGTTGGCAGTAATGACACTCGGTTGCGCCAATCGGAGGTCACTAAAATTAACATTAAATCGGTGTGTAACTTTGCAAAAACAATGTCGGACTCTGTTGTTTTCTCTGGGCCCCTCCCCAATCAGACCGGGAGTGACATGTTTAGCCGCATGTTCTCCTTGAATTGCTGGCTGTCTGAGTGGTGTCCAAAAAATGAGGTGGGCTTCATTGATAATTGGCAAAGCTTCTGGGGAAAACCTGGTCTTGTTAGGAGAGACGGCATCCATCCCACTTTAGATGGAGCAGCACTCATTTCTAGAAATCTGGCCAATTTTCTTGGATCCTCCAAACTGTGACTGTCCAGCGTTGGGACCAGGAGGCAGAGCTGTGGTCTTATACACCTCTCTGCAGCTTCTCTCCCCCTGCTATCCCCTCATTACCCCATCCCCGTAGAGACGGTGCCTGCTCCCAGACCACCAATAACCAGCAAAAATCTATTTAAGCATAAAATTCAAAAAGAAAAAATAATATAGCACCTTCAATTGCACCACAGACTAAAACAGTTAAATGTGGTCTATTAAACATTAGGTCTCTCTCTTCTAAGTCCCTGTTGGTAAATGATATAATAATTGATCAACGTATTGATTTATTCTGCCTAACAGAAACCTGGTTACAGCAGGATGAATATGTTAGTTTAAATGAGTCAACACCCCCGAGTCACACTAACTGTCAGAATGCTCGTAGCACGGGCCGGGGCGGAGGATTAGCAGCAATCTTCCATTCCAGCTTATTAATTAATCAAAACCTAGACAGAGCTTTAATTCATTTGAAAGCTTGTCTCTTAGTCTTGTCCATCCAAATTGGAAGTCCCAAAAACCAGTTTTATTTGTTATTATCTATCGTCCACCTGGTCGTTACTGTGAGTTTCTCTGTGAATTTTCAGACCTTTTGTCTGACTTAGTGCTTAGCTCAGATAAGATAATTATAGTGGGCGATTTTAACATCCACACAGATGCTGAGAATGACAGCCTCAACACTGCATTTAATCTATTATTAGACTCTATCGGCTTTGCTCAAAAAGTAAATGAGTCCACCCACCACTTTAATCATATTTTAGATCTTGTTCTGACTTATGGTATGGAAATAGAAGACTTAACAGTATTCCCTGAAAACTCCCTTCTGTCTGATCATTTTTTAATATCATTTACATTTACCCTGATGGACTACCCTGCAGTGGGGAATAAGTTTCATTACACTAGAAGTCTTTCAGAAAGCGCTGTAACTAGGTTTAAGGATATGATTCCTTCTTTATGTTCTCTAATGTCATATACCAACACAGAGCAGAGTAGCTACCTAAACTCTGTAAGGGAGTTAGAGTATCTCGTCAATAGTTTTACATCCTCATTGAAGACAACTTTGGATGCTGTAGCTCCTCTGAAAAAGACAGCTTTAAATCAGAAGTGTCTGACTCCGTGGTATAACTCACAAACTCGTAGCTTAAAGCAGATAACCTGTAAGTTGGAGAGGAAATGGCGTCTCACTAATTTAGAAGATCTTCACTTAGCCTGGAAAAAGAGTTTGTTGCTCTATAAAAAAAGCCCTCCGTAAAGCTAGGACATCTTTCTACTCATCACTAATTGAAGAAAATAAGAACAACCCCAGGTTTCTTTTCAGCACTGTAGCCAGGCTGACAAAGAGTCAGAGCTCTATTGAGCTGAGTATTCCATTAACTTTAACTAGTAATGACTTCATGACTTTCTTTGCTAACAAAATTTTGACTATTAGAGAAAAAATTACTCATAACCATCCCAAAGATGTATCGTTATCTTTGGCTGCTTTCAGTGATGCCGGTATTTGGTTAGACTCTTTCTCTCCGATTGTTCTGTCTGAGTTATTTTCATTAGTTACTTCATCCAAACCATCAACATGCTTATTAGACCCCATTCCTGCCAGGCTGCTCAAGGAAGTCCTACCATTATTTAATGCTTCAATCTTAAATATGATCAATCTATCTTTGTTAGTTGGTTATATACCACAGGCCTTTAAGGTGGCAGTAATTAAACCATTACTTAAAAAGCCATCACTTGACCCAGCTATCTTAGCTAATTATAGGCCAATCTCCAACCTTCCTTTTCTCTCAAAGATTCTTGAGAGGGTAGTTGTAAAACAGCTAACTGATCACCTGCAGAGGAATGGTCTATTTGAAGAGTTTCAGTCAGGTTTTAGAATTCATCATAGTACAGAAACTGTTGTGTGGGCCGCTGAAGAGGAGGTACTGCTGGCCCACTACCACCAGAGGGCGCCCTGCTTGGAGTGCGGGCTCCAAGCACGAGAGGGCGCCAGACCCAGAGGAAGTGACAGCTGTCACTCATTACTCCAGCTGTCACTCATCTACACCACCATATAAGCCGGACTGCAACTCCACCTCCCCGCCGAGAAATCGACTACCAGAACCAAGGTAATTTCTCTGCTGACTTTAAACTGTGACTTACGTCTGTTTGCAGCCGTATTCCTGTGAAGACCCAGAAGAGGGACAAACAGGAGCTGCACGAGTGTGTGTGATTTGGAGGTGGAGGTGCTCCCACCTAACGGTATCTGGACTATGTATTACTGAGTGTGCGGACTCACACTCACACATCATATTTCTGCTTTCTGGCAGCAGTACCAGGGTCGACAGTCGAAGACAGAGGCCACCTGGGGACTCGGGACTTGGCGGCTCCGGTGTTCTTCAGGCCGTTGGTGGTGGAAGCCGTGTGGGACGCGGCTTCTCTCTCGTCGGGCGTCTTCTATCTTCGAGCCTGCCCACACTTCACCTGGTGTTTATTGACTGTGAGATTAAGACACGTTTCGTTGTGTAATATCACAACATTAAATTGTTACCTTTTGGCTTACTCTTTGTCCGTTCATTTGCGCCCCCTGTTGTGGGTCCGTGCTACGACACCTTCACAACAGAAACAGCATTAGTGAAGGTTACAAATGATCTTCTTATGGCTTCGGACAGTGGACTTATCTCTGTGCTTGTTCTGTTGGACCTCAGTGCTGCTTTTGATACTGTTGACCATAAAATTTTATTACAGAGATTAGAGCATGTCATAGGTATTAAAGGCACTGCGCTGCGGTGGTTTGAATCATATTTGTCTAATAGATTACAGTTTGTTCATGTAAATGGGGAATCTTCTTCACAGACTAAAATTAATTATGGAGTTCCACAAGGTTCTGTGCTAGGACCAATTTTATTCACTTTATACATGCTTCCCTTAGGCAGTATTATTAGACGGTATTGCTTAAATTTTCATTGTTACGCAGATGATACCCAGCTTTATCTATCCATGAAGCCAGAGGATACACACCAATTAGCTAAACTGCAGGATTGTCTTACAGACATAAAGACATGGATGACCTCTAATTTCCTGCTTTTAAACTCAGATAAAACTGAAGTTATTGTACTTGGCCCCACAAATCTTAGAAGCATGGTGTCTAACCAGATCGTTACTCTGGATGGCATTTCCCTGATCTCTAGTAATACTGTGAGAAATCTTGGAGTCATTTTTGATCCGGATATGTCATTCAAAGCGCATATTAAACAAATATGTAGGACTGCCTTTTTGCATTTACGCAATATCTCTAAAATCAGAAAGGTCTTGTCTCAGAGTGATGCTGAAAAACTAATTCATGCACTTATTTCCTCTAGGCTGGACTATTGTAATTCATTATTATCAGGTTGTCCTAAAAGTTCCCTAAAAAGCCTTCAGTTGGTTCAGAATGCTGCAGCTAGAGTACTGACGGGGACTAGCAGGAGAGAGCATATCTCACCCGTGTTGGCCTCTCTTCATTGGCTTCCTGTTAATTCTAGAATAGAATTTAAAATTCTTCTTCTTACTTATAAGGTTTTGAATAATCAGGTCCCATCTTATCTTAGGGACCTCGTAGTACCATATTACCCCATTAGAGCGCTTCGCTCTCAGACTGCGGGCTTACTTGTAGTTCCTAGGGTTTGTAAGAGTAGAATGGGAGGCAGAGCCTTCAGCTTTCAGGCTCCTCTCCTGTGGAACCAGCTCCCAATTCAGATCAGGGAGACAGATACCCTCTCTACTTTTAAGATTAGGCTTAAAACTTTCCTTTTCGCTAAGGCTTATAGTTAGGGCTGGATCGGGTGACCCTGGACCATCCCTTGGTTATGCTGCTTTAGACGTAGACTGTGGGGGGGTTCCCATGATGCACTGTTTTTTTTCTCTTTTTGCTCCGTATGCATCACTCTGCATTTAATCATTAGTGATCGATCTCTGCCCCCCTTCACGGCATGTCTTTTTCCTGGTTCTTTCCCTCAGCCCCAACCAGTCTCAGCAGAAGACTGCCCCTCCCTGAGCCTGGTTCTGCTGGAGGTTTCTTCCTGTTAAAAGGGAGCTTTTCCTTCCCACTGTGGCCAAGTGCTTGCTCATAGGGGGTCGTTTTGACCGTTGGGGTTTTTCATAATTATTGTATGGCCTTGCCTTACAATATGGAGCGCCTTGGGGCAACTGTTTGTTGTGATTTGGCGCTATATAAGAAAAAAAAGTTGATTGAGTTGATTGATTGACCTTTTTCTCAATAAACTCTATAAATTTTGCATCTGATAACAAGGTTGAATTGAAGTGCCACTGTCTGCTCCTGGGTGGGAGGCCCGGAAGCAAAACAGAAAGTGTTAGAGGGGCATGATCAGATATGACAATTGGGTGGTACTCACAGGAATTAACTAAAGGAAGAAGTCGGTGGTCCAGCAAAAAGTAGTCGATTCGAGTATATGAATGGTGCACTTGAGGAAAAAAAGGAAAATTCTTTGTCTTTCGGGTGTAGGAATCACCAAACATCGTAGACACTAAAGTCAGAGAGAAAATTATTTATAAGGCAGGCCGACCTGCCCGCTGTGCTGGAGTACATGAGGACCTATCGAGAGCTGGGTCCAGCCAACAGTTTAGGTCAGTGCCAAGGATAAGATGATATGTATTCAAGTCTGGCAGAGATGAAAACAAACGCTTGAAAAAGTCTGCATCATCTGTTTTAGGAGCGTATACATTAAGTAAGACCACTAGCATATTAAATGATTTACCTGTGACAATTACATATCGACCATTTGGGTCTAATGAAACATTGTGTACTTCAAATGATATATCATGTGAGATGAGAATAGAAACGCCCCTGGCTTTGGCCTGAAATGTGGAATGAAAGGATTGCCCAGATCAACACAATAATCTATTTAAATCTGAAGTGCAGACATGGGTTTCTTGTAAGAATAGTATTTTAGATTTTAGGTGCTTAATGTGAGAGAAGACTTTCTTTCTCTTGACAGGGTGGTTTAAGCCCTTTACGTTCCAACTCACAATGTCTAAACCATTCATCATGGTGCATTTTTTAATTGGTAGATATGTAACCGTTCACAGCAACTTGATGACCTATAATAGGTAAAGTGACCAGCATTTTTCCCCATTTTTACAAAATAATGGTGACAGGTACCCAACCACTCCCTCCCCCCCAAAAAGACAGCTGCTATTATTAAATAATAAAGCAGCAAGCTCTCAAAACAAAAAAACTTCAAAAAACTCGTCCTCCAGTAAAAGCCCAATATTCGAGCTATAGCTCCGGCATATAGAAGGGAATTGAAATTAAAATAGCTGCCCCTTTTATGAAAGTGAACATATCAAAAATTAACATAACTGAGAGCACTTGATATTACCAACAGATAAAACAGCCATTTACAGTACAAAGTGCTCAAATAACAGTATTAAACAGGGCATTTAACAGGAAGTATTAAACTGGCCAAATATAATCATTGGACAATAGGAAACTGCAACTTGTATACATTTGTGGATAGAAAAATATGTATTCTTGATAATGACAGTGCTTACTGTGTTTTACCCACTGTTATGAAGTCCAGGTCTGATCCAAGAACAGTTCAGTCTCTCCATCTATGTAACGTTAGGTCCGAACGGTTAGGAAGGGTGCTCGTCGATACGTTTTTGTGCTTCCTCCACCGTGTTGATCCATTTCTTGATCCCACTGGACAGCGTCAGGCAGAGACGGGCTGGGTAGAGTAGAGCAGGCTTCATACCACGTTTGTAAAGCTCAGCCATCACATCTCTGTACTGCGCTCTTTGAGACATAACTTCAGCACTGTAGTCCTCCACAATACGAATCTTCTGGCCATGGCAGTCAAATGTACCCCTGCATCGGGCTTCTCTGATCAGGAGGTCTTTGACTTGGTAGCGGTGTAAGCGGAGGATCACTGGCCGTGGCCGCACACCTGGACCCGGTCTGACTGTGCCTATGCGGTGGGCTCTGTCAATCTCCGGTGGGGATTGCAGTGCGTCCTTTCCATACACATCCTGAAGCAGACGTGCATAAAATTCTGAAGGGCGACCTGACTCTGTGGCCTCCGCCAGCCCCAGAATGCGCACGTCTTCCTTGTCCACAGACTTTTGACTCTTAGGCGGCATTTTGAGAAAAGTTTCGGCCACAACTGGGGAAAGTGAAAAGCGCCAATATTCCCAAAGGAGCAGATGCCAAGACAGGCTTGTAGGGGCTCAATGAAAAAGGTAGTTTTGATTATTTGCCGGAGCGAGCTAACCACGCATCTACTCCATTAGAGCCACCCTGTGCACCAGTTTTGATGTAATCCTTCAAACCTACATAAAGTGAAACATGATCCAGAATCCAGATCCATATCGATTACCTCTAAAATTTAATGGAATCTTCCATGGTCTTTGTCAAAATCTATGCAGTAGTTTTGATGTCACTCTACTAACAGCAATCCATAAAAACCTATGTAAAGTGAAATTTGAGAAAGAATCCGGATCCAGATCACTTCCAAAATTTAAAGGCTTCTTCCATGGCCTAATATCTATCTGTGGTGAAAATAATGTCAAACTCCGTGCAGTAGTTTTGATATAATCCTGCTAACAGACAGACAGACAGACAGACAAATAAAAAAATGCCAATGATTTTATTAAGTCCTTGGCAGACATGATAAACATTTGTATTTACTTACAGTGTCTCTTTTTCTGGTTGAAATGCAGATTTGAATAATCTACCAGATTTAAAAATGTACACATGAATTTCCATGCTATTTTATTTGTCTAAAAATAAATCCAGTTGGAACAGCTCTCTGAGCAAACCACAAAACATTGTGCCGACGGACAGGCGTGCACGATGCCGCTGTGATGGTTCGTGCACGCAGGAACACAGTGCCAGCATTTATTCATTTGTAGAAACAAATGAATAAATACATGAAAATAAATAAATGTGAATAAAAAATACATGCTGCAACAGTTTCGTGCATGCGGGAACACAGTAGCTTTTCACAGCAGCTTTTCACAGCAGCTGCACAATGTGTAGCCACATCGCGTAGCTGCTGTGAAAATAAAATAATAAAAATTACATGCCAACCATGGGATTCGAACCTGCACTTTCCAAAAGCTCTGATTGCCAGTCAGAATCTTTACCACTGAGATGTCCTGTGAAAGGTCCAGGAAACTGCCTGATATCAAGAAGGACATGGACGTATTTAAAAACAAATAAAACCACACACCATACAAAAACACCACATTTTATTTATTGAATCCTTCTTATCAAGTGGACAATACAAATATGATCCTTCTGTTTCTCTGTAGATGACCCATGGTCACAGACATACAGTCATGAAATGACATGAATGGAGCAGTGCGCTCATCTCATGTCCACATCTGCTGGCACGTGTCCTGCCCGACACGCGTGTCTTGTGGATAGTGCCTCGCAGGACTGACACTGCATCATGTGGAACAGAGCTCACGTGGATGATGTGACAGTCAGATCACCCGCTGTGTGTTATGATATGGCGGTGCGTTTCAACCTGGGGGCAGCCTGTCAATATATGTGCTCACTTGCTACAGCCCATTGCCACAGCGATATATATTTTTATTTATGGCCACGTGAGACAGCAAGCAGATACATGCGCATCACAGTGGGCAGTTGTTAGTCCATGTCCATCCAAACACAGTACGTGTTGTCCAGCCGTGATGTCCAGATCCACAGATCTCCACAGCCACTCCTGTGGGCGGCCACACCTCCTGTCAATTCAGCATACACACCAACGTGTCACTGTGTCTGTTTGCAAAGCCACACTCGTGGGGCACTTAGACAAATTTCACTGCCAGCTCGACAGTGATTGTCTGCTGACTGTTTTAGTGTTAACAGCGAAAATGGCCACACATTTTCTAAGTGCCAAGCGAGCAGTGTTAGATGTTTGTCTGTGTCAGCTGGAATTTGGCCAATAGTTGCCGCGAGAGGGTTCGATGGGCTCGCATAGCGCACACACAGCGCACACTTTGTCTTACAGCCGCTGGTGTGCGCAGATAGTTGTAGCAACAGGTGTACTAGGCATTCGAGGCAGCTACGAATTTACATGTTTGCATACGATTCCTGATTCATGCGTACATTATCCGCAATTCGACCAAATTCGCACTATGTGTGAAGACGCCCGTAAGTATGTTTTAATTTACAAATGAAGAAAGGTTTCTAAAGAATCTTTTGTTTTTATTTTGTAATATTTTAACTGCAAGTGTTTTAAGGTAAGGGCAGAATGGCTTATGAAGGAGCAGTCAAATGCCACTCTTGAAAAATCGGAGCTGCCGTCCACACGTCTTTCATTACAAAATCTCCTTTAACAGTGGAATGTCCGGATAAACTGCTGATCCCGAGCTCTTCTGAAACTTCTCTGTTCTCTCACGACGTCCTGGGTCAACAGAGGCTTAAATTTGGAAGTTTTCAGGTTGAAACAGGCTGGCGACAGCGGCTCGGAGCACAGCGCGCCCTACGGCTCCGTGGGGAGTCCTTAAAGCGACAGTAACACTCCATAATTGCTCATCAGCCGTTAAAATTTTCACCGAAAACCAGCTGAATTTCTCAAATGGTGTCCACTCGGATGTGCCTCACAGTTTTTGAAAAAATTTTGATCAAGCAAAGCGGCAGTCTCTGAGCCATTCCTGAACAATGAAAAAAAGATGAGAGGGGTGGACCAGTGCTCACTCAAAGCCTGCCCACAGGCGAATGACACAACCGACAGGCGTGGAAAAACTCACGCATGCGCACAAGGGTTCAAGGTTGGCTGATGTAATCGCACGTGATTCAAATCCATATAGTTTTTGAAAAAAATAAAAAGGACCGTTACTTTATTGACAGACCTCGTAGACTTGTATTACTTATAATTCATGATGTAGACATTACTTTTCACTGTGAGTTGAAAGGGCATAATTTTAGGAATTTTAATATAAAAAGCCTGAATTTCTTTTTTGTTTTTTGATGACATACCATAAAACATGTAAAACCTCAAGGGTACACAAACATTTTCAAAGAACTGTGTAAAAAATTATTTCATGACTGGTTTGTTGTTATTCAGTATTGTTGATGTTTGACAGTGTGCCCAGTCTCACCCCACGTCACCCCACGTTTTGTTCTTCTGCCACAAAAATGTGGCACTTTTCGTGACAATATCACAGACCATAGATTAATTTACTTTTCGAAATAGCGTGAGATTGGATTGGGCTGAGCGCATACAGTATACTGACAATTGTGTTCATTGTACACATGAACTTAAGAAAGTTGCATCCTTGCATCTTTCATATAAATATTACTCTTTTCAGGGCTTTTACAAAGGCATTATTCAAAAGAACAAAACAGAGCCAACTTAATGTCACAACTCAATGTCTTTATTAAAATTTGTTCATTGTTTAAAAAACAAAAGATCAACTAATTTTAAGTCAGTGCTTGCTGAATTAATGTAGGTAGAGGAATGATTTTTATCTACCTTGACATCAGGTATTTCTTGGTGTTTCTCTCAGGCCTCAAAAGAATAATGAAGCACTTTGGAGCAAAGATACACACCAGTAAACCATAGCTGGAGGCCAGGATTGCAAAGATCTCTACAGCAACAGTGTACTTTCCAGGAGAGCTGATGTAAGCAGGTACAAATGCCACCCAAACAGCACAAAAAATCAACATACTGAAGGTGATCAGTTTGGCCTCATTGAAATTATCAGGAAGACTTCTTGCTAGAAAAGCCAAAAGGAGGCAGGAGCAGGCCAACAGGCCAATGTAGCCCAGAACCAGGGAGAAGCCCACCACAGAGGACATGGCACACTCCAGGGTAACCTTTAACCCCCGGATATCAAAGTTAGGACGAGGCACAGGAGGATTAAGGGTCAGCCATATCACACAGATGATGATCTATGTGACAAAAAGGATTGCACACAGTAAATTACAGTCATATTAACTATAAAATGTGTTGCTGTGGCTCTCACCTGTATGCAGGTAAAGAGACAGACACTTCCTCTCTGCTGGTTTGGACCAAACCACTTTATCAAAGCTCCTGCACCAGGCCATGCTGAACGAAAAGCTGCCAGAACCACTATGGTCTTGACTTTGAGGCAGGAAACACAAAGTACAAAACTGATCCCAAATGCTGCCTGCTGGAAGCGACAAGACCAGACGGATGGACGACCAATAAACACCAGAGAGCACAGGAAGCAGAGCTTAAGTGACACGAGGAGCAAGAAGCTCAGTTCTGAATTGTTAGCTCGTACCTGAAAAAGAAAAATTGGAGTTTGTCAGAGATTTTAAAAATGAATAATGAATAAGTTTTTATTTTGGTACAAAGAAAAAAAGAGTACAAAATAAAACAAAATTGATTTCTCAGTTAACCGAAAGGGGTAGAAGCAAAAGCTTATATACACCTACCCCTTACCCCTTTTTGACTCAATAAATTTTACTCCACACAACAAAAGCAAAATGAGCAGGACATGCAAAACATAAATATTTGTAAGATAATCAATGAACTTAAATTTCTCATCATAAAAATATCAATAATAGCACACAACTCAAAATCCAAACATAATAGTACAAAATAAATAAACTTAATTGTCCATACTATAACCTGAAATTATATAGTTTTTATAAATCTTTTAAAGATGACTAGATTACAGAATAATTTACTACCCTCAGGACAGTTGTTCCAAATTTTTACTCCTTTTACAGGGACACAGTGACTTTTTACAATAGTTCATGTCCTTGGTTTATCAAATATAAATATTCCTCTCAAATTAAATGACCTGCCATCCATACATAAAAACAAAGCCATTAAGAAGGCATGGTTGATCTTGGATGATCCCAGTCACCCCTTGTACCCAGAGTTCAAACTGCTTCCATCTGGTCATAGATTTGTGTCCAAGAGATGTAAGACCAATAGGTACAGAACTCTTTTATACCCAATGTCACTAGTTTTTTGTGGTTTTTAGTTTTTTCATATTGTTTTATGTTGTATTATTATGTCCACTGTCTGGTGAGTTTTCATGCCATATTTAAGATCACATGTATGTATGAATGTGTTCTATGTGCTGGCTGCAAAACAAGTTGCCCCATTGGGGTTAATAAAGACACCTTGATACCTTGAAATTACTAGTCCTTTATTTTAAAAGGATTTTGGAAATGTTGAGGTAAAAAAAAATGTTTTTTGCTTTGTACATAGTTTGTATTGTAATGTAATCAACTAAGTCCATAAATTTCAGAATTTTTAAACATATAAATAATGGGTAAAACAATGCGTAAAAATAAATAAAAGACAATCAATTTGAGTGGCAACAAAGTATTTACTATAATGACTCAAATGTGCTGTGCTATTTGGACAATAGTGCAGCTTTCCAAAATTAACAAGGCCTAAACTAATTAGAATGTATGCCATCCTGTCTAGAGTGTACCCCTCCTATTGCCCTGACTGCTGGGATAGGCTTCAGCCCCCCGTGACCCTTGACTTGAGTAAGGGGGTGTGGAAAAATGAAAGAACAAATGAAATAATTAGAATGTACAATATGATTCTGAGTTCTTACCATTGGTGTTTGACGATACCAAAGGAAAACAACAAATACAGTTGTTGTCACCACTACACCAGACACAGCTACTGTTGTAAGAGTAATTCCTAAGGTTTCAGTAAATGAGAGAAAATCCAGCTGTCGAGGGATGCAGGATGTGCGCTGAGCATTGGACCAAAACTCAGATGGACATCGTTCACAGTGAAGTGAACCTGAAGAGAAAACACACAAGTAAAACAATAAACAAAATAAGAATCATTGTAGAATTTCAGGTATGACTGTATAAAGTAGCATATATTCGCTAATTCATTTGTTGCAAATTTCTTACCAGATTTGTTACTAATCTCTCCTTCAGTACATGCGATACAGTCAAAACAGCAGACAGGTTCTCCTTTCCTAATGGCCACCCGAGTGCCTGGGGGACAGTGCTCACTGCATACTGAAACAGGAACCTGAACAAGCCAAACCATGTTGACAAGGAACATTAATCATGTCTTCAGAAATTTGCCAGCATTACACATCTTGATAATTTTGCTTTCTGACTACCTGATTAGATCCTGAGCTCCATTGAAGAGCCGACTGGTTAAGGAAGAAATCAAACCCATCCACATGGCCGACCAACACAAGTTTGAGGGATCCATCAGCAGTTTTCTGCCAGTTGACAAGGTCATACTTTGCTGGAATATCAGCCCCATCAAAATAAAAGCTTTCACCCTGTGGAGTAGTGAAGTTCACTTTGTTCAGGTGCTTCAAGAGCTGGAAGGATCAAAAAGGTCATGATGACTGAACAGGTAGTGCTTGTGTAAATGATTGCAACCCATCAGAAATGTGCAAACATACACCCCTATTCCACACGGCACCATTCTATTATGAGCCCCATGACCCAGAAACTCTGCAAAAATGGTATGAAAGGGCTTAAACCAGCTTGCCTCCTATCAAGCTGACTCATAAAGTGCAGACCTGGCAACTGGCTGGCTTGTAAAGTACATACCTGTCAAAACCAAAAGTAAAGCTGCACCCGGCTGTGCCCTCGGCCTGAACTGCAACAAATGGTGCTTCTGCTTGAAATATTTACCCTGATGGAGTGCAGTCAAACATGTTTTAAACTGTACTCACTAGGAATACCCCATTTTAAGATGTATGAATATGATTGAAGCTTTTAAGACTACAAAAACCCAGAAGTGAGCGCCTAATGACAATAATTTGGCAAGCTGGGATGAAAGTTTTGAACAGCTCAAAAATTACACCCTGATTTCAAAACTGGTGCCAGCGATGGCCGTAACTACTGCATATACCAAATTCATTCAAGACAGTCAAAAGATGGATCAAGAAGTTACTGTGATGCTTCAAAATGTGCCCCGATTTGCTATTTGTGATGAAATGGGAAGGAACGGCGCTCTGTGGTATAGCCCTATATGGCAATGTCTTGATTTATGGCCCCAATTTCCATCACATTTTCAAAACTGAGGAAATTGGGCCAGATTTTTTTTAACATCATAGGCAAAATTTGTATTACTTACTATTATAAATTTACTTACTGAATATTGCCAAATACACTTGAGTATGTATGATTCTCTTGTCGCACAATTTTTCTTTCTTTTTTTGTGTATGCACAGAGACATGCTTGAAGCACTACTTCTACATTTTTTTGTTTTTTTTCCACACTTTTCTAAACATTCATTTGGGCATGGCACATGCACTCTATATTCATCTGCCGCTTGCATTGGAAACCCTTTCGAATGGCAGGCAAGATGAGGTTGCACTGCCATTTGATTGTGTTTGGAGCATTTGAACAGCATGTCATACGCAGGTCAGACATATTGTGCCGCAGCCGAGCAGCTGCACGAAATTATCGGTCATGTCGAACCATGGCTGAATGACGCGATCGAGGCAGCCTTCACACCAGCAGCCAAAAGTCGAATGCCATGCCCTAACCCTAACCCACTGTAGGCCAGAGTTGGCTGGAGTCCAAGTGCCACCTACGAACATTCTCCCCGCAACACGTGGCGTGAGGAGTGTGTCGTTTCCCCCCCATGCCCCTGACACCATGGTCCAACATTTTCTGGTGGCTGGAGTGCAATCGCTCTCCAGGGCAGCGTACATCTGGACAGCTGTAATGTCCAGCTGGAACAGCTGACAGTTGTGTCCTTGCAACTAAGCTGGAGAACATATGTTGTGCCATCAACAACATGAAAAACACTCCATGCAATGCACATGTGTGGGCAGGCTCTCATGCTGTCATAACATGCTGATAATTCCGTACAGATAAGGTCACATAGGGACCGGCCAGCCACGTCTGAGCACGCATGGCATGGTGTAAACTTTGTTATCAGCTAACTGCCCAGGCTAATGAACCTTGCACCATGTACATTGTACTCCACATGACAAACAGAAAGAGTGGAAAATAAGTACAATATGGGGAAAGGCGTGAACACATTCATGTGTGATTGCTTTACTCAGAGCTCTGTGGACACACGGCATCTCTCAGCTGATCGCCAGCCAGTGAGCTGGTGTCAGTTCCAGCTGACAGTGGCTCAGTGCACATGACGTATTAAATTAAAAACACAGACAGAGCCAGGACAATTAAATAAATACATACAACAATACTACATAGATAATTACATAACAAATACAGAAAATAAATAATCACATAACAAAGGAACAGAGAGTGAGACTTTTTTCTTTGAGCTGAGTTTGTTCAGTAAGGTGGGCATGTCCACGCCAGCCGCTGCTGTTGAGATCTGTGGACTCACAAGTCACACGTGAAGAACACATACCGTTCCACGAAGGATATGACCTGACATCACTCCTCCATAAGGTGCATACATGGGCATGCTGTATTCACATGGAAATTCATAAAAACACATATTGCCTTTGCAATGGGCAGAAGCGACCACGTCAGCTTGCACATCGGCAGCCTGTCCCATGTGAAAAGAACCATCTGATCATGTGTACACTCAGCTGGCGGCCTGAATGTCACATCAACCACGTCAGCTATGGTCCACATTGCGCGGTGTCCTTTGGTGCAGCACTCGCTGGACACGCGACGCTGGCTAGACACGTGGTGCTGGCAGATGGTGGACATGATGAGGGTGCATGGCTTCATTCATGTCAGTTCATAACTTTAGGTCTGTGACCATGGGTCATATACAGAGGAACAGAGGGATCATACTTGTATTGTCCACTTGATAAGAGGGAATAAATATTACAAATTGTGGGGTTTTCATTTGGTGTGTGGTTTACTTTCCCCCCACAGCAGTGGTGATATGTGGTGTCACAGTTTCACAGTTTTTGTGCATGCACAGAAGCATGCACAAAACCATCGCTGCAGGATCGTTCACGCCTGTCCGACCGTATGTCCCTCCTGACAGCAGGACGGAATGTTTCGCAGTTCCCCATTTCTTTTTTTTTTCATGTTTTCTCAGCCGGTCCCAACTTCGTGTTATGTGTGAAGGGGCCATTAACAAGGTTTCAGCCCTCCCAGTTGCTCACAATATTCTGTGCAACATTTACCAGTAATTAGACCAGTTTTCAAGTCCTGATTGAGTATCAGATTTTTTTTGTTAACATCAATAACGTACACAATCAGGTATAAGTGTATTATGTGTTTTCACTGTAATTGTGTTTACCTGTAATGGTTCAATGTGTCTTGGAGAGGAGCAGCGGTAGCTGCTGTGTCCATCAGGGCATGACAGAAGGTTATGAAGAGCGTGGGCTGCAGCGTAAACAGCGAGGTAGACATTATACACCACCCTCAGCTGGGAAAGGTCAGTTAATCTGTTCTGCAGCCGCTCCAGTGACTCAGTCCCACTACAGGGCAGAAGTGCAGCTTTCTGAAGGGACTTATTAGCAGATGCTATAGAATTACTTGACCTGGATGTTACTGCTGAATTTGAAATGAGAGTGGTGGCATTTGACTGAATAGTTCCAGGGTTACAACCAAACTCATTTTCCCAGAATTCTTTTAGAAACACATCATCAGGATGTTTAGATGGATGCAAGCTTCTGAGGTACTTTTCAAATCCAGGTATATTTGAACTTCGAATGGCAACACCAAGAACACCGGCTGCCACATGAGAAAAAGCATGATTTTGTAGAAGATCGGCACTGGTGCTCCAAGCTTCACTGGCCAGAAACTGTCTGTCAGTTACCTGATTACGACAGTAAGACACAATCAGAACTGTAATATGCAAAAGCTACAATATTCCACAGAAATATGAAACATTTATGTGACATATTTATTCATGGACATGCAGCCGTTTTTAAGTTTCTCACATTTCTTTTGACTAATTCCAAGAATAGCTGCCTCACATCTGTATACCAGGTAAAGATCAGAATCACTCTTGCAGTCGAGGACTGAATTGTGAGTGCTGCTCGTCTGGCGTCACTCATGATGTTTGCCCTGTCCAGTGTCTCGACAAATGCCAAACACACACCAGCTCCTTGAATCTCCTCCTGAAATACCTGACATGTACAGGTGACAGAATCACATCGATAAGATAAAGAACACATGAATTATGTGTATTTATTCTAAAGATACCACTTTCACATGAGCAAACTCAAACACCTTTATTGCCACATGGCCGTAGTCATTGTTTGCTTTTACTGCCCCAATCCAGGTCCAGTTAAATCGAATAGCTAGTCGTGCCATGGCCTGTGCTTGATATATGTCACTGGGTATAGTTCTGAAAAAATTTGGATACAGATGCCTGTCACTCAGACAGGGACAACTAGACTGGTAACTGATCTGAAAGAAACATAAAAAGTTGCAATGGTTTACATGGTTTATTCAAAAATTGCATGTTGACACACCTTAAACTTGTTTTTTCTGAAATGGTCATGCCCTTATACACCTGAGGGTCACACTGATGAGGTCTTACAATTTACAGCCAGCAGTCTTCTCTGAGATTAACTCAGATTTTTGCAGTAGCAGAAAACAAAGAGCTAAATGGATTAACTTCTGAATTTGCTCAATATAATGAATTGATGAAGCAAATATTCAAACACAAGGTGCCTTAAAAACGTTTTAAATCAGATTTTTACACATATTTTTGCATTAATTAAACTTTCAAACTGTATTATTATGATTATTATTGTTATTTTTAAAAACAGCAGTGAGGTTTTGAGTGTCCTGAAACTTACTAAAGGTACAGACAGTGGTCCCAGAGTTCTGGAAATTATTAGACCTGTTTGGGATGAGGCGCCACCAATGACCAAAGGAACAGGCTGATAACCTGTTGACATCATTAGGCACAAAATATTCTTTATTTTTGTCATATAAATATATGTGTGCATGTGTGTGTGTGTGTGTTAAGACTGCCATTATGTCATTAAATTTTATTACAGATAGTATGCTGTTAAGTACCTTTAATTTCCTCTCCTTTCTTATCTGAATATTCTGCTGCTGACTCACAGCTGCTGCTGCCACCTGCGATAAGTGAGAGCGCCCCATTCAAAGCCCAAGGGTGTAGGGCACAGCTGTCAAGAATACGGTAGCCGAGCCTCACACTTGGCAGTAGTTTGGTACTACGATTGATTTCCTCCACCGCAAACATCATGGCATACATGTACTGTAAAGGAAACTGCTCTAAACTAAGACAACAGGACAGAAGAAATGTTAAATATACAGCCAAGAGGAACTACTTTTATGTTCTGTAACTTTTTTTCATCCCAGAACTTAAAACACTAATTTAAATGATACAACCAAAAATGATTTGTTATCTATACTGTGGATAAATGCTCTCAGTGTTAGAAAAAAACACATCCATTTTTTTAACCTCATAATTACAATAATCTTGCATTCCTCAAACAGTGTTCACAACAACAGCTTTACCCAGTGCAAGGCTTATAGTGAGGAGGTTTTGTGAAGTCGTTGTCTATAGCTGGTGTTTGGAAATGGAGACTAAAGAGTCCGCCAAGAACAACATCTCCATCCTGGGTCTGCTCTTGGCTGCTTGGTGTCCTCCACTGAGAACACATCACTGTCTGGACCACCTGGAATCCCACTTTTACTCCCAACTGTCTTCCCACCAGTCCTATGAGAAGCAGGGATGGTGCTGAGGAGGCCCAGAGCATCAGAAGCCAAGAGAACCAAGACATGGGTGCAGCCGCTCTCAGCAGTTGATAAACAGTATAGTGAGCAATGCAGCTGTTTCTCATTTGCAAAATGTACATATACACATGATACACAACAATTTTAATGTATGTTACACCTCAACTGCTCCTGCTTTGAAAATCCATCCCAGTGTACCAGAAGAAAGTGAACATTTCAGCCTTATGTTACCACATGTAGATATAAAAGGCAATTTAACACTCAAAATATCCGTTCAGAACTTGCACTGAGAACATAGCTGATTTATTACTTATGCCCCTCCCGCTCTGTGCAACTTAGGTGTTGTTCTGGGTATTTATAGTCGCTTCAAAGCCCATGGTGAAATGATCATTAACAGGACTCAGAAAATGGAGACATAGTTCCTTCTCTCATGGGTGCAGGCAAAACAATAACAACATAATGATGAACGATGACAGCATGAAACACAAAATACAGTATTTACATGAAGATTGGTGCAGGGTTCCAAAGAGTCTAACCTTTACAGTATTTGCAACATTTCCACAATACATTAAAATGAGTTACACCACCTGTACATGGGCACAACCTCCTTTACATTATTTCCCAATAATTTGGTGAGTTTTATTTTGTTTTTGTGTAGATCACCATATGTTAACATTGTCCAGAAGCAGCGTTGACATCTCTGGGCTTGGAGACGTCTGGCTTGGGCCGTCACACAATGGAAATGCTATTCCGATTTTTGGAATGTATTGCAGGCCAGACAAAACATGAAATATATTGGGTTCATATTGTCTGCAATGAAACAGAAGTTAACATAAACTTAAGTCATTCAGATTTTGTTGTTGTTTGTTTGTTTTCTTTGTGTTTTCCATACTGTCCCAACTTTTCAGATTCATGACTGGATTTTTATTTTTATTTTTTATTTTTACAAATTCTGATGATGTACAAGCTCCATGGTTCTCCAGAGGAAGGAAGAAGGTTTTGACAAAAGAGACAGGTAGTAATGGGGAGGTGATGGTCTAGTGGTTAGGGGAGGTGATGGAGGTTAAAGCTTTGGGCTTGAGACCAGAGGATCCTTGGTTCAAATCCCAGCCTGACCGGAAAATCACTGAGGACCCTTGGGCAAGGTCCTTAATCCCCTAGTTGCTCCCGGTGTGTAGTGAGTACCCTGCATGGCAGCACCCTCACATCGGGGTGAATGTGAAGCATTATTTGTAAAGCGCTTTGAGCATCTGATGCAGATGGAAAAGCGACATATAAAGGCAGTCCATTTACCATTTTCAGTGCATATTAAAGCACAAATCAAGCATGAAGTCAAAGACCTCAGAGAAAGGATTGTCTGGAGGCACAAATCTAGGGTACAGAAACATATCTACTGCTTTGAAGGTCCCCATGAGCACAGTGGCCGCAATCGTCTGTAAATGGAAGACATTCAGATCCACCAGGACTTTTCCTAGTGCTAAACGCGTGTCTAATCTTAGCAATCAGAGGAGCCTTATTCCAAAATGGAGTAATTAATTTTTTCCCTCAAAATTCTACTCATAACACCCAATAATGACAACATGAACAAGTTTTGTATTGCTTTTTAATTTTTGCAAATTTGCAGACAAAAAAAAATCTAAGAAATCACATGTACATACAACCCCAATTCCAATGAAGTTGGGATGTTGTGTAAAATGTAAATAAACAGAATACAATGATTTATAAAACCTCTTAACCTATATTCAATTGAATACACCACAAAGACAAGATATTTAATGTTCAAACTAATAAACGTTATTGTGTTTGTGCAAATATTTGCTCATTTTGAGATGCCTGCAACACGTTTCATAAAAGCTGGAACAGTGGTATGTTTACCACTGTGTTACATCACCTTTCCTTCTATCAACACTCAATAAGTGTTTGGGAACTGAGGACACTAATTGTTGAAGCTTTGTACATGGAATTCTTCCCCATTCTTGCTTGATGTACGACTTCAGCTGTTCAACAGTCCGGGGTCTCTGTTGTCGTATTTTGCGCTTCATAATGCGCCACACATTTTCAATGGGCGACAGGTCTGGACTGCAGGCAGGCCACTCTAGTACCCACACTCTTTAACTATGAAGTCACGCTGTTGTAACAGATGCAGAATGTGGCTTAGCATTGTCTTGTTGAAAGAAGTAGGAACGTCCCTGAAAAAGACGTTGCTTGGATGGCAGCATGTGTTGCTCCAAAACCTGGATGTGCCTTTCAGCATTGATGGTGCCATCACAGATGTGTAACTTGTCCATGCCATGGGCACTAACACACCCCCATACCATCCCAGATGCTGGCTTTTGAACTTTGTGCTGGTAACAATCTGGATGGTCTTTTTCCTCTTTTGTCCAAAGGACACAACGTCCATGATTTCCAGAAACAATTTGAAATGTGGACTCATCAGACCCCAGCACACTTTTCCACTTTGCGTCTGTCCATTTAAAATGAGCTCAGGCCCAGAGAAGGCGGTGGCATTTCTGAATGTTGTTGATATATGGCTTTGGCTTTGCATGGTAGAGTTTTAACTTGCGCTTGTAGATGTAGAGATGAACTGTGTTAACTGACAGTGGTTTTCTGAAGTGTTCCTTTCTGAAGATCCTTTACACGATGGCGGTTTTTTTAATGCAGTGCCGCCTGAGGGATCGAAGGTCACGGGCATTCAATGTTGGTTTTCGGCTTTGCCGCTTGCATGTTGAAAGTTCTCCAGATTCTCTGAATCTTCTGATTATATTATGGACTGTAGATGATGGAATCCCTAAATTCCTTGCAATTGAACATCGAGAAACATTGTTCTTAAGCTGTTGGACTATTTTTCACGCAGTTGTTCACAAATTGGTGATCCTCACCCCATCTTTCCTTGTGAATGGCTGAGCCTTTTGGGGATGCTCCTTTTATACCCATTCATGACACTCACCTGTTTCTAAACAGGTGTTCTTTGAGCATTCATCAACTTTCCCAGTCTTTTGTTGCCCCGTCCCAACTTTTTTGAAATGTGTTGCAGGTATCCATTTCAAAACGAGCAAATATTTGCACAAAACAATAAAGTTTATCAGTTTGAACATTAAATATCTTGTTTTTGTGGTGTATTCAATTGAATATAGGTTGAAGAGGATTTGCAAATCATTGTATTCTGTTTTTATTTACATTTTACACAACGTACCAACTTCATTGGAATTGGGGTTGTAAGTCTTCTTCACACTGTTTGGGCAATAATTTGTTGATGCACCTAATGGTGCGTTTACACATAGGCAAGACGCGTTACGAATGTCATATTTGTGTCATTCTTGGCACATTCCTGACATTCTTAACGTGACTTAACGCATCTGAATAGGTTTCTTAATAGTGCGTGTTGGTGCGTGATATTCGTGGAGCATGTTTTTGGCTGTCAAAAAATCTTCCATGAATGTTACGCACCACCCTCATTTTGCGTCATGTCGTGAAGGTCACAACTGAGTGTGTTGATCTGTCTGGAGCGATCTGAATTGTTCAGCAGCTGATGGATGAATATGGGGGCGTGTGTGTGTAGTGAATTTGCCTCATTCACAACGTGACAGAACTTAACGGTGCGCTATTACGCGCGATAGTGCGCAACAATGCAGAAACCTATTCTTGACTGTGGATAATGATTCCTGATAATTCTCCAGCAACACATGCCATTAATCGGAACACATGGTAACAGGTTGCAGCAGTTCCTGAGGACCCCTGATGCCTCTGCCCTGAATCATCACATTCGTGATCAGCGGCGAATGTGTACTTCGTGGCATTCTGTGTAAACGCACCTTTAGGCAGCAATTACAGCCTCAGGTCTTCTTGAAAATGATGCGACAAGCTTGGTGCATCTATCTTTGGACAGTTTTACCCATTCCTCTTTGCAGCACCTCTCAAGCTCCATCAGGTTGGATGGGGAGCATTGGTGCACAGCCATTTTCAGATCTCTCCAGAGATGTTCAATCAGATTCAGGTCTGGGCTTTGGCTGGGCCACTCAAGGACATTCACAGAGTTGTCCTGAAGCCACTCCTTTGACATCTTGGCTGTGCGTTTAGGGTCATTGTCCTGCTGAAAGATGAACCGTCGCCCCGTCTGAGGTCAAGAGTGCTCTGGAGCAGGTTTTCATCCAGGATGTCTCTGTACATTGCAGCATTCATCTTTCCCTCAATCCTGACTAATCTCTCAGTTCCTACTGCTAAAAAACTTCCCCACAGCGTGATGTTGCCACCACCATGCTTCACTGGAGGGATGGTGCCTGGTTTCTTCCAAACATGACACCTGGTATTCACGCCAAGGAGTTCAATCTTTGTCTCATCAGACAAGAGAATTTTGTTTCTCATGATCTGTGAGTCCTTCAGGTGCCTTTTAGCAAACTCCAGATGGGCTGCCATGTACCTTTTACTAAGGAGTGGCTTCCGTCTGGCCACTATACCATCCAGACCTGATTGGTGGATTGATTGCTGCAGAGATAGTTGTCCTACTGGAGGGCTCTCCTCTCTCCACAGAGGAATGCTGGTGCTCTGACAGAGTGACCATTAGGTTCTTGGTCACCTCTCTGACAAAGGTCCCCCCCATCGCTCAGTTTAGACAGGCAGTCATTTCTAGGAAGAGTCCTGGTGGAGTTGAACTTCTCATTAGGACCTTCAAAGCAGGAGAAATGTTGCTGTATCCTTCCCCAAATTTGTGCCTTGAGACAGACAATCCTGTCTCAGAGGTTAACAGACAATTCCTTTAACTTCATGCTTGGTTTGTACTCTGACATGCACTGTCAACTCTGGGACCTTATATGGCTGAAACATAACAAAATATGGAAAAAGTGCTGTGAATACCTTCCGGATGCAATGTACTGTACATTAGTTTTTAAACAAAGACACTGCCAGAAGAGCCACCAGTGTTTTTCTCAAATTTATTGGTTTGTGCACCTTTTACTCATCCATTGCATGGGTATTTTCAAAAGGTTTTATTATTTGTGAGAATCATTATTATTATTATTACCTCCACCAACAAAGTAGGCGGAGGTTATGTTGGTGGATACAGTGGATTTGTTTTGTGTGCGCGCATGCATGAGGCCGTGCGTGTGTGCGTGCATGATTGCACGAGGACATGCGTGCATGCATGTGTGTGCAGAGTGCAATGGTACCAACGTATGGAACCAAATTTGCACTCAAATGGAACAAAGCCAAACTCTAAATGCAATGCAACACAAATGGGATGAATTAATCTATGTTATGTGGCCTACAAAGCACCAATCAAATGACAAGGATCCACTCAGCCGTTATATAAAGTTTGCCTATATATCATAATAGTATCACCTATTTACACATAGCTCTGCCCTAGCCTTCCTGATAGTGCATTTTTCATTTTCTGGTTGTGTTTGTTGACTTTTGGTGCTAATTGCGTAACTTGTGCCAGCCTTCTTCATTATGGCCTGCAGTTAGGCTTTCTGTTTTTGCTACTCTGTTGGATGAAAACAATTTCATGCATTATAAATAAAATCTACGTACTTTGGCACAGCAGTATTTGGTTCCAGTTTATTCTGGGTAAGTTTATTGAATGTTGCCATGTGCTTTGCTGAGTCTTGTGTAATGCAGGTGACAGGTGTCACTCTGATTGGTTGATGTTGTGAGATGATGTGGAACATTAATTCAGCTCTGTTGTGCCTAGTGCTCAGATTGCCATTCAGAATATATACAAATGGATTTACACCATGCATCGTCACTACAGAGCCTCAAGGTAGGGTCTGATATCCTTGGAGCTAATGTAATCCTTGACAACCAATGTAATGGCAGTGTTTGAAATGAGAGATTACTTAGGGAGACTGGCATTATGAAGGATCATCAACTGTGAAACTATAGCCATGTGGTGTGTTTTGCTGATCTCCGTTTAGCATACATTTGCCTCAGTCTTATGTACCCCCTGAGCAAATGGACTGGGCCAAGGGATCACCCACCTGTCACCTGCCGGTAGCACGCAGATGGTTACATTTGAGAACTGTAGATGTTCAGACCTGCATGACCGAAAAGTCTAGTTCACCCGAATGGACCATGTATACGGTACCAAATAAGTTTAAACAACTGGTAAAATGTCTGATTCATATTATTGTGCACCAAAAATGAAATAGAGCCTACCCAAGTAGCAGGATAGCACAGTCGACTAAACAATGAACTCATTTCATGTTTTCTATAATTCATGGTAGTTTGACTGCCACTTTCCTGCTTCAGTTCTTTGTCCTCTTTGTGTTTGTTTTCCTCTTTTGATTTTGAAAGAGGAGTCATTTTCATTTGTCATTTATTTGTTTTTAACACTCTGCATATACTGCAGTGGGCCTCCTCAGATGGGGTGGTTGGGACTTCTGTGTTTCCCACATGACACAATGCATGAGGACTTTAGATATGAAACCCAGAAGCTAATTTAAATGTAAAAGGTAGACAAAAGCTTTTTTCCACATTATGACTCTTTTAATACTTGGCCTGCCCATGAGATGGTACAAATAAAATTATTAGTGCGCTTTATAATCACGGTTGCCCTTCCCTGATTGTTAAAATGCATTAACCCGATTGTGAAACTAGCGATGAGGCCATGCTGATGTTGAATCATCTGCTGAATCTTCACCAAGTTGTAAAGTTCAGGATGATTTGCTCATGCGGATCTGGAATGTAACATCCAATCCCTGCAAAGAAAATCAATATGATTTAATTAATGGCAACAGTGATAAGATGGATAAACTCACAGAAAAAACTGACTCCACCACATGTTACTCACCAACATCGGTTCTCATAATTTCACCAGTTGTTTTGTTGGGGGCCAGTAGCTCCCAGAAGGTACGGTCTTCTTTGTTCTCAGCCACACCATTCACACTTACCAGGTAGGGACCATAGTTTGGGTCTTCTTTGTAAGTGAACCTGTATGTTCAAACAAAAACCATTGTGAGCCATTATGATATCAATGTGTGTACTGTGAACCTCCATTCCCACCAGTATGCAAAGATGGACACACTTGATAGATATTGCACTCCTAAAAATGAGTGACATATTTGGAAGGGAGCTGAGTCCATCCAGTTTTGGAATGGGGCTCAAAATTGATGATGAAGCTGTCCAGCAACATTGCAACATGGTCTTAAATGGATTAGAGTTAAGAATATAATTAGGGTTAGGTTTTTTTTGTGAAATGTATAAAAATCTAGATATTTGAATCAAAGGCTTACTGGTTAGCATTGATGCCTCACAGCAAGAAGGTCCTGGGATCACTTTGTGCCTGATCCTTTCTGTGTGGAGTTTCCATGTTCTCCCATGTTCATGTGGATTCCCTCCAAGTGCTTTGGCTTCCTCCCACTTCCAAGACATGCAGATTAGGTGAACTGGAAACTTTACATGAGTTTGCATACAAGTGTTGTTGTGTTTGTCTGTCTATATAGGGCCCCATGATAGACAGGTATCCTGTCCAGGGTGTACCATGTCTCTTGCCCTATGACTGCAGAAACAGGTGTGACCCTTTATTGGAGTTACCAGGTATAAAAAATTAATCAATTTTGAGGATAGATCCATGAGGTGTTATGGTTAGGCACCACTAAGCAGGGTTGGACCCCAGAATGCAGGTAGCCAAGACATGAGATAAGGGCAAAGACAAATGTATTTACTGATTCCAAAGGTGGCAGTGATATTAGTGTCTATAGTGAAGCTGACAAAAACACTTCAAAGTGCAAAACATCCAAGCCTGACAGAGTGAAAAAAAACACAAGAAAAGCAACAGTCCAAAAGAGTCAGCGAAATTCACTTCCAAAAAGGAGATGATAGGAGGTAATGGACAAGCCTCATGACTGGCTGCAACTGCAACACTGACAAGACTGGAAATAATTGACTGGCAACAAACATAACCAAAGATTTAGTTTATATAACTAACAGATTACTAACACATGTAGAAATGACGAATGAAACAGAGGGGGCACGTGGGAGAAAATCAATAAGTGCACAATGATGAGAAAACAAACAGGCAAACTGAGTGGAAGAAAAAACCTGACCATGAAACATGAAACAACATCACCCTGGCAACCAAGCACGGCCGCGAACCAGGAACTAATGTGGATAACAGAAAACATCACAAGGCAGAAGTGAAAATCTAACAGACATGGAGCAACATGGGGGCAAAATAAAGACAAAACCACATGGGTGACAACACGCAGGGACTCAAGGGCAAGACCACACTGACACGGGGAACCAAGGACTGAATAAGAGCTGTAAAACATAAGAAGACAACTGAATAGAACCGGAGGGAAAGACAGCTCTCACACGACCCAGGGGACCACCCACACAGCTGACTGACAGACAAAACCATGAACAAGAGAACGCAGGGGAGTGGCCCAGGAGTGCAAGCACCCATGAGGTCAGGAACTGGGAGGAAAACACACATACCAAGGGAGACCACCAGAGCTAATGTATAATACAGTTAATGATGAATCTTCAGTAACAAGCAATGTTTGAGTGCTGGCACAGTCTTGCAGGGTGTGATGCCATTTTCACTGTCAGTTTATATTTTGAATATGTTCAGAACTTACTTGAAGCCTGCATTGGAGTTCTTCAACCTGGTCATTGCCCCCAGTAGGATCCCTCGATAAGCAATTTCAGTGCTGTAGTTCACCATGGGAATGTTCAATAATCTGTTCTTCACCACCAAATGAACAGGAAACATTTCAATCTCTGAATTGTAGAGACAAAAACAGCAGAGAAAAAAATTATGTAGCCAATACTTACATAGGTACATAGAATTTAGTGATAGACCTAATACTTTTATCCATCATGTAAATTTGGCAATGTATCAGCAGAATTAAACTTCACAACACTGACAGGCACACATGCACGTGCGCGCACACGCATGCACGCGCACACACACAATTAAGTGTATACGGTTCAGACTGCAGGTATTAATAAAGAAGGCACTTATAAGAGTGCATACTGCTGACATGTCTGCGCTTGGTTTCAGTTCAGAAGGTTCCGGGTTCAAATCCCACCCCTGCCACATTTCTCCATGTAATGTGGAGTTGCGTCAGGAAGGGCATCCAGCGTAAAACTTGTGCCAGTTCAACATGCAGATCGACCTTGAATTTGCTGTGGCGACCCCGAGTGCAAACAAGGGAGCAGCCGAAGGAACTTACTTTTACCGCTGACATGTCAATACATCTAGGAAACATTTTATATATATATATATATATATATATATATATATATATATATATATATATATATATATATATACACTCAACAAAAATATAAACGCAACAGTTTTGGTTTTGCTCCCATTTTGTATGAGATGAACTCAAAGATCTAAAACCTTTTCCACATACACAATATCACCATTTCCCTCAAATATTGTTCACAAACCAGTCTAAATCTGTGATAGTGAGCACTTCTCCTTTGCTGAGATAATCCATCCCACCTCACAGGTGTGCCATATCAAGATGCTGATTAGACACCATGATTAGTGCACAGGTGTGCCTTAGACTGTCCACAATAAAAGGTCACTCTGAAAGGTGCAGTTTTATCACACAGCACAATGCCACAGATGTCGCAAGATTTGAGGGAGCGTGCAGTTGGCATGCTGACAGCAGGAATGTCAACCAGAGCTGTTGCTCGTGTATTGAATGTTCATTTCTCTACCATAAGCCATCTCCAAAGGCGTTTCAGAGAATTTGGCAGTACATCCAACCAGCCTCACAACTGCAGACCACGTGTAACCACACCAGCCCAGGACCTCCACATCCAGCATGTTCACCTCCAAGATCGTCTGAGACCAGCCACTCGGACAGCTGCTGAAACAATCGGTTTGCATAACCAAAGAATTTCTGCACAAACTGTCAGAAACCATCTCAGGGAAGCTCATCTGCATGCTCGTCGTCCTCATCGGGGTCTCGACCTGACTGCAGTTTGTCATCGTAACCGACTTGAGTGGGCAAATGCTCACATTCGCTGGCGTTTGGCACGTTGGAGAGGTGTTCTCTTCACAGATGAATCCCGGTTCACACTGTTCAGGGCAGATGGCAGACAGCCTGTGTGGCGTCGTGTGGGTGAGCAGTTTTCTGATGTCAATGTTGTGGATCGAGTGGCCCATGGTGGCGGTGGGGTTATGGTATGGGCAGGCGTCTGTTATGGACAAAGAACACAGGTGCATTTTATTGATGGCATTTTGAATGCACAGAGATACCGTGATGAGATCCTGAGGCCCATTATTGTGCCATACATCCAAGAACATCACCTCATGTTGCAGCAGGATAATGCACGGCCCCATGTTGCAAGGATCTGTACACAATTCTTGGAAGCTGAAAATGTCCCAGTTCTTGCATGGCCAGCATACTCACCGGACATGTCACCCATTGAGCATGTTTGGGATGCTCTGGACTGGCGTATACGACAGCGTGTACCAGTTCCTGCCAATATCCAGCAACTTCGCACAGCCATTGAAGAGGAGTGGACCAACATTCCACAGGCCACAATTGACAACCTGATCAACTCTATGCGAAGGAGATGTGTTGCACTGCATGAGGCAAATGGTGGTCACACCAGATACTGACTGGTATCCCCCCCAATAAAACAAAACTGCACCTTTCAGAGTGGCCTTTTATTGTGGGCAGTCTAAGGCACACCTGTGCACTAATCATGGTGTCTAATCAGCTTCTTGGTATGGCACACCTGTGAGGTGGGATGGATTATCTCAGCAAAGGAGAAGTGCTCACTATTACAGATTTAGACTGGTTTGTGAACAATATTTGAGGGAAATGGTGATATTGTGTATGTGGAAAAAGTTTTAGATCTTTGAGTTCATCTCATACAAAATGGGAGCAAAACCAAAAGTGTTGCGTTTATATTTTTGTTGAGTGTATAGATAGATAGATAGATAGATAGATAGATAGATAGATAGATAGATAGATAGATAGATAGATAGATAGATAGATAGATAGATAGATAGATAGATAGATAGATAGATAGATAGATAGATAGATAGATAGATAGATAGATAGATAGATAGATAGATAGATAGATAGATAGATAGATAGATAGATAGATAGATAGATAGATAGATAGATAGATAGATAGATAGATAGATAGATAGATAGATAGATAGATAGACAGACAGACAGACAGACAGACAGATAGATAGATAGATATTTGTGTGTGTGTGTTTGGGGCCCAATCAATATAGGTCCTAAAAAGCAATACCAATTTTGATATTTAATGATTCTAAAATCTAATATGCTGTTATAACAACATTCTTTTCTTTTTTCTATAGAAACATATAGCATAAACAAAGATGAGAGGCAATATGCTGACCTGCATCAGACCGCTCTCTGTCTCATGCGGCTCTCTGCTTGACACGGAGATCTGTTGGGCTCTAATTGGTAATCTGAATGAGTGCTGTACAATAATGCCTCACATTCACCCCGATGTCAGGGTGCTGCCATACAAGCCACTCACTACACACCGGGAGTAACTCGGGGATTAAAGACCTTGCCCAAGGGCTCTTAGAGATTTTTCAATATGTTTTGAAAACTCTTAACAATGTTTGTGCCAAGAAATGTACTGCTCAGGGTTGATTCAGTGGCAGCATTGATTTTCTTATGTTGACATGAATATATTCTCATGGTGGTGCCAGAATTTGTAGTAAATTAGCAAATTTACTTGTAAAAGCAACATTTCAAGTCCCCTACATATGAGGTCCACATTTATTTCAACAAAGACATAATTTTTGTAATTTTGCTACCACAATGGATTTGAAAGGAAACAATCAAGAATTGCTGGTGGTGTTGTTTAGTGGTGTTGACCTTCAGCTTTAATTCAAGGGGGTTAACAAAAATATTACATTTACCATTTTGGAATGAACTGAACTGAGATACCAGGATCTTAAATTACACAATAGCAGATGTTCTACCCCTGTTGGTATTACTTGTGATTTTTTTTAAAGCTTAATATAGCCTGAAAACTATCCATGTGAGATTTACAGTGTGCTTTGCAAAATGTAAAATGACAGTAGTACATGATATAGACAACATAACAGTTTCATATGATTGATAAAACAAAATATTATAAATCAAACTAGTGCCTTATAAACTACAACAGGGGTCATTATAGTACATTTTTAAATCCCAATTTAAAGAGAAATAAATAATAACGAGAAAATAATCTTAAAATAATTTACTCTTGAAAGAGATGTGTCTATGTTCTATAACACAGCTGTTATATTAAAAACCACAAACATTTTTGTCTGAAATTCTGAGTTTGGAGCAACACTCTGACAGCTCTGATGTACAATACTCTGAAATAAATCTGTTTTAAATAAACTGAAACCTTACTGTCACATTGAGCTCCAGTAGTCACCAGCAGCAGGGCTGCAGAAACAAAAGCCAGCATCAACATCATGGATGTGGGACAAAAGAGTCAACTGAAACCTCAGTGCACCTTCACTACGACAGGGTTCTGTTATTCTGTTCTGCTGTTTGTACACTGGCCTGGCCTGTGTTGATTCAAGGTTTAATGTGTTGATTCTAGTTTGGTGGCGTGATAAAGATTTTCAAAGAGCATATTCAAACCCATGTTAATGTTCCATAAAGAAATACTGGATTAAGAGGTGAGGATTGTTGACTTTAGTTTTATATAACCAGGAAAGGCAAAGATACAGTATGTTATGTGCAATCACACATTTAATTTTCCACAAAAGTATATGTACTGGGATCTGTAAACAGTCAGTCCTATTTTGGAACTAATACTTTGTTTGAAGGACTTCAAAAGTTTTTCTTTGTGTTAGATACTGCAATTGTGAAAGAGGGGAGTGGTCCAAGATGAGGCCCCACAATACCCAGAAGCACTCCTCAGGTCCATAACTCTCCCAATCCACCAGATACTGGAAACCCCGGCCCCAATGATGCACATCCAGGAACCGGCAGGATCCAGTCCGGTAGTGATGGTTGATCTGTGGGGATGAACTGACGAGAGATAGCAACCGGTTTAATGTTCTTGGAGCCTGGATGGTAGGTAATAGTGAAACTGAACCTTCCAAACAACAGTGACCACCTGGCCTGTCTGGAATTAAGGCTTTTGGTTGACTGGATGTGATCTAAATTCTTGTGATCTGTCTACACAAAACAATTTACTGCTTTAGTACCTTCCAGCCAATACCTCCACTCGTCGAATGCCTCCTTGATCACCAGAGGTTCCCATTTACCCAGGTCATAGTTAAACTCAGTGGGAGACATGTACTGGGAAACAAAGGTGTAGGGGTGGAGGTGGCTGTCGCCCTCAGCTCTCTGAGACAGAATGGCCACGATCCCAATGTCGGAGGCATCAACCTCTACGACGAACTGGCAGTCCAGGTCCGGCTGGATGGTGATGGAAGCTGAGGATAAATGATGAGTCCAGAAGGCATGTTCAGCAGCAGGGGACCATCTGAAGGGTGTTTTGGGTGAAGTGAGTGTAGTGAGAGGAGTTGTGACCCGACTGAAGTTTCATATGAACTGGCATTGAGAGTTAGCAAAGCCAAGGAACTGTTGAACTTGTTTAACCGAGGTGGGTGCGCACCATTGAGTGACTGCATTTACCTTGGCAGGGTCTGGTTTAATTTGGTTCTGGGAAAAAAACAAAGCCAAGGAAGGAGATGGAGTCGCAGTGGAAATCACATTTTTCTGCTTTGACAAACAGATGATTCTCCAGCAAATGCTGGAGAGCCAGACAGATGTGGTCAATGTGGAATGTGAGACAATAAGGATGTCATCTAGACAAACCAACATGAACCAGCTGAGGAAATCACAGAGTACATCATTCACAAGGACTTGAAGCATGGCGGGAGCATTGGTGAGGCCAATGGGCATAACCAGATATTGAAAATGCCCTAACAGGGTGTTGAATGTGGTGTTCTACTCATCACCCTCCTTGGCTCAGACCAAGTGGTAGGCATTATGGTGGTCTTATTTGGTAAAAAACTGATGCCCCGTGCAGGGAGTTTAATGTCGAATCGAGCAGGTACCAATTGTGGACCATGATGGTGTTCAACCCCTGAAAAATGATGCACAGGCACAGGGTCCTGTCATTCTTGCCTACAAAGAAAAAGCCTGCCCCCACAGTTGAGGATGAAGGATGTATAGAACCTGCAGCCAGAGAGTCCTTGATGTATTTCGGTTTCCTCTCCAGGTGCAACAGATTGTAAAGCTGACTGGTGGGGAGAGACGCGCCCAGAAGTAAATCAATGGAGCAGTCACAGGGTCTATGTGGTGGAAGTGACAGTGCTCGTTCTTTGCTAAATACTTCTCCTAAGTCATGATAACAGGTGGGATTATTCGTGAAGTCCAGGGGTGTACTCACAGACTCTCTGGCACCATGACGAGGGGGCACCGAGGACTGCAAACACCTGAGGTGGCAGGCTTCGAGCCACCGGGTGATTGTACTGGACAGCCAATCCAAAACCGGGTTGTGGAGTGTGAGCCACAAGTGCCCTAATACGAACGGTGAAGAGGAGGGATAAACAAAAACTGAGCCATCTCCTGTTGATTTCCTGATACTACCAACATGACAGGTTCAGTTTGGTGGGTGATAACTGGAAGTTTAGTGCCATCAAGAGCACTAAAAGTAATCTGGAGGATGTTCTCAAAAAGAAGACCTGAAAAGTTCAGCTACAATTTTCCCCCCGTTTCTATTTTTTTTTTTTTTTTTTTTTTCCTTTTAAATGCTCGGTTCCAGGTACGTCTGAGATGCCAGCCGAGATTTGATGTTTCGGTGAAAGAAAATCCTCCTTTATACCACTTCATAATGAAGCAGTTGTTGTGAAAGTGTTGTGACACGGACCCACAACAGGGGGCGTTAATGAACGGACAATGGATAAGCCAAAAGTAACAATTTAATGTTGTGAATCGCACAACGATGTACAGACAATAACAATATGGTGGAATGTCAATTATACACCAGGTGACGTGTGGGCAGGCTCAACGATAGAAGACGCCTGGCGAGAGAAGAGCTGAATCCCACACAGCTTCCACCACCAATGGAGCTGAAGAACACCGGAGCCGCCAAGCCCTGCCCCCCAGGTGGCCGCTGTCTTCAGCAGTCAGACCCGGTACTGCTGGCAGAGAACAGAGACAGTACTGATGAGTGTGAGTTCGCACACTCAGTAATCCCACAGTCTGTATACAGTTAGGAGGGAAAACCTCCACCTCCAATCACACACTCGTACAGCTCCTGTGAAACCACTTATCTGGTTTGGGGTGTGAGGCGAAGTCGTCGCAGTCCACACCAAACGCCAATACCGCAGATAAGGACACCGTCACAGGAAAACGGCTGCAACTGAGATCAGACTATTACACAAGGTTTAGTTCAGCAGAGAAAATTACCTGAATGGTAGCTGATTTCTCGGCGGGGAGGTGGAGTTGCAGTCCGGCCTTTATGGTGGTGGTGATGAGTAGTGGATGAGTGACAGCTGGTACGGATGATGAATGACAGCTGTCGCCATCTTGTGGTGGTGGGCCGGCAGTACCTCCTCTTCAGTGGCCCACACAAAAGCAGTATACAATAACGGAGGATAAAAATGGAAAATATGCACTATGCACAGTTTCTCTAATCACAGCCACAGGAGCCTTTAACTTCTTCTGGGTTGTCTGGGTGTCTTGGTGTCTTTCCTCAGTCTTCTCCTTCTTGCACAGTCAGTTTTTGAGAACTATCTACTCTGTACAGATTTACCATAGAGTGCCATACTGTTTGTATTTCTTCATAACTAATGTAAATAAAGTTCAAGACATATTCAGTGATTTGGAAATGTTCATGCATCCATCCCCTGACATGTCTGAAGAAAACTGGCAATTAAACTGATTATTTACAGGTATTAGACCAAAGGAGTCCATAACTTATGCAACCCATTATCTTGGATTTTAGATTTTTTAATTCATTTATATCAAGTTGTAGAGATTTGCTTTGAGTTTGAGTTTAAGTAAGATAATTTTAGAAATTTTTATATTCAGAAGACTGATTTATATTTTGTATGTGAAATGGCATAAATAAATTAAAATGCGTGAAACACCAAGGGGCCAATACTTTTGCAAGGCACTATAGATGGCTTCTTTCAGGAGATGGAAATGGTTTGATTTATTTCAGTATGGTTGTCATCCAGGACTCAGAGAGGTTCTGTAGTGTGCAGCACAAGCACATGCTCCCAGACTTGAGACCTGAGATGGAGTTTAAGAGTATATGTTGACTTTCATGGGGTAATAAATGTCATTAAAGAAGACATTCTGACTTCTTATCCGCACACAATATAATTTTTAGAACTTGCCAACAACAGAATTCATTTCTTTTCATACCATGAAAAAAGTTGAGCCGCTTTTATTTTAATCAACTTCACATATAGGAACTTCTTTGTCTAAATGTTGACTTAAGTTTTAAGATAAAACAGTTACACATATATTTGTGAGACCAAAACTCAATTAAATAGCGTTGGGATTGCAGCAGATAAGAAATGCTTGATTTATTGTAAAAACAATACAGGTAAAGGTGATTCACACGGATTTAGGACATTTAGAGCTGAATATTCATGCCAGGGTAATGAGATAACGGGCATACATTATTTTGCATGAAAGTGCTGGACATGAACAAATAAGTGGAATGATTGCCATCTAGTGGTGCACAACAGTAATCTCGGGCATTCGAGTAATCACAAATGTATGATGGACAGGAGATACGGTCCTATTTGGTGAAAATCAACTACTTAAAGATATAGTAGAGCTCAAAGTTAACAAAAGTCATGACCTTAGCAAAGAATGAACCATTTAAGTGTAATTATTATTGATAGAAACATTATTGAACATATACCAAGTTTACATGAGTCAGGTACTAACAGAAGATAGAAAATGTGAACAAAAAACATTGCATGGAGTGTTGTGTGGGCCGCCAGAAGAGGAGGTACTGCTGGCCCACCACCAGAGGGCGCCCTGCCTGAAGTGCGGGCTTCAGGCATGAGAGGGCGCTGCCGCCACGGACACAGCTGGGAGTGACAGCTGTTACTCATTATGTCCTGACAGCTGTCACTCATTCTTCATCATCCCACTCCATAAAACCCAGACGTCATCTCCACCTCATCGCCGAGATATCGTACTTCACTGGAGGTAATATCCTCAGCCGTTTGTGTTGCAATATATCTGTATATTGTGAGTGTTTGCAGGAGTACCAGTCCCTCTTTCTGAGGAAGCTGAGTGAGTGCAGGACGGCACTCTTTTCCCCTGAGGAATCACTGCGGTACTCTTCAGCATATTGAGTGAGAGGTGGAGGTGGCATTCCCACCGTTGTTGTTACTGGGTGTACACACACCCACACTTGACTGTCTTTGTTCTTTGCCGGCAGTACCAGATCCGACAGTCGGGGACAGTGATCACCTGGGAATTCGGGACTTGGCGGCTCCAGTATTCACCAGGTTCGGTGGCGGCGGAAATCGTGTGGTTCCGGCTCTTCTCAGGACAGACGTCTTCTATCCTCGAGCCTGCCCACACGTCACCTTTGTGGATTGACTGTAATCACATTCTGAGATTGTCTGTGTATTCGTTGTGCACCTTCACAACATTAAATTGTTACTTTTTGGCTCATCTATTGACCGTTCATTTGCGCCCCCTGTTGTGGGTCCGTGTCACTACACTTTCACAACAGGATATCTCGGCCAGCGTCATGGATCCCGAGGGGCGTCATCCATCTGTTGGACAGCCAATGGAAGAGCAGGGTGCACAGGCGTCTGCAGGAGGCGTGCTCGGTGAGTTGCAGCAAATCCTCACCGCCTTTACCGCACGGCTGGATTTGATGTCCGAGCAAAACATCATCCTTAATCGCAGGATGGAGGCTCTCACCGCACAGGTGGAAGCACGCGATCAGAGCGCTGCTGCGGCTCCTCCTCCTGCCGACCCGGTGCCAGGTATTAACATTCCGCTGGTCGTTCAACAAACCCCCCCACCATCCCCTGAAGCATACATAAGTCCCCCTGAGCCGTACGGGGGTTGTGTGGAGACGTGCGCGGACTTTCTGATGCAGTGTTCGCTCGTCTTTGCACAACGACCCGTGATGTACGCGTCTGACGCCAGCAAGGTGGCTTATGTTATTGCTTTGCTTCGGGGTAAGGCACGCGCCTGGGCTACGGCGCTCTGGGAACAGAACTCACGGTTGTTATCAGCATACACTGGGTTTGTGGGGGAGTTCAGAACAGTGTTTGATCACCCTAACAGAGGAGAGACCGCTTCAACAATGCTGCTGTCAATGCGACAGGGGCGCCGGTGCGCAGCCGAATATGCAGTCGACTTCCGCATCGCGGCTGCGAAGTCCGGCGGGAATAACGTTGCACTCCGCGCCGCCTTCATAAACGGACTGTCATCGGTTGGAGGAACACCATCGGGAGCGAGGCGAAGGACGTGGCCGGATACGCGCCGTCCCTCTCCCTTCTGGGTTCGAAAAGGGGCCGTCCTCCCCACGCTCCACAGCCGCAGCGCTCCGTGGGGCAACAGCTCCCCCTGTTGACGTTGTTAGGGAAACGCACAGGGCCAAAATGAGGAGGCTGGTCCGCGGGGAGTGTTTTCTCTGCAGCTCGAAGGAGCACATACAGAAAAACTACCCCAAACGGCCACAACAACAACCGCCCTCAGAGACTGGGCTAAGGGGGGGTCAAACATTCACGTGGGACACACACAGATTGCCACACGACTCCCAGTTACAATCCTGAGCGGGGATTTAACCCTTCAAGCCCCAGCACTGGTGGACACGGGGTCAGAAGGGAATCTGCTAGACAGCAGATGGGCAAGGGAGGTAGGGCTCCCTCTGGTGGCGCTTCTTTCGCCATTGCAGGTGCGGGCACTAGATGGCACCCTCCTCCCTTTAATCACACACAAGACACAACCAGTAACTCTGGTGGTGTCTGGAAACCATCGGGAGGAGATTGAGTTTTTTGTAACTACTTCTACCTCCCGCGTGATTTTGGGCTTCCATGGATGTTGAAGCACAATCCCCGGATTGATTGGCCATCTGGGGTGGTGGTTCAGTGGAGCGAAACCTGCCATCGGGTGTGTTTAGGATCCTCGGTTCCTCCCGGTTTACATGCTAAGGAGGAGGTCAAAGTCCCTCCCAATCTGACAGCAGTGCCGGTTGAGTACCACGATCTTACTGACGTCTTCAGCAAGGATCTGGCACTCACCCTTCCCCCGCACTGTCCGTACGATTGTGCCATTGATTTGGTTCCAGGCGCGGAGTTCCCGTCCAGCAGGCTGTACAACCTCTCACGACCTGAGCGCGAATCAATGGAGACCTACATCCGGGACTCATTAGCTGCCGGGCTGATCCGGAACTCCACCTCCCCGATGGGGGCAGGTTTCTTTTTTGTGGGCAAGAAAGATGGCGGACTCCGTCCATGCATTGATTACAGGGGGCTGAATGAGATTACGGTTCGCAACCGATACCCGTTGCCATTGTTGGATTCCGTGTTCACCCCCCTGCATGGAGCCAAAATCTTTACTAAGCTGGATCTTAGAAATGCATATCACCTGGTTCGGATCCGGAAGGGAGACGAATGTAAGACGGCATTTAACACCCCGTTAGGTCACTTTGAGTACCTGGTCATGCCGTTCGGCCTCACCAATGCCCCCGCGACGTTCTAAGCCTTGGTTAACGACGTCTTGCGGGACTTCCTGCACCGATTCGTCTTCGTATATCTGGACGATATTCTCATCTTTTCTCCAGATCCTGAGATCCATGTCCAGCATGTACGTCAGGTCCTGCAGCGGTTGTTAGAGAACCGACTGTTTGTGAAGGGTGAGAAGTGCGAGTTTCACCGCACGTCTTTGTCCTTCCTGGGGTTTATCATCTCCTCTAACTCCGTCGCCCCTGATCCGGCCAAGGTTGCGGCGGTGAGAGATTGGCCCCAACCAACAAGCCGTAGGAAGCTGCAACAGTTCCTCGGCTTCGCTAATTTCTATAGGAGGTTCATTAAGGGCTACAGTCAGGTAGTTAGCCCCCTGACAGCCCTGACCTCTCCAAAAGTCCCCTTTACCTGGTCGCATCGGTGCGAAGCCGCGTTCAAGGAGTTGAAACAACGGTTCTCTACTGCGCCAGTTTTGGTGCAGCCCGACCCTAGCCGCCAGTTCGTGGTTGAAGTGGACGCCTCTGACTCAGGGATAGGAGCCGTGCTATCCCAGAGCGGAGAGACTGATAAGGTTCTTCACCCGTGTGCCTACGTTTCACGCAGGATGACCCCGGCTGAACGGAACTATGACGTCGGCAATCGAGAACTCCTTGCGGTGAAAGAGGCTCTTGAGGAGTGGAGACACCTGTTGGACGGAGCGTCTGTGCCGTTCACAGTTTTCACTGACCATCGGAACCTGGAGTATATCAGGACCGCCAAGCGGCTGAACCCCAGGCAAGCCCGCTGGTCACTGTTCTTCGGGCGTTTTGACTTCCAGATCACCTATCGCCCCAGGACCAAGAACCAGAGGTCGGATGCCTTGTCCCGGGTACACGAAGAGGAGGCCAAAACTGCACTGTCGGATCCACCGGAGCCCATCCTGCCTGAGTCCACTATCGTGGGCACCCTCACCTGGGACGTGGAGAAGATCGTCCGGGAGGCCCTGGCACGAAGCCCGGACCTGGGAACTGGACCAAAGACAAACTATACATCCCACCAGAGGCCAGGGCTGCGGTCCTTGACTTCTGTCACGGTTCCAAGCTCTCCTGTCATCCAGGGGTGCGAAGGACCGTGGCAGTTGTCCGGCAGCGCTTCTGGTGGGCGTCTATGGAGGGCCGACGTCCGGGAGTACATCCAGGCCTGTACCACCTGTGCCAGGGCAAGGCTGACCATAGGAAGTCCCAAGGTCAGCTCCAACCGCTTCCTGTGCCTCATCGCCCTGGTCCCACATCGGCCTGGATTTGTCACGGGTCTCCCACCGTCCCAGGGCAACACCACCATCCTCACGATAGTGGACCGATTCTCCAAGGCGGCCCACTTCGTGGCCCTCCCGAAGCTCCCTACGGCCCAGGAGACAGTGGACCTCCTGGTCCACCACGTCGTCCGTCTGCATGGGATACCCACTGACGTAGTCTCGGATCGTGGTCCCCAGTTTTCCTCTCACATCTGGAGGAGTTTCTGCAGGGAACTGGGGGCCACTGTGAGCCTCTCGTCCGGGTACGGACGGACAGGCAGAGCGGGCCAACCAGGAGCTGGAACAGACCCTCCGCTGTGTAACATCCACGCACCCGACTGCCTCTCCCCATTTGAGGTGTGTTTGGGGTACCAGCCCCCATTATTTCCCGTGGTGGAGGGAGAGGTCGGTGTGCCCTCGGTCCGGGCCCACCTTCGGAGGTGCCGTCGGGTGTGGCGCACCGCCCGTTCTGCCTTGTTGAAGGCCCGGACGAGGGCCAAGACCCATGCAGACCGCCGGCGGTCCCCAGCCACTGCATACCAGCCTGGGCAGGAGGTGTGGTTGTCGACGAAGGACATCCCACTACAAGTACAGTCACCAAAACTGATGGACAAGTTCATCGGCCCATTTCGCATCCTCAAGGTCCTCAGCCCTGCCGCAGTGAAGCTCCAGCTCCCAGCTTCACTGCGGATCCACCCGGTGTTCCACGTCTCCAAACTCAAACCGTACCACACCTCACCCCTCTGTGCTCCCGGTCCGGCGCCGCCTCCTGCCCGGATCATTGACGGGGAGCCGGCTTGGACAGTGCGCCGGCTCCTGGACATCCGTCGAATGGGCCGGGGGTTCCAATATCTGGTGGACTGGAAGGGGTATGGACCCGAAGAATGCTCCTGGGTGAAGAGGAGCTTCATCCTGGATCCGGCCCTCCTGGCCGATTTCTACCGCCGACACCCCGATAAACCTGGTCGAGCGCCAGGAGGCGCCCGTTGAGGGGGGGGTCCTGTTGTGTGGGCCGCCAGAAGAGGAGGTACTGCTGGCCCACCACCAGAGGGCGCCCTGCCTGAAGTGCGGGCTTCAGGCACGAGAGGGCGCTGCCGCCACGGACACAGCCGCGAGTGACAGCTGTTACTCATTATGTCCTGACAGCTGTCACTCATTCTTCATCATCCCACTCCATAAAACCCAGACGTCATCTCCACCTCATGGCCGAGATATCGTACTTCACTGGAGGTAATATCCTCAGCCATTTGTGTTGCAATATATCTGTATATTGTGAGTGTTTGCAGGAGTACCAGTCCCTCTTTCTGAGGAAGCTGAGTGAGTGCAGGACGGCACTCTTTTCCCCTGAGGAATCACTGCGGTACTCTTCAGCATATTGAGTGATAGGTGGAGGTGGCATTCCCACCGTTGTTGTTACTGGGTGTACACACACCCACACTTGACTGTCTTTGTTCTTTGCTGGCAGTACCAGATCCGACAGTCGGGGACAATGATCACCTGGGAATTCGGGACTTGGCGGCTCCAGTATTCACCAGGTTCGGTGGCGGCGGAAATCGTGTGGTTCCAGCTCTTCTCAGGACAGACATCTTTTATCCTCGAGCCTTCCCACACGTCACCTTTGTGGATTGACTGTCATCACATTCTGAGATTGTCTGTATATTCGTTGTGCACCTTCACAACATTAAATTGTTACTTTTTGGCTCATCTATTGACCGTTCATTTGCGCCCCCTGTTGTGGGTCCGTGTCACTACACTTTCACAACAGGATATCTCGGCCAGCGTCATGGATCCCGAGGGGCGTCATCCATCTGTTGGACAGCCAATGGAAGAGCAGGGTGCACAGGCGTCTGCAGGAGGCGATTAAAGCAAAAATGTGTATTGTGAAAAACCTTGATTACAAAAAACTTTTGTGGTCGCATCAGGTAGTTTTCAAGTAACTCAAAAAAGCCTTGTTTAAAAAAGCGCAAATGGAAACACTTTTTACACTACTACTACTATTAGTAGTGTACAGTAATGATTGGACATGATTTGGAAAGGCACACACCTGTCTACATATAAGGTCCCAAGGTTGACAGTGCATGTTAGAACACAAACCAAGCATGAAGTCAACAAAATTGTCTGTAGACCTCCGAGACAGCATTGTCTCGAGGCACAAATCTGGAGAAGGGTACAGAAACTTTTCTGCTGCCTTGAAGGTCCAAATGAGGAGAGTGGCCACCATCATCCATTAATGGATGAAGTTTGGATTCACCAAGACTCTTCCTAGAGCTGGCTGCCCATCTAAAATCAGCACTCAGGGCAGAAGGGCCTTAGGGAGGTGACCAAGACCCCAATGGTCACTCTGTAAGTGCTCCAGCATTCCTCTGTGGAGAGAGGAGAAGCTTCCAAAAAGGCAACCATCTCTGCCGCAATTCACCAATCAGGCCTGTATGGTAGAGTGGCCAGTGGGATATACTTTATATATATATATATATATATATATATATATATATATATATATATATATATATATATATATACAGTGAGGAAAATAAGTTTTGAACACCCTGCGATTTTGCAAGTTCTCCCACTTAGAAATCATGGAGGGGTCTGAAATTTTCATCTTAGGTGCATGTCCACTGTGAGAGACATAATCAAAAAAAAAAAAAAATCCGGAAATCACAATGTATGATTTTTTAATAATTTATTTGTATGTTACTGCTGCAAATAAGTATTTGAACACCTGTGAAAATCAATGTTAATATTTGGTACAGTAGCCTTTGTTTGCAATTACAGAGGTCAAACGTTTCCTGTAGTTCTTGACCAAGTTTTCACACACTGCAGCAGGGATTTTGGTCCACTCCTCCATACAGATCTTCTCCAAATCTTTCAGGTTTGGAGTTTCAGCTCCCTCCAAAGATTTTCTATTGAGTTCAGGTCTGGAGACTGGCCAGGCCACTCCAGGACCTTGAAATGCTTCTTACAGAGCCCCTCCTTAGTTGCCCTGGCTGTGTGTTTGGGGTCACTGTCATGCTGGAAGATCCAGTCATGACCCATCTTCAATGCTCTTACTGAGGGAAGGAGGTTGTTTGCCAAAATTTTGCAATATATGACCCCATCCATCCTCCCTTCAATATGGTGCAGTTATCCTGTCCCCTTTGCAGAAGAGCAGCCCCAGAGTATGATGTTTCCACCCCCATGCTTCACGGTTGGGATGGTTTTCTTGGGGTTGTTCTCATCCTCTAAACATGGTAAGTGGAGTTGATTCCAAAAAGCTCTATTGTGGTCTCATCTGACCACATGACCTTCTCTCATGCCTCCTCTGGATCATCCAGATGGTCACTGGTGAACTTCAAATAGGCCTGGACATGTGCTGGCTTGAGCAGGGGAACCTTGCTGCCCTGCAGGATTTTAAACCATGATTGCATCATGTGTTACTAATGTAATCTCTGTGACTGTGCTCCCAGCTCTCTTCAGGTCATTGACCAGGTCCTCCTGTGTAGTTCTGAGCTTTCTCAGAATCATCCTTACCCCACAAAGTGAGATCTTGCATGGAATCCCAGACCAAGGGAGATTGACAGTCATCTTGTGTTTCTTCCACTTTCTAATAAATAATCATAACAGTTGTCTTCTTCCAAGCTGCTTGCCTGTTGTCCTGTAGTCCATAATACGAGGTCTATTAGAAAAGAAACCGACCTTTTTATTTTTTTCAAAAACTATATGGATTTGAATCATGTGCTATTACATCAGGCAAGCTTGAACCCTTGTGCGCATGCGTGAGTTTTTTCATGCCTGTTGGTTGCATCATTCGCCTGTGGGCAGGCTTTGAGTGAGCACTGGTCCACCCTTCCCGTCGGAATTCCTTTGTCTGAGAACCTCCTGAGAGACTGGTGCTTTGCTTGATCAAAATTTTTTCAGAAACTGTTAGGCACATCCAAGTGGACACCATTCGAGAAATTCAGACGGTTTTCGGTGAAAATTTTAACGGCTGATGAGAGATTAAGGAGTGTTACTATCGCTTTAAGGACAGCCCATGGTGCCGGACAGTGCGCTGCGCCCCGAGCCGGTTCAGCCTGTTTCGAGCTGAAAACTTCCAAATTTAAGCCTCTGTTGACCCAGGACGTCGTGAGAGAGCAGAGAAGTTTCAGAAGAGGTCGGGATCAGCAGTTTATCCGGACATTCCACTGTTAAAGGAGATTTTGTAATGAAAGACGTGCAGACGGATTCGCGCGTCAGCACCCAGCCGCTCATCGCACGGAGCCACAGAAAAACACCTCCGTGTTGATAACCATTTGTAAGATTCAGGCGGTTTTCGATGGCTTTCAGTCGAGTGAGTATCCGAAAAATTGTTTAACAGCTGGGCATGTTCAAACTTGTCCTGTGAGACTTCCAACGCAGGTGTTTTGCTGTGGTGCCGCGCCATGAGCGGCTGGGTGCCGACGCGCGAATCCGTCCGCACGTCTTTCATTACAAAATCTCCTTTAACAGTGGAATGTCCGGATAAACTGCTGATCCCGACCTCTTCTGAAACTTCTCTGCTCTCTCACGACATCCTGGGTCAACAGAGGCTTAAATTTGGAAGTTTTCAGCTCGAAACAGGCTGACGACGGCGGCTCGGGCGCAGCGCGCCGTCCGGCGCCGTGGCTGTCCTTAAAGCGATAGTAACACTCCTTAATCTCTCATCGGCCGTTAAAATTTTCACTGAAAACCGTCTGAATTTCTCGAATGGTGTCCACTTGGATGTGCCTTACAGTTTCTGAAAAAATTTTGATCAAGCAAAGCGCCAGTCTCTCAGGAAGTTCTCTGACAAAGGAATTCCGACGGGAGGGGTGGACCAGTGCTCCCTCAAAGCCTGCCCACAGGCGAATGGCGCAACCGACAGGCATGAAAAAACTCACGCATGCGCGTGAGGGTTCAAGCTTGTCTGACGCAATCACACGTGATTCAAATCCATATAGTTTTTGAAAAAAATAATAAGGTCGGATACTTTTCTAATAGACCTCGTACATTGTGATTTCCGGATATATTTTTTTTTTTAGATTATGTCTTTCACAGTGGACATACACCTAAGATGAAAATTTCAGACCTCTCCATGATTTCTAATGGTGCTTTTCTACTTCACAAAAGTAGCACTACTTGGCACTACTCGGCTCGACTCTACTCGGTTTTTTTGCTTTTCCACTAGGGTTAGTACCTGGTACCGGGTGCTTTTTTTAGTACCTCCTCAGGAGCGGTTCCAAGCGAGCCGAGCCGATACTAAAATGTGTCGTCAATAGGCTGCCGGCCACTGACTGGTCAGAGAAGGTCGTCACTGGACGAGTCATGAGCGCGCCGTCCGAGACGAAAATCAAAACCCGCCATTTTTAAGTAGTCACAGCGGCGTTACAGCGACTGTCGTTTTCTTTCGTTTCACAGCTTTTTTTTTTTTTTTACTCGCACAAAACCACACCGTGGTCTGTGGATGAGTTGTGGACGTTTGTGTTTGGTGGATGAAGCGATCCGAAATGAGAAAATCTCCCAGTCTTTGGCTGCACTCGGCTCACCAGACATTACAGCAACTCAGAGAACAGCTGAAAAAGCTTAAAAGTGATTACAGGACCACAACGACCGGAGTAGGTCGGACCGTAAGGGCTGGAAACGGTTCGACCGCAGGAACACTGTTCACGGACACCGACCAGCGAGCAGCGGGAGGCAGGATGACCGCAACTCGGCTTTGTTGGAAGCGACGGCTGGTAAGTGTTTTTTAGACTGTAGTCTGCTTGAAAGCACCATTTAATGTTACTTATCCCATTGGTGGGAAGCACACTTTAACAAACTAAGATTGTGAGTCTAAACTTGTGTTAAAGTAACGTTGTCTCATGTACACGGACACAGTGAGCTAGCTGACTGCTAACTAGCGAGCTAGCTAACTCCGTGCTCCGCTTTAAAGTATTAACTTCTGACAGACAAACACCTAAAGTCAGCATGACAACAAACATGTACATTTGACTCATTTAGTGCCATTACTGTGATGTGTGTGGTTTTTTTACGTCACCATTTTGTGTTTTTGTTGAAGAATCCAGTTCCATAAGCGAGGAGGGTTCGAACACCAGCTTCAACATCTGTATCAACGTCCAGCACCACACAGCAACGTGTCATCACTGGTAAGAATAACGTGTCTCACATCACCTTAACTTTCCCAAATACGATATATACAGGGTGACACCCCCCTTCACAAAAAACAAAAACCCAGAACCCATAAATATTGCTGGACCTTCCCAAAGTTTCAGTTATCTTGGTTGCTTTGCAAAAAAGTCATGTTCTTTCAAAATGATGCTTCAAATGGTCTGATTTGTTGGAGGATAATTTTGAAAGCACATAATTTTTATGCAAAGTGACCAAGATAACTAAAACTCTGGGTAATGATCATACAGAGACTGAAGGTTTTGTTTTTTGTTTTTTTTGTTTTTTAATTTGCTTTCCCATTTCTACTTTCATTATTGTCCAGGCAAGAGAAAAGGGAGCCTGTTCCAGCAAGCGAATCTCAACATCTTGAGTGATGTTGAGGTTGAAGCTGAACTGGGCCCAGTGTGATCGTCACATCGGACTGATCCTTGAGGAAGCAACAGTGGTGGAAGCTGCATTTAATCAGGCATATCTTGGCGTGCTGCGCAACCTTGTGCACGCGATGCGTGACCGGGGCATGTGACCTGCGCCCCCAACCCAGACTACAGACACATGAATCTTTTGTATAGTTTGTGCTGCTTCTTTTTTGTTGTATTAGCCCTTTTTTGTTGCAGTAAACAATTGACTCATGTGACTGTATCATAATTTGTCATTTCATGCTGAGTTAACAGAAAAAAACAGTTTGTCATTGATGTTTTGGTGCAATGATGGTTCATTTCTAAGAATTTTAAATTTGGCTTTTGCCGCTCCACAAGACACTGCACACTACACCTGGATGAATCTTTACACAGATGTTGGAATAAGCATGTCTAAACTGAGATTTTACCAAATGGTATTTAACATAAACAAAAAGGTTTAGTCACTTCAGTGACAGCACCATTACATCAAGGAATTTTGAACAACCAGTTTTACTGTCTGTTACATTTACATTTATAACCCCATTAAATGTAAAACTTATTTTACTACTGGATTATGGTTAAACAGCTTTTCAAACTGTTACCCTTTAAATCAGTAAGCCTTGGTAACTTTTACAAATCAAACTGATGTTACACAAACGTGGAGAGATTTTAGCAAAAAGTACAAATTTATTTAAAATTCATAGTGAAACATAACATGATGATGATGACAAAGGTGTCCCATTCCGTGGCATGAACCTTTGCAGCGGTGACTCTGAGAAAACCATCTGAAACACACACAGAGCATACATATTTTAATTAGTGGTGTCAGGTTATTAAAAAATAATGTAATTGATTACAGCATTTGTGATTAGTTAATCTAAATTAATCATTTAATTGCAGGTATTGTTATGTTTGGACGCGGGTTTGAGAACCGAACCAGCGTCTGACAAGGACCCAGCGCTAAATCAACAGAGAGCGGTTCCAGAAAACAGATTATTATATTATATTATATTTTACAAGTGCTATGTATAAACAGAAAGTGAATTAACGGCCTGGCGGGGTGGAGGACGACGCGCTCTTCCTAGCGCCCAAGGGATTGGAGCCCGACAGTTCTGGACCCAGAAATTCCCGCCGGCACCCCCCAGGTGGTTAATGAGCTGGACAGCGCCTGTTAAGGACGAGAGGTGAGGTAAGTCCACACTGTTCACACAAATACTGTTTAGAGTTCACACCATCAGCAAACACATTCAGGTTCTAATTCAGACTCAAATTAAAGAGGCGGCTCTCACAGCCCATGGAGGACCATCAATCCGCACGCCATGGCTGTGAGGAGCGAATTTACACAATTGTCAGAATAGTTCAAATATAGCTGCGTGCAAGATGCCAAATTACTATTGTTAATTACTCAAAGTCATTTAAAGCTTCAGTTACCTCTGAGGTGTGCTGATGGAGCGTGTCCCTCACCCATCTCCTTAACAGGCACGGTGCGTCAAACCTGGAGCGATCCTCAGCGTCACAATGTTACACAAACGGTCGTCACACGGTAGTAACAAGGTGGAGTCCCCAGCAACTCTGCACAGAGCAGTCATGGCTTAAATGCAGTACATCATCAGGATATCTACTTCAGCTGGAAGTCCTTTGGAACTGCACGTGAACTGCTCATCAGGATATCCACTTCAGCTGGTAGTCATTTGGTTCTGCACGTGAACTGCTCATCAGGTGCATGGGGTTGGCTTAATGACAGTGGAGGGTGAGAGACGCTTGATCCAGCACCACAGCCTCAGACACGCCCCCCAAAAACCACCTGGAGTGCACACAAAACATAAACACAGCATCTTGGCCAGCCAAACCCCCCCCCCCCAACACATAACAGTACCCCCCCAATGGGAAGCCTCCCGGCGACCACACAGACCTGGCCAGAAAACAGTCAAAGGCTCACCGAGGATGGAGTGGAACCGGGAATCAACTAAACATAAATAACGACCCGGAGATGCCCAGTGTAATCAACCTGCACCACCCCACACACTAAAGACGAACGGCACAGAAGTGTGTGAGGTCGGGGCTAGGGGACAGGGAAATAAAAAACAACAAAGAAAAAATGACGCAACCCACTAACAGAAACTAAAAAACTACAAACAATAAAAAGTCAATTACCTGAGTCCAGAAGAGCTCTAATCAGCCAGTCTGTCCACCCAACCAGGAACGCTAAACTGTGCTATAATGATCCCCCATGTTGTGTAAAGCCCTGATAAAAAAAAACCCACGACTGGTAAACCCAGTCAGTAAGTGAAAACAGACCGAAATAGAGGGTCTGTCATAATTACGTAAACTAAATTGCATAGTTTTTTTTTTTCTTGTTTCTTTTTTTTTCCCCATTTGTTTCCAAGAGCACCTGGAGCTAACATCCCTCTTGTTCCTGACGCCTGTTTGACCGGGGCAATTTAGTAGTCTCAACCCTTCCGAGCTGCATAGGCTCGTCCACCAGAGGAGCTAGAGTTCCAGTCGGAGGAGTCTCAGTGGGGTGAAGAAGAGACGGCACTGACCTGTGTCGGGGGAAGCCCCGAGATGGAAAAGTCCGCTCAGATGTCCGCCCTCTCTCACGCCCACGCCCCTTCATCCGATCGTCAAGACGAAGGACCAAAGATATTAACTCGTCTAAATCTTTTGGCTTGTCTTGAACTGCTAGCTCGTCTTTAAGGGAGTCGTTTAACCCATCTACAAACACCCCCTTCAATGCTGCGGTGTTCCGGCCGGACTGTGCAGAAAAAATGCGGAAGTCAACAGAATATTCCGCCACGCTTCGTCTCCCCTGTTTGAGATTCTGCAACCGTTGCGTAACAGTGTTTGTTCTTAGCGGATGGTAACACTGCATTAAAAACGGAGCGAAGGCTTCAACGTTTCCCGCATATGGCTCCGGATGACAGATGACTGGTTCGGAAGCCGAACCCCTGGGAGACGGAGGTGTCTGCACCGGTACCGGTGGTGCCGCGGCTGGAACAGCAGGAAGCGGAGTGACTCGCGCTGCGAGCTCTGTAATACGGGCGTCAGCTTGCTTTATCTGGGTTCTAAGGATTCGCAACTGCTCCCGGATTGTCTCCAGGTGTTTTTGGACCTTCTCTTGGAATTGAACCACCTCTGTTGCCGCTGAGTCCATACTGGCGGGCTGGGGACTTCTGTTATGTTTGGACGCGGGTTTGAGAACCGAATCAGCGTCTGACAAGGACCCAGCGCTAAATCAACAGAGAGCGGTTCCAGAAAACAGATTTATTTTACAAGTGCTATGTATAAACAGAAAGTGAATTAACGGCCTGGCGGGGTGGAGGATGACGCACTCTTCCTAGCGCCCAAGGGATTGGAGCCCGACAGTTCTGGACCCAGAAATTCCCGCCGGCACCCCCCACGTGGTTAATGAGCCGGACAGCACCTGTTAAAGGACAAGAGGTGAGGTAAGTCCACACTGTTCACACAAATACTGTTTAGAGTTCACACCATCAGCAAACACATTCAGGTTCTAATTCAGACTCAAATTAAAGAGGCGGCTCTCACAGCCCGTGGAGGACCATCAATCCGCATGCCACGGCTGTGAGGAGCGAATTTACACAATTGTCAGAATAGTTCAAATATAGCTGCGTGCAAGACGCCAAATTACTATTGTTAATTACTCAAAGTCATTTAAAGCTTCAGTTACCTCTGAAGTGTACTGATGGAGCGTGTCCCTCACCCATTTCCTTAACAGGCACGGTGCGTCAAACCTGGAGCGATCCTCAGCGTCACAATGTTAGACAAACGGTCGTCACACGGTAGTAACAAGGTGGAGTCCCCAGCAACTCTGCACAGAACAGTCATGGCTTAAATGCAGTACATCATCAGGATATCTACTTCAGCTGGAAGTCCTTTGGAACTGCATGTGGACTGCTCATCAGGAGCATGGGGTTGGCTTAATGACAGTGGAGGGTGAGAGATGCTTGATCCAGCACCACAGCCTCAGACACGCCCCCCAAAAACCACCTGGAGTGCACACAAAACACAAACACAGCATCTTGGCCAGCCAAACCCCCCAACACATAACAGGTATATTAAAAACTCAGATCTGTGTGCTTGGGGCATTTAATAATCAGGTAAAAAAGGATCAGGGTTATTTTTGTTACATATCAAGGAGGTATTAAACAAGCTGTAAACTGATCTTAAATTGAGAGAACTGTCTAAGTGTAATTTTGATGGGTTAAATGCAGGCAAATTGCATTGTATGTGTAAAAATATAATAATAAATATATTATAAAGAAAGTCTATAAAAACAGAATTGTGGGAGTTTGGAGGCTGATTCTTTCTGCACAATATGACTCCTTTAATAATTATCTTATTAGAGTTCATATTTTAAATTTGTCCATTGAACATTAAAATCTGGATGAAAAACAAACGTTTTTAATGTGTTTTAAGCCTGTTCGACTTCAGTGACGACGTTAATTAACAGTCATTAAAACCGAATCAACATTTTGTGCGTGAACGTCGTGAACACACATAATCCCACATTTGAGATTTAACAATAAGTTATCAAAGCAAGTTACTTTGGTAAAAAAAGTATTGACATTAACACGTTTATTGCTCTCAGAAACGCGTCTTTATTCACAGATCAAGTCACTGACGTCAAAGCAAAATGGAGCAAAGTGTGACTGAAGGCCTGATAGGTATTGTATTGTAATTAATCTAAATTAAAGCTTTATATTGACAGCCACAATTTTAATAGTTAATAGCGACAGCCTGCAGTTATTACTTATTTACGAGCTACTTAGGAAGCTAACGATTAGCTTACCTCTTCGTCTCTTTAGCAGCTTGTATCTTCTCGTCTTCATCTTCATATTGTTGTATGAATTCCCAAAGTTTTCTGTACTTCTCAAGCATGTTTTGTCTCACCGCCAGCAACTTTCTCTTAAAAACTCACAGCAGTAAACACACGGAGTCCACCATTGTTTATGTTTGTGTCGCGTAGAAAACGACGTCACTGCAGTTTGCTCTGCTGACCCCGCCCACATTGAAGAGGTACTATTTGCAGTAGAAAAGGACGCGCTTGGAACCAAGCCGAGTAGAGTAGAGCCAGTGTTGCCAGATGTACGATAATTATCGTATTTCTACGATAGTTTTGCCCTCTGTATGATGTAAGATCAATAATGGGAAAAAATCCAAAATGTACGATAATTTCAGTTGGTTGCCCAAACACGCATCTCTCTCTGACACCCAAGAATCATTTCGCAGGCGTTGCACTCAGACGGCATCAAAGACACACCACACACAGGGCTGCTGCTAGCTTTGGCCGGCCCGGGGACAAAGTCATTTGAAAGCCCGCCCCCTCTCCATACAAAGTAATGAGTGCCCAATTCTCGGCCCTGCCCCTCCCTCCCTGGGCCCGAGACAACTGACCTGTAATGTAGACTGTTTTGTCTGCACATGCGCACATACGTAGCTTAGCCCACCCCTGTCACCATTGGAAAAAAAATACCCGCTACAATAGGTACATTGTATGCGTTTTGTTTGTGTACGATAATTTCTACCAAAATACGATAATTTTGAGGTTTTGGTACGATAGTTGCATATTTCCTATCTGGCAACACTGAGTAGAGCCGAGTAGTGCTGGAGCTTTGTAGTAGAACAGTGCCTTAAGTGGGAGAACTTGCAAAATCGCAGGGTGTTCACTATGAGCAAAAACAAAACCATTCACTTGCTTTGTGTGTGTGTGTGTGTGTGTGTGTGTGTGTGTGTGTGTGTGTGTGTGTGTGTGTGTGTGTGTGTGTGTGTGTGTGTGTGTGTGTGTGTGTGTGTGTGTGCCTGCGTGCGTGGTATTTTTTATTGTTGTTGTTCTTGGTTCACTTTAACCTCTAGACCATCACTTCAGTACTGACAGATATTTTTATAATGCCCAAAAGATAGATATTGTCACACATCCTAACATGGTACGTTATTGACTGCTGCTTCATTTGGTTCTAACCGATTGAGGAAGGATAGTTTTACAGTGTAACCCAAACCCAGAAATGTTAAAATATGGATTCTGTTCATAACTAACCAGCTGGTTGGAGGGGGGGGGGGGAGGGGTGATAATAATCTGGTTTGAAGCCCTCATCTGTAAATCATGAAAAAAGTTGATCAAATCTTGAAATGCAGTCAATGTTTTATATTCAACTTAGGCTGTTATTGCTGCTCTGCCAAAGTATGTTCAGTGCCCTCCAAGACAAAACCAGTAAACATTTATTTGTGAGCCAGAAACTCTGTGAAGCAATTTCAAGAGGGCAGTACATATGAAATATGTTTGATTTGTTAGGAAACAATGTAGTCATAGGTCATTCACACCAGCCTGTGACATTTGGATAAGGCTGTTAATGCCTGTGTAATGACATAAGAGGCATAAAGCTGAAGTAAGGGATGCAAACAAATCAGTGGAAGGACTGCCATCTAGTGGTGTAAACATTATACCACATGATTTGCGTGGATTTTCTCTCTCTCTCTCTCTCTCTCACTCACACACACACACACACACACACACACACACACACACACACACACACACACACACACACACACACACACACACACGTACAGAGAAAGAGAATCAGGTCCACAAGTAGACAGTGACCGCCTGTAGTACATACACTCATTAGCATATCATACAGTGTCACGATCCTGGCAGTGTTAGGCCTCCTGTCATAGCCTTGGACTCATGTCAGCTTCCTTGATCTGAAAATTTGTGCTTTTATTCTGGCCATGCTCCTTTTATCATTAGTTTTGTTTTCTGTTCACCAGCCATTTTCTTGTGGTCTCTGTCGGTGGTCTTCTGTTGGTGATTTTGTAGTGTCTGGTTTTGTTTCAGTTACATTCTGTGTACTGTAATCTTATTAGTTATTTATTGTGGTCTCTGCTTATCATTTATTTTGTCTTGTTCTTCATTGCGTTATTCTGTAGTCTCCGGTTTTGTTTTTCTGTTCATCATTTATTTTCGCTGTAGTCATAGTTTGTGTTGCCATTTTATTATCAGTTATTGTATTTACATTTATACTTTTGCCAGTGTCAGTTCTGTTGTAGTTTTGGGTCATAGTCTTTAATTTACTTATCTTCTTTTTAGGCTTTTGTTTTGTTCACATAAGTTATTGGTTGTCTTGGGCACATCATGTTTTTCACCGTTGTTTTTTCTGCCACCTATTTCCGTATTTTGCTTTAGGGCCCTGTGCCACTGGTGTTTAGGAGGATTTGCGTATGGATTGCGCACAAAATTGGCCCATATTCGCCAAACATCCGCAATATCCGTGTAACATGCCTGTATGAGTCGGCCGTCATCCAAACACGCCAGTGATCATCCACAGAGGCACACATGTCCGCAGCCAGGATTTTTGAGCTGTTCAAAAATCTGAATTGCGGATGACATCCGCCTTACATACTCCATACGAGGTCTGTTAGAAAAGTATCTGACCTTTTTATTTTTTTCAAAAACCATATGGATTTGAATCACGTATCAGCCAAGTTTGAACCTTCGTGCGCATGCGTGAGTTTTTTCACACCTGTCGGTTGCGTCATTCGCCTGTGAGCAGGCTTTGAGTGAGGAGTGGTCCACCCCTCTCGTCGTCTTTTTTTCATTGTTTAGGAATGGCTCAGAGACTGCCGCTTTGCTTGATCAAAATTTTTTCAGAAACTGTGAGGCACATCCAAGTGGACACCATTCGAGAAATTCAGATGATTTTCGGTGAAAATTTTATGGGCTTCAGAGAGATTAAGGAGTGTTACTATCGCTTTAAGGATGGCCCACAGCGGCTGATGGCGCGCCGTGCTCCGAGCCGCAATCGACAGGCTGTCACAGTCCCACAGTGCACTGCCAGATTGTTGAATGTATTTCACTTTCCAGCCTCAGTCCTTAGTCCTGTTTTGTCTCGTTATCTGCCTGCTGGTATTGCAGACTGAATAGTCTGCCCTAAAAATCGGTCTGCCCCTAAAAATCGGTCCGCCTTTTGCATCTGCGCATGTGTCATTTCGGACCACAGCAGCACGTTTGAGACAGAGTCTCTTCACCCAAAGCAATCAAATGGATTCATGGGATTATTAACCATCAGATGATAAAGGTAAAACCTCTTAAATCATTCTAAAGTCAGTTTTAAGCAGAAACTCGAAATTCCATGATGCTGTGAAATGACTGATGCGCAGTGAAAGCAAGTGAAAGCATCAGCTAGCAGCTCGTTTAGCCGCGGCGCTCTGATTGCTTCTGACACCTTTTATGATGAAATGCTGAATTTATGTGGAAATTGTTGTTGTGCAAAAGCTTCAGATATCTGTCGCTGAGATAGACGATGACTGGAGTGCAGTTTGAAGCAGAAACAAGATGTTAATCCGTGAACCATGTTATCAGGGGGAACCAATTTTTAGCGGTACCGTTCGGTCGCCGACACCGGTATTTGACCTTGCCTTGCCGTCGACCTCGTTATTGTCTTTGCCTCTGAATGCCACCACGCTGTGTATTTTGACCTGTGCCTGTTTTTTGGACCACACCTCAGCCTCACATCTGTCTGTACCTTTGCCTCGCTGCTGGACCACCGTGTACCGACTTCCTGCCTGTTTCATCCATTAAACCTTCTTCTAACTCCATCAGCTGTGAGAGATTGCATTTGTGTCCACCCAGTTTGAGCCACGCCTGGCAGTCAGCCGTATCCTGATCTCAGTGCTGTGTCTCTAGCTCTGAGCAGTTTGAAAATGCCGTTGTTGAACCAGGGAATCTGATTAGAGAATATTTTGATCTGTTTTTTGTGGTTGCTGTGTCTGTGCAGAAACTGATTTATGGCAGAACTGCAGTGGTGTGGTGCTCACAGTCTGGATGTTCAAAGAGCTCCCAGCTGGTGTCCTCAAAATAGTCCTACAGGGCTGAAGAAGCTTCCCCAATCCAGATCTGCACAGTCTTCCTGTATGGTTTTGTTCTGCTGATGAGGTTTGTAGGCTGGGGTCAGGAACAGGGATAAGTGATCCATCTGAGATGAAGCCTAGCCTGGATCTCAGCTCTTTTAATTCACTTCTGCTTCCTCTCACATCTTTACCTGTGTTTCCCCTCAGTAGGTCTATTCACCTTTGTGCATGTCACTGAGTGTGTAATCTTTATTGGAATGGAGCCAGAGTCTCTGGGCGCATGTCCAAAACAACAGCTCAACAACAACAGGGGGGAAGCAATCAGAATAGAGAGGCGCCGTGACATCAGTGGCTGTCCAAGGTGAGAGCGCCCAATAAATCCACTGAAGTCTCGAGAAAAAAGTGGGAAACAAATCTGGTGGCATGACTCCCCTGATCTTCAAGAGCTCTGTGTGGGTGAAAGAGATCTGGGAACCATTGCATATCACAGGAGTAATGCACAAAAACAAACAAAAGAAATGCACACCAAAACACAGAGGCAGCCATCAGCAGCGCCATCTTTCTTTTTTTTTTTTTTGTTAAGAAAAGCTGTCCGCTTTTCAAGGGACAGCTTTTCTCAAGCATGAATGAAACTTGTTTATCCTGAAGTATTTAAATAATGTGTAGGTTAAAGTCTTTCTATAAGTTAATGCTGCATTAGAAAAGAGCAGCAATGGTTAGTGAATGAAATATAATCTTGTTCAGCAGAAGAACAATTTGCTTGTTCCATAACTGTCTCCACCTTGTTTAACCTTAAACGCTAGGATGCGATCACACAAGGGTTTCTATAAAGAGGTACAGTAGATGGTGATGCAATCCCTGCAATTTACCTATAACGATTGTGAATGCAGTGTAGAAAGACATTGGATTTTTTTTTTAAATGCAGATACGACGACATGCATTAAATCTTCAATATTCAAAGGGGAATATGCAATGGAGTGCAGCAGCATCATAAGCAGTTAATGACATGGTGCTTTACTAATAATAGGAGGGTCTGTAAATGGATTTCTTCAGTAAAGTATCTCTGATCATTCTTTCACCAATGCACAGGTATAAACAGAAGAAGGAAAAATACAAGTATTATTCTGGAGAAAAAACTGTAACCAGCACAGTGGCTTGGTGGTTAGTACTGTTGCCTCACAGCAGGAAGGTCCACTTGGTTTCTGTGTGGAGTTTGCATGGTCTCCCTGAATTTGTGTGGGTTCCCTCCCAGTGCTCCAGCTTCCTCCCACTTCCAAAGACAGGTTAGACGAATCGGAAACTTTAAATTGACCGTGATTATGTTTGACTGTCTACACGTGGTCCTGCAATAGACTGGAGGTGTGTCCCAGGGTGTACCCTGCCTCCCGTCCAATGACCACTGGGGTAAGGCTCGAGCTCTCTATGACCCTAATTTGGAATAAGTAGCTATAGAACATGAATGAAAAGCAGCACCCTTCAGTTCATAAAATGATGGGTTCCTATTATGAAGTTGAAATCAACCCCACAGGTGACCCGCAAACATTTCATGCTGAATCATGGTGCTGTATCATAGAGACCTCAGACTTACAAACCAGTGACCAAAAAGTGAGATTAGTCATATTTGTACTGAGTGAGTCATGATAGACAGACATTGATAGAATGGAAGTAACATTCCACATGATTTCTGAAAGTTGTGTGGAAATGTTCTGCGTTATCATTGTCCCACAACTGAAAATACTCGTATATCACAGATAGCAAAAGTCACACAGCTGTTGTCCTCACGCTATCTGGTGCCACACTGCCTGTCATACTGTTGAGATAAACCTAGTATTGATATTATTTTCTTCATTCTGAATCAAAGAAGGAAAGAATATCATTTCTATTGTGTTGTGTCCTTCCTGACATAAAAAGTGAAAAGATGGAGAGTGAAACATATTAATGGAATAAAATTGATATGATCACAAATATTTCAAAAGAATCATATGATGAACATTTTGACATCAAAAGTTACTTGAATTAAAAAAAAACTGTCAATTCCATGTGGTTGATATTAGATTAGATTAGATTAGATTTGATGCTGCATGTTATGAGTGACAGGGATGAATTATGAATGGTTGTTTTAAACGTTTTGATATGGCACAGTATTTTAGAAATGAATGACGTAAGAATGAATTTAATATTATATATTTTATGAATTTAGTATTATATATTTTGTAGGTTTGTTTGTGATGTATTTAATAGCCCTATGTGTATCCCCCTGACCCTCAAGGACTACAGATGGAAATTAGCTGTTGCAGCTACAATCTGGTACAAACATCTCTGCTTGATGAGCATAATGTAATTGTATGCTGTCCTTGTACAAATAAATGGAAATGGAATGGAGATAAAACTTTATTAATCCCTTGGGACGACTCCCTCAGGGAAATTGAGGTTCCATCAGCACTGTATAGCAGCACACAGGGTACGAAGCATACAGAGTACCAAAAGTTAATCTAAAAAAAACAAATTGCAAATATACAGTTGTGCTCAAAAGTTTACATACCCCTGTTCTTAATACCGTATATTGCCCCCTTTAACATCTGTGACAGCTTGGAGTCTTTTGTGGTAGTTGTGGACGAGGCTCTCTGATGGTAAAGCTGCCACTGAATATGTTTCAGACTTTATTTACATCAATTACAAAGAAATACAAACAATATGGCACTCTATGGTAAATCTGCATGGAGTAGACAGTTCTCAAAAACTGAGTGACTGTGCAAGAAGTAGAAGAGTGAGGAAAGCCACCAAGACACCCAGATCACCCAGAAGAAGTTATAGGCTTACGTGGCTGTGATTGGAGGAATTACGCACAGTGCAAGATTTCCAGATTAAAGATCTCTGCTTGAGTTAGCATTCGAGAAGCAAAAGCAGCGGGTTTCTCTCTTCCAGCTGGCAGTTTGTAAGAAATCACAGCACCCACCCCTACAGGTGGTGTGTCACATGCTAGGATAAGTGAGTGATTCGGATTGTAGTGCACTAAGACTCGATTTGAAATCAGCTGTCTTTAGCTTCCTTAAAAACCCTGTCACACAAATCTGACAATCCCAGTTAGGATCATTATGTAGCAACACTGTCATTGGTGCTATCACTGTTGAATTTCCCATAGTAACTTAATAAGGAAAGGAATAACCTCAACTCTGTCACGTTAATGGGAGCCTTCACTTAGAAAATAGCCTCACATTTTTCCTTCAAAGGGTGTATTCCCTCGGCATTGATCATGTGCCCCAAATATAACACACTGTGCTGACAAAAATCACACTTGTCACTGTCTGCTCGCACATTGTGAGTTTTGAGCCTTTTAGCGCTTCTTTCAAATGTTTCATGTGCTCCTTATGGTTCTTTCCTGTAATGAATGTCATCCAAGTAACATATGACTCCGTCTAATCCTTGCAACACTTCATCCATTAGCTTTTGGAATATCGCAGGTGCACTTGCAACCCCATAAGGAAGCCTGTTGTATAAGCCTTTATAAGTGTTTATGGTCAAGAAATGTTTTGAATCATCATCCAGTTCCACATGTTCTTTGTTTTTCAGTTATAAGCTGAAGTTCTTGATAAGAAAATGTTGTACACTTTGTGTTTATATTATTTTTATTGAGCAGTTTTTCCTCATTAGGTGAGTGTATTTAAGTCCGTATATTCTCTCTCTCTGGACTGAGTTGCTTGACGCAAGGATGTTTCGCTTCTAATTGCAGAAACTTCCTCAGGTAAATTTCTTGCTCTGGTAGTCTGACGTCTGTCTTGACTCTTGTAGAGAAGAACTTTTTTCCAGGTTTCCCTGTCGCAAGAACAGGGTCACAGAAAGCAACTTCTGTCTCGTGCTGGCTGTCATCCGGAGGAACTCCTATCCCCTTCCTTGTTCAAGACCCTCAAGGGAGAATACAGCCTCGAGTGGTCTCCTTGGGGATTCTCCAGATGGCAGTGTCTCAGCTGATCACATCATTGAAGTCAAGTGCCCCTGGTCAGCCAGGAATCAGACAACTGCACAAGCAGCTGAAAAGTCTGATTCACTTAACATTTCTTCCTCCTCCTTGGGGGGTCTTGGCTGATTCATGATAGGTCCACGCTGGGGCCTCAGTTGTAAGATCCCCTGCAATGACGCAGTGAAGGCTAGAGCCAACACAATACACCCCTAATGTCTCTGTGAATAAAACCGTTGTAATGGTTTGTCAGTCCACCAGGAGGAACAGTGATTAGAATTAGAATGCTTTATTGGCATGTCAACACACACAGTTGATAAGAAACTACATCAGTGCAGCTCTTAAAATAAAAAACAATGCACTCTGACAGAATAAATGTAGTGAATTTACAAAGCCTCACACGTGCGCAACATAATAATGTAACAATATTACATTGCCTCACAATGGAGCACCATAAAGATGTAAAAGAATTGGTCCATTCTAGATCGGCTCACACCAGAGCACCAAAATAAAATGTAGTGACTAAGTAGTTAAACTCCCAAATTAAATTAGCTTGGCCTAGACCAATCACACGAACTGCCCCCTCGAACTGCCACCTTATCGTGGTGGGGGAGTTTGCGCACCTGGATGATCCAAGGAGCTATGTTGTCGGGGGCTTTGTGCCCCTGGTAGAGTCTCCTAAGGCAAACAGGTCCCAGGTGACGGGTCAGACTAAGGGCAGTTCAGAAGCTCCCATGACCAGTACAAAATCAAGGACTGAGCTGCCGCCCGGTATGGCAGAGCTGGGGCCCCACCCCGGAGCCAGGCCTGGTGTTGGGGCTCGCGCGCAAGCACCTGGTGGTCAAGCCTTAGCCCACGGGGCCTGGCCGGGCTCTAGTCTGAAAGACCGACATGGGCCAACCCTCCTGTGGGTTCACCACCTGCAGAGGGGGCCATGGGGGTCGGGTGAAGAGAGGATTGGGTGGCAGTCGAGGGCGGGTGGCCTGGTGGCCCGGTCCGCGCTCACAGCCCCTGGCTGTTGGGAAGTGGAACGTCACCTCGCTGGGGGGGAAGGAGCCTGAGCTTGTGCAGGAGGTTGAGAGATGCCGACTAGAGATAATCAAGCTCACCTCCACGCAAAGCTTGGGCTCTGGTACCCAACTCCTGGAGAGGGGCTGGACACTCCACTTTTCTGGCGTTGCCCACGGGGAGCAACAGAGAGCTGGGGTAGCATTGCTTATTGCTCCCCAGCTCAGTTGCCATGTGTTGGAGTTCACCCCGGTGAATGAGAGGGTCGCATCCCTATGCCGTCAGGTCGGGGACAGGTCTCTCACTGTTGTCTCAGGCCGAGCAGCAGTGCAGAGTACCCGATCTTCTTGGAGTCCCTGGGAGGGTTACTAGATAGTGTTCCAACTGGGGACTCCATTGTTCTCCTGGGGGATTTCAGTGCCCACGTGGGTGGCGACAGTGAGACCTGGAGGGGGGTGATCGGGAAGTACGGCCTCCCCGATCTGAACCCGAGTGGTGTTCAGTTGTTGGACTTCTGTGCTAGTCACAGTTTGTCCATCATGAACACCATGTTTGAGCACAAGCATGTCCATAAGTAAACGTGGCACCAGGACACCCTGAGCCGGAGGTCGATGATCGACTTTGTAGTTGTATCATCTGACCTTCAGACACTCCGGTGAAGAGAGGGGCTGAGCTGTCAACCGATCACGACCTGGTGGTGAGTTGGATCCGCTGGGAGGGGAGGAAGCCGGTCAGACCTGGCAGGCCCAAATGTATCGTGAGGGTCTGCTGGGAACAACTGGCGGAACCCTGTGTCAGCGAGGTCTTCAACTCCCACTCCGGGAAAGCTTCTCCCAGATCCTGGGGGAGGTTGGAGACATGGAGTCCAAGTGGACCATGTTCTCCACCTCCATTGTCAATGCGGCCACTCATAGCTGTGGTCGCAAAGTCTCTGGTGCCTGTCGTGGTGGCAGTCCCCCAACCCAGTGGTCGACACCGGAGGTAAGGGATGCTGTCAAGCTGAAGAAGGAGTCCTACTTGTCTTTGTTGGTAAGTGGGCCCCCGGAGGCAGCTGACAGGTATCGGCAGGCCAAGCGTGCTGCATCCCGTGCGCTCTCAGAGGCAAAAACTCTGGTCTGGGAGGAATTCGGGGAGGCCATGGATGAGGACTATTGGTCGGCCTCAAAGAAATTCTTGCAAACCGTCCGACGCCTCAGGAGGCGGAAGCTGCTCTCCACCGGTACTGTCTATGGTGCGGGTGGGGAGCTGTTGACCCTGACTGGGGATGTTGTCGGCAGGTGGAAGGAATACATTGAGAATCTCCTCAATCCCATCGTCAAGTCTTCTAAAGAGGAAGCAGAGACTGGGGACTCAGACGCGGACTCATCCATCACCCAGGCCGAAGTCATCGAGGTGGTCAGAAAGCTCCTCAGTGGCAAGGCTCCTGGGGTGGATGAAATCCGTCCTGAAAACATTAAGTTTCTAGATGTTTTGGGATTGTCTTGGTTGACATGCCTCTGCAACATCGCTTGGCGGTCGGGGACAGTGCCTCTGGATTGGCAGACCGGGGTGGTGGTCCTTCTGTTTAAGAAGGGGGACCGAACGGTGTGTTCCAACTATAGGGGGATCACACTCCTCAGCCTCCCCAGTAAGGTCTATTCCAGAGTACTGGAGAGGAGAACTCGACCGATAGTCGAACCTCGGATTCAGGAGGAGTGTGGTTTTCGTCCTGGTCGCGGCACACTGGATCAGCTTTACACCCTCCATCGGGTGCTCGAGGGTTCATCGTAGTTTGCCCAACCAGTCCACATGTGCACCCTGAGGGGTGCGCTCCAGGAGAACGGGGTCTGGGGTCCTTTGCTAAAGGCTATCTGGTCCCTGTATGACCGCAGCAATGGTTCACATTGCCGGTAGTAAGTCAAACCTGTTTCCAGTGCACGTTGGCCTCCGCCAGGGCTGCTCTTTGTCACCGGTTCTGTTCATTACCTTTATGGACAGGATTTCTAGGCGCAGCCAGGGTGTAGAGGGAGTCCAGTTTGGGAACCAGAGAATCTCATCTCTGCTGTTTGTGGACGATGTGGTTCTGTTGGCTTCATCAAATCAGGACCTTCAGCATGCACTGGGGCGGTTTGCAGCCGAGTGTGAAGTGTCCGGGATGAAAATCAGCACCTCCAAATCTGAGGCCATGGTTCTCGACCGAAAAAAGTGCCTTACCCTCTTCAGGTCAGTGGGGTGTCCTTGCCTCAAGTGGAGGAGTTTAAGTATCTCGGGGTCTTGTTCATGAGAGAGGGACAAATGGAGCGTGAGATCATTGCAGTGCCTGCAGTGATGCGCTTGCTGTATCGGACTGTCGTGGTGAAGAGAGAACTGAGCAGAGGGGCAAAGCTCTCGATTTACCGATCAATCTACGTTCCGACCCTCACCTATGGTCATGAGATTTTGGCTCATGACCGAAAGAACGAGATCGCAAGTACAAGCAGCTGAGATGAGTTTCCTCTGCAGGGTGGCTGGGCATTCCCTTAGAGATAGGGTGAGGAGCACGGTCACTCGGGAGGAGCTCGGAGTCGAACCGCTTCTCCTCCACGTCTAAAGGAGCCAGCTGAGGTGGCTTGGGCATCTTTTCCGGATGCCCCCTGGACGCCTCGCTGGAGAGGTGTTCCAGGCACATCCCATTGGGAGGAGGCCCCTCGAAAGACACAGGACATGCTGGAGGGACTACGTCTCTCGGCTGGCTTGGGAACGCCTCGGGGTTCCCTGGAGGAGCTGGGGGAGGTTTGTGTGGATCGGGAGGTCTGGGCGGTTTTGCTTGAGCTGCTGCCCCCGCGACCCGACAACGGATAAAGCGGAAGAAAATGGATGGATTGATGGCCTAGACCATTTAATGGGTCACCAAAATAATTAATGAAATGACACGCACATCCGAGTCTGTATTGGCGTGCAGGATCAAGTAAAGGAATAGCACAAAAAATGAAAAAGAGATCCGCACACCAGCCTTTTTTTTGGTGTATTTACTATTAGTTTTCCACAGTATTTTATGATGGTACATACCTGATTTTTATACTGTGTAAGGAGTGTAAACATGCAAGTGTTTTGTTTTTTTTTTTGTTTTTTTTCCCCTCTCTTTTGGGTTGAATGTCTAATCTACTTGACAGCATGTATGGTTGTTTCCGGGTTTGTATGTGAATTATTTTGTTTGTTTGATGCTTTGGAACTGTGCAGAGTGGCACAGATCTGTAATTGGTAGCTTAGGCCCATTTTCTCTGCTAATTTGTGGTTCTTTAATCATATTGACACTTTTTAAAGAACAATAGTCGACCATCATACACAGCACATTTTCTCATGCTGTTTATGATTTCATCCAATCAACAATGTTTTCATTTATTTTATTTTTTTTTTATTCAATTGAGTTTATTGGTGAACATGTATAGTTGTTTTTAATCGTACATATGAATTTATTAAATTCATTAATTATTTCGAATTGGTGAAGAGTGGTACAAATTTGCAATAGGTAGTTTTGGCCCATTTGGCAGAAAATTTGGGGCCTTCCAATTTAAATAGACACTTTAAGAATCCAAGTTGTTTCTTTCTTTGTGTATGAAATTTATTTGAATTAAAATTGTATTTAAATCTGTTTTCTTTCAATGAAATAGATATTTTAATGGATCTAAGTGGATCATCATATATAGTATGAACTCTTCCTGATGATTATGTTTGTGCAATGAGGTTTTTTTTTTTTTTTGCATTCTCACACGTTGTCTACTTTATATACAGGTGCATCCTGGCACAATGATGATGTCTGATGAAGGGCGAGGCCCGAAACGTCACCTTTGGTTTTATTAAAGCTTGTTTGGGAGCTCACTGGCTGTGCGGATCTCTTTTTCGTTTTTTGTGCTATCACCAAAATAATTAACAATTTTAGGGTTTAATAATTATTATTTAATTTACTCGGGGCACCACCTATTTGAAGCATAGGTACTTTAATTTAAACATTCATTAATTTATCAATCTCCAGTTAATCAATCATTCTCAATTGAATTATCAGTCTCTGGTCTGAAAGTCTAAATTCACGATACAATTGACCAAAGGTTTCCTTCTGAACACAAAATGAACCACAGCAGAAATATTTACAATTTATTTACAATTATACAAGAAATGAACAGTTTACTGGCATTTTTGTGGACAGTGATTAAATAAGTTAATTTATGGACACAATTCTTACTAACTCATGAGACGTGAAAGAAAGAGATGAAGCTTAAAGACTTTAAGTAAATAAATCTGATTAGAATTTAGTGATGAAATTGGTAGCCAATTATTTTTAAGAAAATTATTAAACAAACATATGAATATGTTTAAAAAGAAGCCACCTTGTATCCATTGACAACCAAACCCTTTTTCTGGAACCTTTACTGGGTCACTTCGCTGGTCCGTTGAAGAGGTGGTTCGGATGACCCGTCCACCGGTTGTTGATGTAGGCTCTGCAGCGTGAGCTCACTTGGGTCAGGGATTAACTCAGTGGTCTCCCCTGGTGATCCCAAAGGCTTGTGTCGGCTGGCTTTACCGACAGGATGGCTGCTTGCAGTCAGGTTTGAAATCAGCTCCGTCGTCAGCTGCTGGACCCCAGAGGTGGAAGGCGTTTGTTGAAAATGGTTTGTGGTAGCTTTTAAAAAGTTTGTTGGAGCCAGATTAAAAGTCTTTCTGAATTTAGAAAAAAAGTAAAACTTTAAGAACATCGGAAAATTACCAAAAAAAAGGAAAAGTTACTTTTCTGTAAAATCACTATTATTTTGAAAAGTTTAGCTCGGAAGTTCTCTTAAAACTTCCAAATTGATGCACCTTAAAGCGTCAGGTTAAAATTCTCAAAAATTGAGACAAGAATAAAACAAACTGGTCAACAATGGTTTTGCTACCTGGTGAATATTAGCTGATAGAAGGTATTTCAGGTATGCTGATTCCAAATCTGTAATCAGAATTTGTCTAGCACATCAGGTTCTTGAGTTATGCACATGCCAATATTTAGCTAATCTATTGCTATTATGGCGCTTCTCATGCCAATGTAGATTGTGTTAAAATTTTCTAACTTTAGAATAAAACAGAATTTAGCACTAATTTGGGTGATTTTGGGTTGCTGAATCCAAATATGGTAAAACAATTCAATCAATAAACTGCCAATATTGAGGGCCAACATTGCCAGAAATTTGTAATTTTTTTAAAATGATTGCTTTGATCAGTCTACAGATGAAAACCAAGTTTTTGTGGTACATGTACATCAAGTGATGGAATACTGCTGGAGCACTGAATACATATATATATATATATATATATATATATATATATATATATATATATATATATATATATATATATATATATATATATATATAAATAATTAATCTAGCCTCAAAAATAGTTTGTTCAGTGTTCTAAAATCAGAAATGCAAAATATGAAAAAAGAGACCTTATTAGATATTTGGCAAATGCATCAAATCTAGCACACTGCAAATGTTTATGAGAAAGGAACAATCTATCAAAATCAAAATCAAGACGTGGCCGGAACACAATGTAAAACACCAGGCACTGATTGATCCACAGAAAGTATACCTTCCTCCCCTGCATATAAAACTTGGCCTCATCAAGAACTTTGTGAAGGCAATGGATCATAGCTCAGATGGCTTTAAATACCTGAAGCAAAAATTTGGGGCAGTCCAAAGTGATGCCAAGCTTAAAGCTGGGATTTTTGATGGACCTCAAATACGTGAGCTTATTAGAGACAAAGACTTTCCATCTAAGCTCAGACCCCTTGAACTAAGAGCATGGGAATCATTTGTGCAAGTGGTACAGAATTTCTTGGGCAGCCACAAAGCCACAAACTATGAAGAACTAGTTGACAACTTGCTCAAATCATACAAACGCATGGGCTGCAGAATGTCACTTAAGATTCACTTCCTGCACTCTCATCTTGAGTTCTTTCCACCCAATTTGGGTGATGTGAGTGATGAGCATGGTGAAAGATTCCACCAAGATATCTCTGAAATGGAGACCAGGTACCAGGGGCGTTATAATGCAAACATGATGGGTGACTACTGCTGGTATCTACAGGGTGAAACGTCTGTGACCCACAAGTGCAAGACCAAGTGTTTGGCTCACTTTTGAACTGATATTTTGGTATCTGTGTAATTTTTTCACCAGTTGTGTGTTCATTTCTAATAAAATCATTGAGAACAATTTGGCGACTGGCGTTTATTGGTATAGTCACATAACTCAAAATCTTGATGTGCTAGAGAAATTCTGTTTGCATATTTGAAATCAGCATACTCAAATTAGTCAAAATCAGCTGTTTCTCTTCAGGTAGCAGACAAAAAGTTTTATTTTTGTTGACCAGCTTCAGCTAGGTTAGCTTAGCACAGCGCCCTGTTGACCCAAAAAAAATAATTGTTTAAGAAAGGAAGAGAGGCAAGAGGGCAAGAGAAGAGCAAGAGAACTAAGAGCAGCACTCTGTTCTAACTTTTTAAGGGGGACTGACGTCACCAAACTCCGCCCATTTAAGGTGTGTAATCTCACAGAAAACTTCATGTCTTCACAGGGCAGACCCAAATGATTCAACTATTTAAATGCATTAACTATTTTGGTATAATATTGTTCTAAGACACTCGAATGGATACACATTATTAATCGTCACTTAATCACATCCTTTGGATAAACAGAATACTTCACCATCAACATATTGATAATGCAGAACGATCACACTTAAACACATATCAGTTACAAGGAGCATATGTCAATAAAATGGAATGATTATATCCAAAGCATTTCATTTGATTAATCAATAGAAATATTAGAAGTCTTTATATATATGAATAAATAATACTGATGCAATTCTTTTATTTTAAAAGAATGTCTTTCTTCACTTAGACCTAAAAATAATAGCTGTTATCAAGACAAAGTTTTATGGCCATGTGTTGTGGAAGGGATATTGTCTTGCAGTCTTGAGAGGGTCTGGCCTTGGTGTGAGGTCATAAAATTTGGGTTCTCCTTGCCTGGAGAAACTCAGATTCTGACGTGAAGCCATTATAATGTCGTGTAATTCATAGTAACCGAAAATTCACTGATACAACCCCTGGCAAAAATTATGGAATCACCGGCCTCAGAGGATGTTCATTCAGTTGTTTAATTTTGTAGAAAAAAAAGCAGATCACAGACATGACACAAAACTAAAGTCATTTCAAATGGCAACTTTCTGGCTTTAAGAAACACTATAAGAAATCAAGAAAAAAAGATTGTGGCAGTCAGTAACGGTTACTTTTTTAGACCAAGCAGAGGAAAAAAATATGGAATCACTCAATTCTGAGGAAAAAATTATGGAATCACCCTGTAAATTTTCATCCCCAAAATTAACACCTGCATCAAATCAGATCTGCTCATTGACATTGACCCTATGCCATGACATTGACCCTATGTGTCTTTTTGCAAGGAATGTTTTAGCAGTTTTTGCTCTATGGCAAGATGCATTATCATCTTGAAAAATGATTTCATCATCCCCAAACATCCTTTCAATTGTCCAAAATATCAACATAAACTTGTGCATTTATTGATGATGTAATGACAGCCATCTCATCCTCAGCCATCCTGCAGATTCGAGATTCATCACTGAATATGACTTTCATCCAGTCATCCACAGTCCACAATTGCTTTTCCTTAGCCCATTGTAACCTTGTTTTTTTTCTGTTTAAGTGTTAATGATGCCTTTCGTTTAGCTTTTCTGTATGTAAATCCAATTTCCTTTAGGCGGTTTCTTACAGTTCGGTCACAGACGTTGACTCCAGTCTCCTCCCATTCGTTCCTCATTTGTTTTGTTGTACATTTTTTGATTTTTGAGACATATTGCTTTAGGTTTTCTGTCTTCACGCTTTGATGTCTTCCTTGGTCTACCAGTATGTTTGCCTTTAACAACCTTCCCATGTTGTTTGTATTTGGTCCAGAGTTTAGACACAGCTGACTGTGAACAACCAACATCTTTTGCAACATTGCATGATGATTTACTCTCTTTTAAGAGTTTGATAATCCTCTCCTTTGTTTCAATTGACATCTCTCGTGTTGGAGCCATGATTCATGTCAGTCCACTTGGTGCAACAGCTCTCCAAGGTGTGTTCACTCCTTTTTAGATGCAGACTAACGAGCAGATCTGATATGATGCAGGTGTTAATTTGGGGGATGAAAATTTACAGGGTGATTCCATAATTTTTTCCTCAGAATTGAGTGATTCCATATTTTTTTCCTCTGCTTGGTCTAAAAAAGTAACCGTTACTGACTGCCACAATCTTTTTTTCTTGATTTCTTATAGTGTTTCTTAAAGCCAGAAAGTTGCCATTTGAAATGACTTTAGTTTTGTGTCATGTCTGTGATCTGCTTTTTTTTTCTACAAAATTAAACAACTGAATGAACATCCTCTGAGGCCGGTGATTCCATAATTTTTGCCAGGGGTTGTAAAAAGGCAAGGGCTCCCCTTTGAAGAACTTTGAATTACAGGCCTGTTTTGCTGTGAAGCCCAGTGTTGGCCCATGGGGAATGTCTCCAAGCTTATCTGAAGATCTCCAGATGACTTAGGATTTTCTCAACTGGGACTGAAGACACAGTCTTTGTCTGTAGTTCAAAACTCAGGTTTTTGTTGAGACAGCATTAATGTATTTATTTAATTAGGGCGAATCCAGGCCATGCGCTACAACTCACACCAATGCATTAACATATGAACAAATAAGAACAAAATTGCGTTAACAATGAAGATGTATATGTCATAGAATTGTAGAATTTAAAATACAAATAAAAAAAAAAACAGTAATGCTAGTGCTTCTCTGTTATTTAATTCAAATGCTAAAACTGCCACATGCAGCTGGTGTCAATGCTCCTTAAAGTCACAGATTTGCAGAGGGACCTTGCATTGCTCTGAGGGGGGCACTTTGTGTGTGCACTGGCAATGTTTCTATGCCTATGCTGATTTTTGCAAATCTCTAATATGTTGCTGGACATAACAGATACTCAGGTATTGTGACTGGTGGACCAAAGTCTCTGATTTCTTCCCAGTGAATTCTGGAATTCTTTGTGAATGTAGTTTTAGCTCCTGCTCTGTTCAAAGTTTTCATGGACTGGGTGATGGGTTAGACTGTGGAAACTTCTTAAGTGACTTTGTTGGTGAGGAAATATTTGCTAACCATGACATCACAGAAGTTGGAGTGACATTTGTGTGATCAGTGGACTGACTGACTACAGAAGCTGAGTGTGGAGTCTCAGTGTCTGGGTTTGTGACTGCGCTGGATCAAGATTAATATACAGGCTCTCAGTGACTTCCTGGAGTCAGCCATCAGAGGTGAATAAGCGAAGTGCGCAATGCATCTGCGCATGCATGGGTCAAACGAGGGTCAAAAATTCCAAACACACACCGCTGCCATTGAATTTCGTATACGGTAGCGTTAGCGGACTGTGAAAGTTAAGGCTTACAGGGATAGGTTTCAAAGGCTTTAAGCCTTAATCGACACATAAAATAATGACAGGAGCGCATTGTGCTGTTTTCAAATGCTCAAACGGAATTTATAGGCTTGAAAGGTGGCTGAAAACACACGAATGCAAGGCTCCGCGAGTCCACCCAAAGATAGAAAGAAGAAGACATATGGTTGTAAATCTCCATTCATTCTACACAATTTCCCCACAGAAAAGAACTATCCAAACAGTCATAAAAGATGGACTAAAATTGTAAGTTTCTTGCTCACATTTATTTTGTCAGTGTCCTGAAACTGTGCTGAATTATAATGTGGTTGATGGCGCCGTTTTCGTGCATTGGCTTATGACTGTCGCACCATGAATGATGTGGAACATAATATTGTAATATTGACATGTTCTATAAATGAACTGCATGTATGCACATATCATTGTATGTCTATCAACTTATCAAAACAAACGTAACACCAAAGAGGTTATATGTGAGACCCACCTTCCTTGTAGTCATTACCGTGCCGGTGGAGTGGCGTTTTCTCATCCCTGCTTAGCAAATATTCTGTAATATCCACAGTTTCAGACCCTGGACTTCTTCTAACCATCCGTCAGTTGCCTTCAAGGGTTAGAAATTTGTCTCCAACTATCAACAAGGACTGGTCATCATTTTGGACAGCAGCTCTTTTCCTTCTTTGTCAGCACCAACAGTAGTTTCTGTACCGATGTAGCACACATAACGGCAGCCAGCTCTTCTTTCCATTTCTCTCTACTGCCGTACGCAGTCCTGGTTGTAACAGGCAATCCGCGGAGCTTACAAAAACACTTTAAATCATCAAATTTCCAGCGGTTGAAATGGTCCAAATCATAGCACTCCTCACTGCTTTCAGTCGTCTTTGAATGTGGATTGGTAGCCGACAAATTTAGCGTACCCATAATGCCCGAGATGTGCACTTCACTTATTGGTATGCACAGTAAATGTCACACTTGCAGAGTTATTCACTTTCCTCAGTGGTAACATTCATGGCTTTCAGCCTGCAGCCATTGAGATTGAGAAATGCCTGAGAAGTGCTTATCATTAGAATCATTGGGTCTGTGAATGGAGATCTAATGATAGATGAACCAAAGATAGATAAACAATGCTGATACAACCCCTGGCAAAAATTATGGAATCACCGGCCTCGGAGGATGTTCATTCAGTTGTTTAATTTTGTAGAAAAAAAGCAGATCACAGACATGACACAAAATTAAAGTCATTTCAAATGGCAACTTTCTGGCTTTAAGAAACACTATAAGAAATCAGGAAAAAAAAATTGTGGCAGTCAGTAACGGTTACTTTTTTAGACCAAGCAGGTGGAAAAAAATGGAATCACTCAATTCTGAGGAAAAAATGATGGAATCATGAAAAACAAAAGAACGCTCCAACACATCACTAGTATTTCGTTGCACCACCTCTGGCTTTTATAACAGCTTGCAGTCTCTGAGGCATGGACTTAATGAGTGACAAACAGTACTCTTCATCAATCTGGCTCCAACTTTCTCTGATTGCTGTTGCCAGATCAGCTTTGCAGGTTGGAGCCTTGTCATGGACCATTTTCTTCAACAGCCACCAAAGATTTTCAATTGGATTAAGATCCGGACTATTTGCAGGCCATGACATTGACCCTATGTGTCTTTTTGCAAGGAATGTTTTCACAGTTTTCACTCTATGGCAAGATGCATTATCAACTTGAAAAATGATTTCATCATCCCCAAACATTCTTTCAATCAATCAATCAATCAATCAATCAATCAATTTTTTTTATATATAGCGCCAAATCACAACAAACAGTTGCCCCAAGGCGCTTTATATTGTAAGGCAAGGCCATACAATAATTATGTAAAACCCCAACGGTCAAAACGACCCCCTGTGAGCAAGCACTTGGCTACAGTGGGAAGTAAAAACTCCCTTTTAACAGGAAGAAACCTCCACCAGAACCAGGCTCAGGGAGGGGCAGTCTTCTGCTGGGACTGGTTGGGGCTGAGGGAGAGAACCAGAAAAAAGACATGCTGTGGAGGGGAGCAGAGATCGATCACTAATGATTAAATGCAGAGTGGTGCATACAGAGCAAAAGAGAAAGAAACAGTGCATCATGGGAACCCCCAGCAGTCTACGTCTATAGCAGCATAACTAAGGGATGGTTCTTTCATTTGATGGGATAAGAAAAGTGTCCAAAATATCAACGTAAACGTGCATTTATTGATGATGTAATGACAGCCATCTCCCCAGTGCCTTTACCTGACATGCAGCCCCATATCATCAATGACTGTGGAAATTTACATGTTCTCTTCAGGCAGTCATCTTTATAAATCTCATTGGAAAGGCACCAAACAAAAGTTCCAGCATCATCACCTTGCCCAATGCAGATTCGAGATTCATCACTGAATATGACTTTCATCCAGTCATCCACAGTCCACGATTGCTTTTCCTTAGCCCATTGTAACCTTGATTTTTCTGTTTAGCTGTTAATGATGGATTTCGTTTAGCTTTTCTGTATGTAAATCCCATTTCCTTTAGGCGGTTTCTTACAGTTCAGTAACAGACGTTGACTCCAGTTTCCTCCCATTCATTCCTCATTTGTTTTGTTGTGCATTTTCGATTTTTGAGACATACTGCTTTGTTTTCTGTCTTGACGCTTTGATGTCTTCCTTGGTCTACCAGTATGTTTGCCTTTAACAACCTTCTCATGTTGTTTGTATTTGGTCCAGAGTTTAGACACAGCTGACTGTGAACAACCAACATCTTTTGCAACATTGCGTGATGATTTACCCTCTTTTAAGAGTTTGATAATCCTCTCCTTTGTTTCAATTGACATCTCTCGTGTTGGAGCCATGATTCATGTCAGTCCACTTGGTGCAACAGCTCTCCAAGATGTGATCACTCCTTTTTAGATGCAGACTAACGAGCAGATCTGATTTGATGCAGGTGTTAGTTTTGGGGATGAAAATTTACAGGGTGATTCCATAATTTATTCGTCAGAATTGAGTGAGTCCATATTTTTTTTCCTCTGCTTGGTCTAAAAAAGTAACCGTTACTGACTGCCACAATTTTTTTTCTTGATTTCTTATAGTCTTTCTTAAGGCCAGAAAGTTGCCATTTGAAATGACTTTAGTTTTGTGTCATGTCTGTGATCTGCTTTTTTTCTACAAAATTAAACAACAGAATGAACATCCTCCGAGGCCGGTGATTCCATAATTTTTGCCAGGGGTTGTACTTTTGCAGGAGAACGAAGGCCCAACTTTTAGGGTCCTGGAGTTTCTTGCTTTACTGTATGGCTGTGAGAATTGGATGCTAGCCTGTGACCTAATGTGATGACTGGATGTCTTTGGTACCAGGTCTTTTCTTAACTTATGGAAACTCAGATGAGATATATCACTTGTACTGTGAGGGAAAGTTTGCTATGACATTTTGGGCATTTCTCATATCTACCGCTACTTTTTTCATACATTTTGAACACTGCAGCTTAAACAATCATGTGGCTTTCATGTCGAAATATGTCCATTGATTGGCTGAAAGCCGCGGTCCTCATGCGGAGTAAATTCACACACAGAGTAAATAAAACATCTTACCTGTTTGTGGAATTCATCATCACATAATCCTGAAGAAGAATTATCCACATACAGCCTCCTGAGTTTGGAAAACAACATCTGAAAATACTTTAATTCCTCGTACGTAAGTCCCTTCGGCTTTTCCCTTGTTTGCACTCGGGGTCGCCACAGCAAATCCAAGGTGGATCTGCATGTTGAATTGGCACAGGTTTTATGCCATTACTGAAAAAAGTTCCTCCGTGACACAGCACTTTGCACCAGTTGCTCTATCACAATTCAGATCATGGTTTCAGCAGCAAAGGTCATCCATCATGTTGGTGAGTTTCAGCCCCTGGTGTGGGTGTTCAGGCCAATGGGAGACCTGCTCTGTTCGCTACAGGTGTAATCCATTTGTTGAATATCTGTGGCGCTGCGTTTGGAGCTGATCTGTTCCAGCTCCACAAGCCGCACTTTGTGCCTCAACTGTAAAGAGACACGCCTCATTCATTAACATCTAATTTACCACAGGCAACGGGCTATTCTCTGTGAATGCAAAGAAATTATCCCATGATTCACAAAGAAAAAAATAAATAATGTTAAAATTACTCAGTTTTGCTTCCGTGTGTTGCAGAGATGCCAGGCAACACCACGTGTGTGTGTGCGTGCAATGCCGTGCTCCTCCAATATTAAATGTTCCAGCTTTGGGGGAAAAAAAACATTTATGGTACATATTTGAATGAATGAATGATTTATTCAGCACGCAAAACTCTGTATCAAAAAAAGAAAAGATTTTACAGTAGTACATGTGGCTGAAAGGGTGTAGGCAGAAACAAAAGCTTATATACTTATATTTGTGTATGTTATCTGTACATATTTAATGAAAAGTTTAAAAAATAGTGTGGAGAGTGAAAGGCTGTTTTGCTCAGTGTCTCACATTGTAGATAAAAACAGAAACAGGCTCACAGCTGATAACGCAGAGAAGCTTCATTTCATCAAAAAGAATCTATCCCTCACATTTAAAAAAAAAAAGGCTTTAGTCCTCACAGATGCAAATAAAGTTAGTTATGGACAGTTTCAGTTCTGTTCCTGGTGTGGTGTTGTATATTTTGTAGTGCTGAAGTCCACAGGTTACATTTCAGTGAGATGTCTGGCTCTGTCATGTTTGTTAAGAAACACACGGTTAATGTTAAAGGACAGTTTGTTGTAGTCAAAAAGTGATGTCACATGATTTAACTGAAATGTTTGTAAATAAAAACAAAGCTAATGATATTGGTTGCAGTTACAGTCAAAAAGTAAGGAACAGCTGATGAATAAAAACGTGTTCAAAGTCATCATAAAACTGTAATGGTATCATTAAGTATTCATATCGATACTGGGTATCAATGAGTATTCAAGTACTCGGTGGTATCAGTACATCCCTACTATATACGATTTCTTAGTTTTTTTATTTTTAATAAATTTAAGAAAAAAAACAACTTTTTTCATGTGGTCATTATGGGGTGTTGTGAGTAGAATTTTGAGGAGAAAAATAAATTTACTCCATTTTGGAATAAAGCTGTAACACAACAAAATGTGGAAAAAATGAAGCGCTGTGAATACTTTCCAGATGCACCGTATTATACACTGCATTGATGTTATTAGATTATGGTGTTAATGGTAAATGGAGTGTTACATTGCGCCTGTCTGTCTGAGAGCTGACCAAACCTGCACATTCACATGCAATTTTTCTGTGTAATCACTTTAGGTTCATTATTCTGGATATAGGAAAGTGCAAACCCCTTTTATAAATGGTTCAACTCGCTGCCAATATCATAAACAACAGAAAAAAGCCTAAACTGTGCTTTTGATGCATGTCATGATGAACTGTTACATAAATAGTCTGAATGTTCCACTTGAAGTCCATTTTAAAATGTCAAACTTTAGAGCAGGAAAAACATTTACAATGTTTGCAACCTGATACAAAAAAAATGGTTTTGGTCTCTACAGAGAGTTTCCACCTCTATAACAACTGTAGGGAGGAGGGGTGATTTTTTCTTTTTTAACTTCTTAGTTTAAGAGTTTTAATTAATAAAATTGTGAATAATTGTGGGTGTGGTTACTTTGAGTGACAGCAGCTGGTCCAATGACGACTCCTCTGACTGTAACTGCGTCACTTGCTGTTGTGTTGTTGTGTGTGTTTGGAGTTTTTTTTTATTACAAAACACCTGGAGTAATCTGGCTTGTTGTGTGGTAAAAGATCCTAAGGGCCCCTTCACACATAGTGCAGAAAACAGTACAGAAGACTTTGGGAATTCATATAACAATAGGAAGATGAAGACAAGAAGATACAAGCTGCTAAAGAGACAAAGCATGACGGTACGATAATTGTTATCTTCCTGAGTAGCTCGTAAATAACTGCAGGTGTCGCTATTAAATATTAAAATTGTGGCTGTCAAAATAAAGTGTTAATTTAGATTAATTAATTACAGCACCTATCACGCCTTCAGTCACACTTTGCTCCATTTTGTTTTGATGTCAGTGACTTGGTCTGTAAATAAAGACTTGTTTCTGAGAGCAATAAATGTGTTAGATGTCAATACTTTTCATACCAAAGTAACTTGCTTTGATAACTTATTGTTAAATCTCTAATGTGTTTGTGCATTTACTGACGTTCATGCACAAAATGTTGATTCGGTTTTAATGACCGTTAACATCGTCACTGAACTCGAACAGGCTTAAAACCCACTAAAAGTTTGATTTAGGTTTTTAATCCAGATTTTAATGTTCAATGGACAGATTTAAATATGAAACCTAAGATAATTGTTAAAGGAGTCATATGGTGCAGAATCAGTCTCCAAACTCCCACAATTCTGTTTTTATAGAGATTCTATAGCCTTTTTTGTCATTAAACACATTATACATACAATGAAATTTGTCTGCATTTAACCCATCCAACCCTAACCCATTTGTTAGAAGCTTCACCAAAAGCAGGGTTCCCTGTGATGACATCACAGGTGTTGATGGGGTTCTCATAAAAAAACATGATTGCTACCCATAGTATCAGAGTTTCCTGTACTTCATATATATTACATTTAATTAATATACTGTTTTCACATACTTGGACAGGCTCTGGAGCAACTATCCATCCCAGACCTGTGAATCGTCCCAGGTCCTGCAGGCCACTAACCATCCACTGCTTGTCATCATTTGAGAGGAGATTCTTTATTCCAGCTGAAAAGAAGAGCACACCAGCTGAAAAGAAGAATGCAATGAATGTTTTTCTAATTTGCAAAGATAAAGTGGTTATTTTACCTGTATTTTGGCTTGGAGCCATTTCAGCCACTCTTTTGGATGCAACCTCAGCTTCTTTTTTGGTTTTGGGTCTTGACCAACCACAAGTCACATCACTCCTAGACAGGCGTTTCTCAACCCAAATTAACAAGGCAGCCATGTGATGGCTGCCATTAACCCAGAATCTGACAGCCTTATTTGTGCAGGAAGATCGTTCCACAGAGCAGGGGCATGAAAAGAAAAAGCTCTGTGCCCCACCAACATTTTTTTCACCCTAAGAACACAAAGAAGTCCTGCACCTTGCGAACGTCGGGCCTGAGCCGGTACGTAGGGCTCAACCAGGTCAGCCAGGTAGGGCGGTGCCAGCCCATGAACAATTTTATAGGCCAGTAACAGAACCTTAAAATCCAATCTCACAGAGACAGGAAGCCAGTAAAGGGAAGCCAAAATAGGTGTAATGTGGTCAAACTTTCTGCTTCGTGTCAAAAGTCTGGCAGCAGCATTTTGAACCAATTGAAGACCCCTAATGCTGGACTGTGTTAAACCAGATAATACAGCATTGCAATAATACAATCTAGAAGAGACAAATGCATGTACCAGAGTCTCAGCATCAGCCATGGACAGGATGGGATGGCTCATGATGTCTCTAATGTGGAGGTCAAAGGACAACGAAGCATCAAAAATAGCCCCAAGGTTCCTCACGCTGTCTGTATGATGTATAACACATGGACCTAAGCTAAGCGCTAGCTGGTCTAATTGATGCCGATGTCTCGCTGGACCAAGAACCATTATTTCAGTCTTATCAGAGTTTAAAAGTAGGAAGTTACTAGACATCCAACTTCTCACTGATGCAAGGCAGTCTTCTAAAGATTTTATGTCAGTGAGATTACCAGCAGATATCAGCATGTACAACTGAATATCATCAGCATAGCAATGAAAGGCAATCCCAAAACACTGCAGTATATGCCCAAGGGGTGCCACATAAAGGGAGAAGAGCAGGGGGCCTAAGACGGATTCCTGTGGAACCCCAAACTTCATGTCACTAAGATTGGAGGTAGTGTTACTGTACAAAACACAATGAGAACGAGTGGATAGGTAAGAAGTCAACCACACAAGGGCACTTCCAGTAATCCCTAATTGGTTCTCCAGCCTATCGAGTAAAACATGATGATCCACAGTATCAAACACAGTACAGCACCAAAATCGTAGTGTGTCCAAATCCATTGCTCACAGAAGGTCATTCACTACTTTAGTGAGCGCTGTCTCTGTGGAGTGATATCTTCTAAATCAGACTGCAGTAGCTCAGAAAGATTATTTTCAGTAAGGTAGTCCACGAGCTGCTGCAAAACCATTTTTTTCCAAAATTTTAGAGTAAAATGATAAATTTGATTGGCTGTCCATTCGGCTGCTCCTGTTTTGTGTTTGGGGTCACCACAGCGGATACAACAAGATCTGCATTGATATTTTGGCACAGGTTTTACGCCGGATGCCCTCCCTGACGCAACTCCAGTGTTACCTGGAGAAACACACACAGCCGCTGGTGTTCCAAAGAGGTCTCCCATCCAAGTACTAACCAGGTCCCACACTGCTTAGCTTCTGAGATCTGACAGGATCAGGCTTACACAGAGCAGATCGGCTGCAAAATGATAAATTTGATATCAGTCTATAAATTTTCAATACACTAGGGTCAAGATTAGATTTCTTAAGTAACGGTTTAATCACTGCAGATTTAAAGCATTTAGGAACACATCTAGATGTTCGTGAGAGATTAACAATTTCCAGCACAGTCGGCCCAGGAATGGGCCATAAGTCCTTAAACAATTTTGTTGGTATAGGATCAAGTAAGCAAGTTGTGGTTTTTGTAGACACCACAAGTTTTGTCAGCGTGCCTAGTGAGATACTATCAAATTCTGTAAATCTAGGTAACACCCCAGAGCTAGCACCCAGAGCATGCAATGGCTGGGCCAAGGCATGCTGGAATATGCTCAACCTAATGTTTTCTATTTTCTTCAGGAAATAATCCAAGAAGTCCTGTGCTGAAAGGCAAAGGCTATCCGCTTAACCATTGGGCAGATAAGTCATACATTGAACATTACACACCCAACCGTTGGGCAGATTAATATGTCTTACCAACCTTAATCGTGTATCTGACACTTTTTGTGTATCTAAACTACGTTTTTTACACCACTTTTTAAGGCTCTATTGCGGTGTATGTTTGACACACTTAACCGCGCCGTCTTTAATTACTGCGAAAACACCGCAGTGGATGAAAGCAGACAAACTTCATAAGTATTTTGAACGGAAGCCTGTTAACGATGACGAAACAGTTTTTGAACAAAATGCTCCTTGTTGTCTGTAAGATGGTGTTAGTTTGACACAATTCCCTGGGTGTGATGAGCCAAATAGAACCACTTTAGATCACAGCCCCTCCACGGGCTGCGAACCCTCCCACAGCCGGCGAGAAAATATCCACCTTTTTCCCTCCCACGTTGAAACTGGAAGTGAACTTACAAGCGTGCTCATTGGTCGGTTGTGGTTGGGCATATATGCTCGCGTATTTACTTTATTGAACCAGAACAGGCCCGCTTTGTAGCTGATAGTACACGTTTATAATCCAACATAGCATCACACCACACAAGGTGGAACACCTCTAATTTGAATGCTCAGCTAATTTAATGCTCTAATTTTAATGCTCATCTTACATTAGCTTAGCCTTTTAGCTGCAGAATCACAGTCGATCTGACTGAATGTTTTAATCTGTAAATGGTTCAGTCTATTTTATTTTTACCAAATAAAGCTGCAGCTTTTTTTTTTTTTTTTTTTTTTTTTTACTTCTGAGACCACAAAAAGCTCAACTTTAAATAACTTAGATTTTTTTTCCAGGTTTTTTTTTTTTCTTTTTAGTTTTTTTATATTTAGTGTATATTTTAAGATTTTTTTTTTTTTTTGCCCCACAATCAGGAACATTTGCTGTGGAGACAACCTAAATACAGACGCACTTCAGAAACGTCCAGTGATGAGCTGAACACCAAAACTTGAAGTCCAGTTGGAAGAAAACATCTCTGCTCTTCAAAATGGGAGAAAAGTGTCTTTGAAAACTCCACCAGAGGTTGAAGCTGCAGAGGAGACTTTCATCTGTTTTAATGTCCTGAGAGTCCTACAAACCAACACCTGCGTCTACGCTTAAGCAGGTGTTAAGGGAAGGTGATGGTCTAGTGGTTAAGCGTTGGCCTTGAGACCAGAGGATACTCGGTTCAAATGCCAGCCTGACCGGAAAATCACTAAGGGCTCTTGGGCAAGGTCCTTTAGACCCTAGTTGCTCTCGGTGTGTAGTGGGTGTCTTTGCACCGCAGCAGCCTGACATTGGAGTGAATGTGAAGTATTATTGTAAAGTGCTTTGAGCGCCTGATGCAGATGGAAAAGCACTATATAAATGCAGTCCATTTACCATTTTACCATTTACACTTTTAAATAAAAGGCTCTTAAAACAACAACTACTTTATTATTTTTAAAAATTAAACATTAAATGAATGGATCATTAAACATGTCCATGAAGTCAAAGTTCAGTCAAAAGACATTTGCACAGGTAGAAGCCCTGACCCATTGTGCACAATTTAAAAAAATTCACAATCAAGTCAAATTCATATTTTAGAAATTACTCTGTCCTGATCACAACATTAAAGGCAATCACATACTCTGAGGATGTAATTACAAGTTGAAATTACTGAATTAAAAAAAAAAAAGATTTCATCATGAGGTTTATGTCACATTAAGAAATCTTAATTAACAATCACATTGCAGTCATTGTTAAATCATCTCCTGTTGCATTTATAATAAACATTTGTGTTTATTTATGGTGTCTCTATATGGTTGAAATGCAGGTATGAATAATCTACCATACTTAAAAATGTACACATTAATTTCCCTGCCATTTGTCTAAAAATAAATGTCCAAGGTTCCTTATAATGTTAATCAAGAAATCATCTCATCTGAAACAACAGGTAAGTTATGGTTTTAATTTACAGATGAAGAAAGGTGTCTAAGTCTTTTTTTTTTTTTTTTTTTTTTACTATTTTAATTACAAGTGTTCTATTGTCAGATTTTTTTTTTTTTTACAGTCATCAAAAATAATTTTGAGGTAAAATATTTGCAAGGATTTTCTTCAGAAAACTGCTCTGTATAAATTAGCAGTTCTGTGACATGTTTCTGCACTACAGTCTTCCGTGTTTTGGCCTGATGCCTCATTTCTATTGGACAGCGTGAAGCTACATCACAGTGCACAGCAGCGAAAGTTGGATTGGGTTCAATTTTGACCACGGCAGTGTGATGACAAGTGGCAACGTGCGCTCCCTGCAGAGCACCATGCTAGCTCAGCTTTTGACGCAATGCTTCATGCCACATCAAAAATGAAAAGTGTTTCATTGAAAATGATGGTTTTTAGAGCAATCCACGACCTGTCTAACACCCTCAACATTTGCAGTGTGAAAGGCCCCTAACTCTCATGGTGTGCAGAAGCAGAGTTTATGTTCTAGTGTTGAGCTTTATGAAATGGTTTACTGCATCTGAAGTGCCAATCCAACCACCAACTCCAAAAATAAAATTATTTATAGGTTGGAGGACAAACCTACAGTCCTAAAATGCATGACTATCTTACACAGGATACTTACACACAAAAAAATATATAAAATACAGAGCTAACACTGAAAAAATGAAAAGAAATACACAAAAAAATAACAAAATGGGTGTTGTTGGTTTTTATATTAAATGAACGCAAGTCTGACATGTAGCTTCTATGATATGAAATCACATTTTATGGGTGAACACATTCGAATTATGTAGTTTAAACATAACATGCAACAACTTAAAATTTAACTTGCTCAGTGAACATTATAAAATTATGGAAAGTATTTCCACCCAAGTAAAATGCATTAACCTAGCCAGAAACAATTTTGCTGAGTGACTTAAATGTATATTTGTTGGGTCAACATGATGAATTTGCGTTACTGTTATTTAATTACCATGGGTCAGGCAAACTAGATTTGTAAGGGTAAATGTAACAAAAATAAACAGTAGTCTGTTTGGCTGCTCGCTTGTTTGCACTGGGGGTCACCACAGCAAATCCAAGGTGGAGCTGCATAAATTGTGCTGATCCAATACAGCAAAGTTAAGTTGACATGTAACTGTACTATTTTAAAAGTAGTTGTAACTATTTACAGAGCAGGGGTGGTGGCCAAGTGGTTAGTGCCCTCTTGGTCAGTACAACAGGTTCCTGGTTCATACCCCACCCCTGCCACATTTCTCCATGTAATGTGGAGTTGCGTCAGGAAGGGCATCTAGTGTAAAAGCTGCCCCAATTCAAGATGCAGATCCACCTCAGATTTGCTGTGACAACCCCGAGAGCAAACAAGGGAGAAGCTAAAGAGAGTGACTTTTTATTTTTGTTACATTTACCTTTTCAAATCCAGTTGACCTAAACCATGGTAATTGAGTAACAGTCATGCAAATTCATCATGTTGACCCAACGAATTTACATTTAGGTCAACATTTACCTTCTCAAATCCAGTTGACCTAAACCATGGTAATTAGTTAAGAGCAATGCAAATTCATCATGTTGACCCAACAAATTTACACTTAGGTCACTCAGCAAAATTGTTTCTGGCTAGGTTAATGCATTTTACTTGGGTGGAAATACTTGACATAATTTTTTTTTATGTTCACTGAGCAAGTTTTTTTTTTTTTGAGTGTAGAAAATACATAAAAACAGGCAATTTGCAAATAAGATGTCTTTCTGTGGACAAGACATAGAATAAGCAAATAAAAATGTAAGAATATGTCAGGAATAGAACAACATCTGAAAAAAATCTAAACACTCTCAGGGACTGACAGAATATCAGCTATGATATTTGACCATATGACATTACTTTGGGTAAGATTCAGCATGCAGGTGTCTTAAAGCTGAGGACCCCAGTGTGTGGAGAAGGCAAAGAGGACACTCATGTTTCACTTTGCTGCAGCAGGTAGATGGTTACTTTTCAGAAGTAGGGATGCACCAGTTTTCTGCTTGGGTGCTTGCATCCAGGACCCAAGGTGGCTCCACAGTGGGGTGAATGCAGCAATGCACTGCACCAGTGCATGCTCCCATTCCTGTCTGACTATATCCAACGCTTTTGCACCCTGAGCCCTAGTTTACACTGCGTTTTTGTTTGCATAAATTGCTGTGTAAAAGTTGGATACACCCCAAATACATTTGTGCTGTGCACTGCAGACCGTGCACTATTTTGTTCAAAGTGATGGACTGACAAAACAGAATTGTCCAGTATAGAAAAGCTCACTTTAGACTCAATGTTGAAGTTTGCTCACAGAGACTTTTATTGATGCTGACATGCTGGTGTGTGTGTGTGTTCATCTCCACATCTTGGCAGAGACACTTAACAGTGTGTCAGAGGTAAAGTAATATGATTCAGTGTATGTTTTATCACTGTATATTGAGTCTCATTGCACATATCAGTTATTTTGAATGTGACTGTATTAAGTTCATTGTATAGACAGAGAGAGAAAAAAGCAGGGTGAAAGAGACATCAGTGTTTATTCACCAAACCAAAAGAAATCCTAACAGTTTGAGGTAGACAAGCTGCTCTACTTCTGTCTTGCTCAGTTTCTGGCAATTCTAGTGTGTCTTTGTGTGCTCAAGCTGTCCAGTCTTCTTGCTAGGCCCACTAGTCCACTCCAAAAGTGCTGAAAATACACAGCCATAAACATTTTTTTGTCAGACTAGCAAGCAAATCAGCTGCATTACACAAACATGGGTCTTAATCCATGCAACAATTTGGAATTTCCTGAAAGGGAAAAAAACAAAACACTGCCGTACTGAGGAACAGACTTTAAATGGGTCAACCAAGGCAACCAACTAATGCCCCCTAACAGTCAGCAACATACAACCAGTGAACTTAACAAGACAAGTAAGAAATATTAACAATTCACCATTCAAAGAAAACCTCAAGACCAGAAATGCACAGGCTACTCCACAAGATGCAAGCAAACCACTCACCAGCAGTAAGAATCACCAAGTCAGATTGAAATTTGAAAAACAAAGTACAATAGTTGAGCCCCAGTGGATTCTAGAACATTGTTCAATGGACTGATAGAGGAAATGGTAAATGGACTGCATTTATATGGTGCTTTTCCATGTGCATCAGAAGCTCAAAGTACTTTACACTTATGCCTCACATTCACCCATTCATACAAACACTCACACACCGATGTCAGGGTGCTGCCATGCAAGGTGCTCACTATCCACCAGGGGCAACTAGGGGTTTAAGGACCTTACCCAAGGGCTTGGGTCTGGTTAAAAACCCAGTCTGGCTGGGTTTTTAACTGAGGATCCTCTGGTCTGAAGCCCAACACGTAACCACTAGAACATCACCTCCTCAAGAGCATTGTTAACCTCCAACAAAATGATGGAAAATTTAAAGTGTGGATGAAGAACGGATCCACTTGTGATCATAAAACATACAAGCTCATCTGTGAAACATGGTGGGGGTTGTATCATTTCTCACTCTTACATGGCTGCGTCTGTAACACACATGAATCTTTATAGATTATGTAACTTGTGACGGCAGCTACAGAATGAATACAGAAGTCTTAATTGCTCGGGGGGTTGGTAAAGGTAGACCTTACTCAAGTGAAATGCTTTGAGGCAGCTTTGTTGTGATTTGGCGCTACACATAAAATACATTGCAATTGACTTAAACTAGAAGTCCACAGGAATATTTTAAGAGTGCAACCAAGTGATCAGAGAAAATAGACATGACTTAAACACTCCAAGCTATAGTCAAGATAAGGTATTGGCTCGGCAATGAGCAGGACTGAACGGGTGAAAACAGAAACGCCCTGTCCAGAGGGTCAGCAGGCTTATTGATATGTATATGAAAATCAACAAGAATCATCACTTTATCTACAACTAAAATCAGAAAAAGTTGAGATAATAAGGAAAATGCAATCAAAAGAACATGTAGTGAACCATACATTTTGTTGGACTTCTATTCCATTGCAGACTGTTTGAACCCAAGATTTTGTATTTGTCATGGCCAGGCGGGATAAAATCAAACAGCCAGACTACACCACCTAGTGTTTGGGTGAGTACTAGGAACTCGGATAATAAAATACCAAAGAGGTTCTTTTAAAATTACGCAAGCAGTGCAACCAACCAAAAGACCAAACAATAAACCATTAATATTAAAAATGTATTACACGCTAGAAGTAAAATATAATAAAAAGGAAAAATACAAAAACATAATCAGTCCAATCACGAGAAAGTGGAGGGGCGAGGAGCTGGCTATGGAGTCCGGCTGTATAACACGAGCTGTCCCCCTCCAGGACACCTGAAACACAGGGAGCTTGGAGCAGTAAACAGTTCCTTCAACAAGCAGCGTTTTCCAAAAACACAAAGCAAAAATTCTCCCAGAGCACTAAATCAAACTTACACGCAGGGGCAGAGAAACTCTGCCCAGCTGCTGTGATGCGCACTGTGCTCCAGTTTTCCAAGCAGTCAATTCTCCCCCTGGAAGTCCTCCAACCAACAGAGCCAAAGCTGAGACATAAAACTCAAGGCAGTCACTCATTCACACGACAACGCAGGCTAATAACAACCATCAGGTTTCTCCCATGCCAGAGTACCAAACAATCACTTATGTGCAGGGGCAGAGTAACTCTGCTCCAGGTGTAGCCATTTGGGATGATGCAACACAGGAAACACATGCACATGCAACAAAAACATCAAAATAAAAGCACACACTTCAAAATAAGACATGAAACCAAAATACAATAATACATAAAAAAGTCACCCTGTTACATATTGTGGTCAACTTCTTTTCATTTGTTAATATACATCCATTCCTGCATTTAAGACCTGCAACACATTCCAAATAAAAGCTGGGACAGGTGGAATTTATTCTAAATATACGAGTAACGTCACCACTTTTATAGCCAGTTTTCTTGAGACAAGTCAGGGGATGGATACATAAACATTTCCAACTCGCTGAATATGTCTGAGACTTCATTTACATCAACTCTGGTGGCTGAGTGATTAGTGCCCTTGTTTTCAGTGTGGAAGGTTAATAGTTCAAACCCTGCCATTCTACATGTACAGTTGTAATATGGAGTAGTGTCATACCAGGCATCTGGTGTAAAACATGCCAAATAGGCATGCAGATCCAAGTTGGATTTGCTGTGGTGACCGTGAGTGAAAACAAGGGAGCAGCTGAAGGGACTTACTATTGAGAAATAGAGACAGTATTGTACTGTATGCTAAATCATTGTCAAGTAGGCAGTTCTCAAAAACTGAATGACCATGCTGGAAGGAGACTCCGGGACCCCCATGACAGCTCTGAAAGAATTCTAGACTTCTGTGGATGTGAGTGAAGAAACTGGGAATAGTGCAACATTTGCAAGCTGCATTTCCATTCACAGGCTCATTTTTGTTTGGAGAAGAGAAGGATTGGAAAACAGGACAACAAATCCTAGGCTCGGGTTTTTGATGTGCCTTCTGGTAGACAGCAGATGTTTTTAAGAAAACCATCCTACAAACCACTTCATCATGAAGGTGTATAACGTGATGGAATAGACAGGTTTCGTGATAAAGCAGTTTCTACAGCTAAATTCACAGAAAGCTATAACTCCTTCAGAGTTATAGGTTTCAGTAACATGGAAATTCAGTTCAGTAACATGGAAATGTTCATGTAGCCATCTCCTGACTTGTCTCAAGAAAACTGACTGTAAAAGTGATGATTTAGTCCTTTTTAAAAAAAAAAAAAGTATTGCAGGCCTGAAAAAAGGAATGATGTATATTAACAAATGAAATTAATTTTACCACATAAAACATGAAATATCTTGGGTTCATACTGTCTGCAATAAAATAGACATCAAAGTAAATGTAAGAATCACAGTATTTTGATTAGAATTTGCTTTTTCCGTACACATGCATGTTAAGTTACTTGGAAGCTTTAAATTGAGTGTGTGTGTGTGTGTGTGTGTGTGTGTGTGTGTGTGTGTGTGTGTGTGTGTGTGTGTGTGTGTGTGTGTGTGTGTGTGTGTGTGTGTGTGTGTGTGTGTGTGTGTGTGTGTGTGTGGCCCTACAATAGATTGGCATACTGTCCAGGGTGTATGCCCAGTTACTGCTGGAATAGAATCCAGCCCTGGTGACCCTTGATTGGAGACAATGAATGAATGAATGTTAATATTTGACCTGTTGCTCCATGATGTGTAGAACAAACATCACCCTCATGGGGCGCCATATAGCTTTTTACGATAGACTGACATGTTGAATACGCTGTTTACTTAGTAAATAGAGGTTTTCAAAAAGCCTTTCCCCCACAATGTTTAACTCACCATCTATTGCAGACGTCACTGTGAGTGTGAAGCAACCAAACTGAAGTGCTAAATCATCTGTGTTTGACATAAAGATCATTTTCTGGATAATTCCTTCCCTCCAGCAAGTTAAAGTAAGAATCAGAGCTACTCAGTGTTTGCACATAGTGTCTTTGTCAACCAAGCACTTGTGACATTCACATGTACAAACCCAATTCCAATGAAGTTGGGATGTTGTGTGAAATGTAAATAAAAACAGAATACAATGATCTGCAAATCTCTTCAACCTATGTTCAATTGAATACAAGATATTTAATGTTCAAACTGATAAACTGTATTGTTTTTGTGCAAATTCATTTTGAAATGGATGCCTGCAAAACATTTCAAAAAAAGTTGGGACGGAGCAAGAAAAGACTGGCAAAGTTGATGAATGCTCAAAGAACACCTAATTGGAAACAGGTGAGTGTCATGATTGGGTATAAAAGGAGCATCCCCAAAAGGCTCAGCCATTCACAAGCAAAGATGGGACGAGGATCACCACTTTGTGAACAACTGAGTGAAAAAAATAGTCCAACAGTTTAAGAACAATGTTTCTCAATGTCCAACTGCAAGGAATTTAGGGATTCCATCATATAATCAGAAGATTCAGAGAATCTGGAGAACTTTCTACACGTAAGCGGCAAGGTTGAAAACCAACACTGAAAGATCTTCAATTCCTCAGGCGGCACTGCATTAAAAACTGACATCATTGTGTAAAGTATCTTACCGCGTGGGCTCAGGAGCACTTCAGAAAACCATTGTCATTTAACACAGTTCGTCGCTACATCTACAAGTGCAAGTTAAAACTCTACTATGCAAAGCGAAAGCCATACATCGACAACATCCAGAAATGCCTTCTCTGCACCCGAGCTCATTTAAAATGGACAGACACAAAGTGGAAAACTGTGCTGTGGTATAATGAGTCCACATTTCAAATTGTTTTTGGAAATCATGGACGTTGTGTCCTCCAGACAAAAGTGGAAAAAGACCATCCAGATTCTTACCAGCACAAAGTTCAAAAGCCAGCATCTGTGATGGTATGGGGGTGTGTTAGTGCACATGGCATGGGCAACTTACACATCTGTGATGGCACCATCAATGCTGAAAGGTACATCCAGGTTCTGGAGCAACACATGCTGCCATCCAAGCAACGTCTTTTTCAGGGACGTCCCTGCTTATTTCAGCAAGACAATGCCAAGCCACATTCTGCACATTACAACAGTGTTCTGGCGTCTCACGGCACATGTAAACAATAGCTAGTGAGGATGTGGATGGTGTTGATCCAGCGAGTTCACGCATGATTATGATGATGACATGTTCTCCCAAGTTGAGAGGGTTATCTAGAGGAGGTATATCACCTGTGAGAAACCTGCTGTGGCCCAATGTTGTCTTGTCCATACTTCACGATGTGTGCCCTGAACTGGAACTCTGCTGAAACGGACTTCTCATATGAGTCACAGAACGTGAGACAGCATGAGATTCACAACTGCAAAACAACTATTTATTTGGTCTGACCAGGGTTTAAGTACCAGCATAAATGGGTCTCAGGGTCTCCACCTGCAGATTTTGGGCCTCTATTGCCCTTCCAATTCCAAAAATGACAAAATTGGGCCAGATTTATTCCAATAGAAACCTAAAGCTGCGCAGATTTCAAATTATTTTGAATGCAGTGTTTTAATACATCAGAGCTTTTAGGCATGTGCATAACTGTATCACTGTGCACTTTATGTTGCTAATTTCTGCAGTTACAACTTTTCCACAAAGATAAATGTGCCTGGTACCATCAGAAAACTGGCTTCTTCTGAAGAGCACAGCATACCTTTCATGGGGTTATGGATACATACATTTCCAAAGGAGATTTAGAGAGGTCAGTAAATGGTGAGTCCCTGAACACACTGCATTGCACACCCATTCACTGACTGCTGCAATTCATTGACTGGTTTGGTCAAATTCACCTCGCTGCAATTACATCACCTACCACATGCAACCCCCTACCCCCCAAAATATTCTTAATTTTTTTTTTTCCCCACTGTCACCTATAGTGAGGCTCAGGTCAACCCATAATCTGTGAGTGTAGCCCCTTGATTTGTTGATAGCTATGTGCAAAACTCAGAGGCAGCAGTGGCTTCAGAATGATTTTATTACTGGCAACAGCAACCTAATCTCACGCCATTTCATGATGGCATCACAAAAAGTTAATTAATCTATTATTTTTGCAGTCTCCCGGGGCGTTTAATGGAGCAAATACAATATTTGCCATGCATTTTCCCCCCCTCCACTTCGCTCTGTTGCACTGCTCCATTAACTTGTCATGAAAAATGCCTCCATGATATGAGGAAGCTAAATTTAGCAGCCGTAGTATTGTTTGGGGCATCTTTAGTGTTGTTGAAACGCTGTCAGATAAAGAAATGTTCTTGTTGTGATTTTTCACTGGATTTATGAAGAAAGCAGACATGTGCTCCCAACACACTGCTAAACTCTTGAAGCTCTTCCTCTGTTCAGATATGTTGACAGCACTGTTGCCAACTCCTCAATAATGGAATGGCCCCTTCACACATAATACGATTGAGGCCAAATGGCGCACGAACGAGGATTCGAATGCCGCTCATGAAAATCTGAGCCACCTCGAACGCCTTGTACAGCAGTTGCCATATCCATTCTTGCACAGCACATGCACTCTGCATTCATGTGTTGCTCGCGCTGGAATCCCATTTGAATGACGCGCAAAATGACATTGCACTGTGATCTGATCATGCTTGCAACATTCGCACGACACGTTGAACACAGGTCGGACATATCGTGCTGCAGTCAAGGGACTGCTGGAAATCATCAGCCACGTCAAACGCTGGCCAAATGGTGCGATTGAGACAGCCTTCACATCAGCGGCTGAATGAAGCCAAATGGCGTACAAGTGCCCATTCGACCCACTCTTGACCTGAATTGGCTGGAGTCCAGGAGCCATCCATGAACATCCAACACCACTCACGGGGCACTTAGAAAAGGTGAGGCCATCTGTGCTGCCAGCACGACAGTAGAGAGAAGGCGACCACTTTCGAGGTAGCTGCGCGAATAGCCCACAAAAAGTGCCTCTCAAAGTGCCCCACAAGTTTGCCGTGTGCCCCCGAGCAACACAAATGGCATGTAAGTGTGCCAACTCCATGATTTTTCAATTTATTTTCATTTATATAGTACCAAATCACAACAAGGTTGCCTCAAGGCATGTCACACAAGTAAGGTCTAACCTTACCAACCTCCAGAGCAACAGTGGTAAGAAAAAACTCCATCTGAGGAAAAAACCTAAAGCAAACCAGACTCAAAGGGATGTCCCTCAGCTTGGGCCATGCTACAGACACAAATTACAAAACGCAAAACAATTCACAAATTAAACATTCAGGAAATGTTGCCGATGCACAGGACGGTTTCCGGAAGAGACACTACACCCATCTCTGGATGGACTCGCACCTCAACCAGAGAGAAAAGAAAGAAAGCAGAATCAAGCATCATAAAGACAACAAATACAGTGTAATTTGTCAGCATTAAGTAACAAGAAAAACAGAAGAAATACTAAGGTGATCGCCGACCACTAGCCCTAAGCTTCACTAAAAGACCCAGAATTTACAGTAGATAAAGTTGAGGCCGTGGCACGCTCCATTTCCCTAACAGCACCAGAACTGTAATTGGTATCCGAATCCATTGCGAGCAGAAGATCATTCACCACTTTAGTGAGAGCTGTCTCTGTGGAATGATATTTTCTAAAAGCAGACTGCAGTGGCTCAAAAAGATTATTCTCAGTAAGGTAGTCCACAAGCTGCTGTGAAACAACTTTTTCCAGAATTTTAGAGCAAAATGATAGATTTGATATCGGCCTATAGTTTTTGAATACACTAGGGTCAAGATTAGATTTCTTAAGTAACGGTTTAATCACTGCAAATTTGAAATATTTAGGAACAGATCCAGACGTTAATGAGAGATTAATCATTTCCAGCACAATCGGCCCAAGAGTGGGCCACAGGTCCTAAAACAGTTTTGTTGGTATAGGATCAAATAAGCAGGTTGTGCTTTTTGCAGACGTTACAAGTTTTGTTAGCATGCAGATTGAAATACTATCAAATTTTGTAAATCTAGGGAATACCTCAGTAATGGCACCCACCTCACTAGTAGGGTGTAGTGGCTGGGTTAAGGCATGCTGGGATATGTTTAATCTAATGTCTTCTATTTTCTTCTCAAAGTAATCCAGGAAATCTTGTGCTGTAAAAGGAGAGTGAACTACAGGTGGTTGTCAATGTATAAGTGTTGCCACTGTGTCGAACAAGAACTTTGAGTTATACTTGTTTTGCTGATAAAATTAGAGTAATGGGTAGCCAGTAGTGCATGCTTATACTCTAAGATAGCATCATGCCATGCAAGGTGGAATGCTTCTAATTTTGAACTACGCCATTTCCGTTCTAGACCTCTAGCCTCATGCTTGAGGTTATGAAAGGAGTCATTGAACCAAGGTGACTGTGTTTTGGGGGGCATGGTTTTAACAAAGGTGGTGCAATCATGTTGAGTGCAGTTTTGTGCAATGAGTTGAAACTATCCACAAAACTGTCTATTGTTTGGGCATTTTCCAAACGTGAAGCTAAGATATCAGGCATTAGAGCTTTGAGTTCAGTTGTAGTTGAGGAGTTGATGCATCGCCATAGTGATAAATAAGGTTGTTGTTCCACTAAACAAGGCAGCGAAACTCTTAACCTAATGAGTGATCAGAGACCACCAAAGCAAAAGGTATGATGTCAATATTTATGACAGCAATGCCACGTGCGAGAACCAAATCCAGGGTATTTCCACTAATATGCATCGAGTCCTGAATGCATTGCTGAAATCCTGATGCATCCACAATTTCCATAAATGATTTGCAGAGGGGATCAGAAGGCTTATTTATATAAATGTTAAAGTCACCAATAATCAGACTGTTATCTGCACTCATTGCCAAGTTAGAGATGAATGCACCAAATTCATCTAAGAACTCAGAGTATGGGCCAGGGGGCCTATATGCAGTGACAAAGTAATGCGGCTAATTTTTATTCTTCTGACCTTGGCAATACGTAGCATCGTGGGCAGAGAAGAGAATCAGATGCTCAAATGAGTTATATTTGTGACCCCCTTCAGATTCAGATTCAGATAACTTTATTGATCCCTAAAATGGCAGTTCATTTTACACCCAGTTACCTCAGACAAATATATAGCAATTAATTCACAATTATTACTCGCTGAACATAATAATGGCACACATCAGAATTAAAATGACCGCACATATACATTTGATTGTTTATGTACGCTAAACTTTGAAACAGTCCGTCATCTGAATTGAGGCAATCTTAGTGTGTGTGTGTGTGTGTGTGTGTGTGTGTGTGTGTGTGTGTGTGTGTGTGTGTGTGTGTGTGTGTGTGTGTGTGTGTGTGTGTGTGTGTGTGTGTGTGTGTGTGTGTGTGTGTGTGTGTGTGTTTGGGGGGGGGGGCACGTTGCCCGCAGCCACACTTGTTTCCTCACTGGAAACCAGCACACTAACGGCTTGGCCGCCACACTGCCCACATATGGACATTAAATGAAGCTGTATATTTCAGCTACTATCAGGTTTGACAGGCAAGACGGGCTGGACACAAATGCAAGATGCAGGTACACAGCTCAGTGGAGGGAGTTAAAGCATTTACTTGGTTAACAGGCTGGAGTCGATACACAGAAAGGCAGTCCAAAAGGAGCAACAGTGACAAAAATCATCAGGCTTAGGCGTGGTTGAGGTACACAGGCAGGTAAACAAAACCGCAATGAGGTAAACGGAGCAAGGCAAGGAAATATAAGATACTGAGCTGGAAAGAGGCACAAGGCACAACAATCTGGCGAGGGAGTAATGCAAAATGAGGTGCTTAAATACACTCAGGTGATGAGGTGCAGATTGAAAGCAGGTGTGCGTGGAACGCCCCAGAAGGAGGGTGTGGCCAGCGAGAGGAAAACACACACCACCAAGAGCCAGCAGAAACAGACAGGAGAGAAAGTGACAGACAGATCCAAACAGAAAAACCCCAGCAAGAGAATAAACAAAACAGGAAGTAACTGAAAAAAACACAAAGCCGTACCCCTTCCAGTCCACCAAATACTGGAAACCGCAGCCCCTCCGATGGGAAGCCAGGAGCCGATGACAGAGAAGGACCCCCCCCACGAACCGGGCAGTAGGTGGGGGAACAGCCGGAGGACATAAAGGGCTAGACTTAAAAATCTCGTTGTAATGCAAATTACAATGACAATAAAGGCGATTCTGATTCTGATTCTTGACATGACTGACATGAAAAGTGGGGTGAACACGCATGGAACCAGGCAAATGGAGATGAACGGAAACAGGGTTAATGACTTTGGGAAAGAGATGGGAAAGAGACCAATGTACCTGGGAGCCAGTTTGTGGGGAACACCCCGTAATGGCAAATGCCAAGTAGAAAGCCAGACCTTCTGACCAGGCATGTAGACCAGAGCCATGGACCATTTGCGGTCCGTGGCAGCCTTATATTGAGCTGAGGAACAACATAAGGCGTGACATGCCTGTTGTGGGCTAGCTCAAGCCAAGACAGTTGGGTGGACGAGGTAGAGGGATGCTGAGAACACAGATTTCTAAGACACGTCTCTAACTCTTGATTAAGTCTCTCAGTCTGACCATTAGCTTGGGGATGATAGCCGGATGTGAGACTGGAGGTGGCCAGTAAGCGGCAGAACTCCTTCAAAAATCTGGAAACAAACTGCAGGCCCTGGTCGGAGACAGTATCCTGGAGAAACCATGGAGACGAAACACATGAGTTAACATAATCGCTACAGTTTCCTTGGCAGATGCCAATCTGGGTAAAGGCACAAAATTACACATTTTGGATAATCTGTCGACCACAGTCAAAATCACAGTATTGCCTCGTGAGGGGGGAAGACCAGTGACGAAGTCCATTGTAATATGAGTCCATCGCTGTTTGGGAATTGACAGAGGCAGTAATGAACCCGCAGGAGGGCGTGACAAGGACTTATGCATAGCACAGATATATCAGGCATTAACATAATCAGTAACATCCGCCACCATATGCGGCCACCAAAATCATTGTTGAACTACATAAACAGTTTTTTTTTATTCCCAGATGACAAGAAACCCCCCCCCCCCCCCCCCCCCAGAGCATGAGGTACAAATACCTTGCCCGGTGGACAGTCAGACGGCACGCAAACATCACGGAGGGCTTCCTTAACTCATGATTCCACTTCCCACATAATGGCCGAGGCAAAGCATGTTGCGGGGAGAATATTGCCGGGGTCAGAAGGAGTATCTGTTTTATCATATTGCCTGGACAAGGCATCGGGCTTCCCATTTTTTGAACCGGGCCGATACGAGATGAAGAAGTTGAACCGGCTGAAAAAGATCGCCCAACTAGCCTGACGAGCATTTAAGCGCTTAGCTGTGCGAAGATAAGCAAGGTTTTTATGATCTGTGTACACTAGAAAAGGCAACTGTGTCCCCTTGAGCCAGTGACGCCACTCCTCCAAGGCCACTTTAACCGTCAGCAGTTCGCGGTCACCGATTGAGTAATTTTGTTCTGCCGCAGTCATTTTGCAGGACAGAAAAGGGCATGGATGCAATTTCTTGTCATTGGGGCTCAACTGCAATAAAATAGCTCCCACACCGATATCAGAGGCATCGACCTCGACCACAAACTGCTGTGCGGGGTCAGGAAGGTGTAGCACGGGGGCGGAGGTAAAGCATTGCTTTCGGACCCTGAATGCCTCATCGCACTCAGGCGTCCACTTGAATGCCTGAAGAGGCGAGGTTGCGTTATGGAGAGGCGCAGCAATAGTATTGAAGTTCCTAATGAATTTTCAATAAAAGTTAGCAAGTCCTAGAAATCTTTGAACATCATTACAATTGTTTGACACTGCCCACTCATGCACTGCCACCACCTTGTTCAGGTCCGTTTGAATCTTCTCCTCGGCGATGATGAGAATAAACAAAACAGAAAGTAACTGAAAAAAAACACAAAGCTAAGAAATAAAAGCAGGCAAAACTCAAACCCTGACAGCTACCAGCACCATATTATGTGTGATTTGTGTGTAATGTGAGAAATCAAATGAATAATACAGAGATATGATGTGTGTTGATGAGTTTCTGGCAGCATGTCACTTTTCCCCCCAGAAAAAAATCAGGTCTTTGCACAAAATAAGGATATGTCTATTGTCTTGCTTGGTTCAAACTGTCCAAAACCCTTGTGCCTGTCATCACTATGTCTTTGTTGTTGTTGTTGTTGTTGTGAGGCTTAGACCTCCCCCTAACTATGCTGATCATATTCACGGAAGAAAATAAACAGTTAAACCTCCAACCTTAAATTTCGAGGATTTTGTAAAGGAACTGCAGTTTTATGCTACATCACTGTCTGTGCCTCTGGCTGTGCTCCTCCCCTCCCATCCTCTCGACTTGGACTGCCCTCCTCCTGGAGCTGTGCTGCTGCTAGTGATCCACATCAGACAGAAAAGAGCAGAGACAGTTGGAGACTGAAGGACATCAACATCCGTGCAAGCACCTCGGAGGACAAACATTATCAGCGCTCCACAGCATCAACGTAAGCTTCATTTGCTTTTACTGTCTCCTTGAAAACAAGTCCTTTTTGTCTTTAGTGGAAGTGCATGCTCCTCTGGTCCAAAATATATTTTATGATGTGTTATTCTGTCCACCTCAATAACCTTTTTTTCTGAATTTGTCATCTTTTCAAAAAGAACAAAACAAATAGCAACACTTTTAAAATCCATTAGAATATAGTTGTAATGAATTTCATGCAGTGCATCCGGAAAGTATTGACAGTGCTGCACTTTTTCCACATGTTTTTGTTAAAGCCTTATTCCAAAATGGATGAAATTCTTCTCTTTTTTCTCTCCCACTCTCTCTCTCCTCAAAATTCTACATACAATACCCCATAATGACAATGTGAATTTTTTTTTTCTGAGATTTTTTTTTTTTTTTTTTTGAGTAAGTTGAATAGCTCTGGGGGAGTGGAACATCACCTTGCTCTAGGGGGATAGGAACCAGATCTTGTGCAGATCGTGGAGCGGTACCAGTTGGATCTGGTGGGCCACACATCCAGGCCTTATTATTTGTGTGTGGACCTTATCATTCTCTGGAGCTGCCCAGGGTGTGAGGCCTGGGTGGGTGTGAGGATACTCACAAGTCCATGGCTGAGTGCCGCTACATTGAAGTAGATGAGAGGGTGCCTTTGGGTGGCCGGGGGAAGTGGGGGCAGGGAGGGGAGACTCTGACTGTTTGTGTGTATGCACCGAACAGCAGTTCAAAGTATTTGGTCTTCTTGGAGTCCCTGACTGGAGTCCTGTATGGGGCTTCAGTGGGGGACTCCATTGTTCTGCATGGGGACTTCAACACACTTATGGGCAATGACAGAGACACCTGGAGAGGTCTGACTGGGAGGAACGGCCTCCCTGATCTGAATGTGAGCGATAATTTGTTATTAGACTTCTGTGCTAATAATAATAATAATAATAATTACTTGGATTTACAGAGCACCTTTCAAGACACCCAAAGCACTTTAGAAGCTCCATTATTCACTTGCACATTTACACACATTGGTGGTGCTAGTCATGGACTATCCATAATGAACACCATGTTCAAACATGAGGATGCTCATAACTGTACATGGTACCAGAGCACCCAAGGCTGAAGGTCAACAATCGATTTTGTGATTGTATCATCTGACCTTAGGCCACATGTTCTCAGGGCCATCCAATCTCTGTACTCACAAAGCAAGAGCTGTGTTCAGGTTCTCTGCAGTAAGTTGGACTCCTTTCCAGTGGGGGTTGGCCTCCACCTGTGCTGCGCCTTGTCACCAATCCTTCAGTTTAGTGGGCTGAGGGTCTCATCACTGCTTTCTGCAGATGATGTGGTCCTGTTGGCTTCATCGGCCTGTGACCTCCAGTACTTACTGGGTCGGTTCGGAGTCAAGTGTGAAGTGGCTGGGATGAGGATCAACACCTCTAAATCTGAGGCCATGGTTCACAGCAGGAAACCAGTGGATAGCCTACTCCGGGTAGGCATTGAGGTCTTGCACCAATTGAAAGAGTTCAAGTATGTCAGGGTCTTGCTCACGAGTGAGGTGACAATGGAACATGAAATAGACCGGCAAATAAGCACAGCAGGGACGGTATTGCATTTGACCTGCCGTACTGTTGTGATGAAAGGGAGCTGAGCCAAAAGGCAAGCTCTCAATCTACTGGTCAATCTTCATTCCTACTCTCAGCTACTATGGTTATGAGGGTTGTGTCGTCACCGAAAGAACTAGATCACGGGTACAAGCAGCTGAAATGGGTTTCCTCAAAAGGGTGGCTGGTGAGATAAGATAAGGTGAGAAGCTCGGTCATCGTTGAGGGGCTTGGAGTAGAACCGCTGCTCCTTTGCATCGAAAGGAGACAGCTGAGGTGGTTCAGGCTTCTGGTAAGGATGCCCCCTGGGCAGGTCCATCTGGGAGGAGACCCCGGGGAAGACCCAGGACTAGGTGGAGAGATTATATCTCCACACTGGCCTGGGAAGGCCCCAGTCAGAGGTGGTTAATGTGGCTCGGGAAAGTTTGGGTTCCCCCACTGGAGCTGTTGCCTCTGCAACCCTATACCAGAGAAGCAGTTGAAGATGAGTGATGAGTGAGTGACACAAAGTAGTCCTGCATCCTGAGAACACAGAGTATGGGCCAGTATGTAGGGTGTAATTAGGTCAGCTAGGTAGGGAAGCGCTAGTCCATGAATAATTTTATAACTTCGTAACAGAACCTCATATGAAGTGAAGGCTGTAGGTGCTGTATTCAACTTTGACATTTGCTTACTTTGTGAGATATTCCTTTATTTGTTTATTTATTTTGGACAGAGCCACCATAAAGATAAAGAAATATATATTAAAGCCACATTGTACACTGAGCACTCAAAATGTTGGGCAGAAATTCAGATACTTTTCACTATTTTCTTTTTGCTTGTACATCACATTTTCTTCTCATAGCATTTACATTTCGCAGTCCAGAGAAGCAAATGTACCCCCAAGTTATAATTTTATTACCTAATATAGTTGACCTACTTTGACAATACATCTGAAAAAGGGGTCACTTTATGTTCAAGGTTTAGGCATTTAGACATTTACAAGACAAATACATCTGCAACAACAGAAGGCAAGTGTGCCTCTCAGGACAGATGTCATTCACCCCATAGCTCACAGTGCTCTATGATGGAGAGACATGGGAATCTTCCTGAAAAGCCAGTGATTCAAAAGTCAGGTAATTTAACCAGAAACTGAGAAGTTTCTGGTTAAGTTAAAGATTCCTTTACCCTCTGAAAGCTGGAATTTGGTTGTAAAACAAAACAAAATAAATGAGGGCTGCCCATAAAGTGTAATTTTATTAGTAATATTTTCAAATGAAAGCATCTCATTATTTATTTATTTATTTATTCATTCATTCATTTATTTTTTTATTTTATTTTTAATTTGTGGTCTTTAGATAGCCTTCTTCTGAAAATATGTCCTGGGGGGAAAAGAGGGGAGCTGTCTTAAAATCCTACAGCTTTGAAAGGACCTCACTTCCAAGGAGTGCATACATGAAGGATTCTATACCAAGAAGGCTCAGAGTAGCTATTGAGAAAGCAAAATAGAAAAAAAAATTGATGTGAAAATGCTCCTGCGTGTGTTTAAAATATCATTTGTTTCCACTGTTTTATTAATTTTTGCGCATGAGAAAAATAATTAAATACATTAGAAAAGGCAACGCATGTGCTGGCATACATGTATTTAGCTGACCAAACAATCTATTTTGTCCACAACACTCAAGAATAAAATCTCTCTCACAAGATGTTATTGTCTATCTCAATTCTCTGTGTGCACTTGGCACACTGGCACAGTACAAGTACTTAATATGTGCACACAGACTAATCAAATTTGGAAAATAATTGTATCTTGTGCACACACAACAGCAGCATTTTGAGTACTCAGTGAAATGTGGTTTTGTTACATATTTATAGACACAGACAACCTGTGCTGCACTGTGCCGCTCCAATTCATCCTTTACTGCACTAACAGAGGTACACACTGTAATGTGCCTGCTGTGTTCTGTGGTTCTTCTGCAATACACTCTTCCATTACGACAATGTAGCACTGCATAATTGTGATATGAGAATTTTGCATTGCATCACCGTGTGTTGTATGGCCAGCTTTATTCTGGAAGGTCCTTAATCTGCAATTAATTCCCACTGTGCAGTTGAGCACCTTGCACAGGACCACCTTGACATTGGTGTGTGAATGGGTGAACATGAGAAATATTATCAAGCATGTTGTGCATCTGCATCAGATAAAATAGTGCTATATATTAGAGGTGGGCGGATCGATCCTAATATCGATAATATCGATACCAATGCTGGTATTGATATTGAACGATCCTCGTGTAAAAAAATTGATACTCAAGCTTTTTTTCTCTCCTGCACGCACTGACTGCTGCGCACGCAGGTTCATCAAAGTCTACTCTCTGTCTGTAAGAGCAGCGCTGCGCTGTGTCACACAACACGGAGCAGCGCACCCTCCCCCCTCTGATCTTTTGTTGTTGTGCCATCACGTGGCTCAGCGGCGCCAGCCAACAGCCATGCAGGTAGGATCAGCCTGGCCCGCCCACTCTCCTTGAGTCAGCCCTCTACCTCAGGAGATTTTGTTTTAGGTTGTGTTGAGTGATATTTTTTTAAACAAAAATGTTGATTGTGATAATAAAGTATTTTGTTGTCACGTACAATGTTTGGCAAAATTCTATCCTAGGTCTTTTGGACCATTTCAATAGATGAATTCTAACTCTTAGTCTTGTCCATCCAAATTGGAAGTCTCAAAAAACAGTTTTATTTGTTATTATCTATCGTCCACCTGGTCGTTACTGTGAGTTTCTTTGTGATTTTTCAGACCTTTTGTCTGACTTAGTGCTTAGCTCAGATAAGATAGTTATAGTGAGTGATTTTAACATCCACATAGATGCCGAGAATGACAGCCTCACCACTGCATTTAATCTATTATTAGACTCAGTTGGCTTCACTCAAAATGTAAATGAGCCCGCCCACCACTTTAGCCACACTTTAGATCTTATTCTGACATATGGCATAGAAATTGAAGACTTAACAATATTCCCTGAAAACCCCTTTTTGTCTTATCATTTCTTAATAACATTTACATTTACTTTAATGAACTACCCAGCAGTGGGGAATAAGTTTCATTACAGCAGAAGTCTTTCTGAAAGCGCTGTAACGAGGTTTAAGGATATGATTCCTTCTTTGTTATGTTCTTCAATGCCATATACCAACACAGTGCACAGTAGCTGCCTAAACTCTGTGATTGAGATAGATTATCTCATCAATAGCTTTACATCCTCATTGAGCACAACTTTGGATGCTGTAGCTCCTCTGAAAAAGAGAGCCTTAAATCAGAAGTGCCTGACTCCGTGGTATAACTCACAAACTCGCAGCTTAAAGCAGATAATGTTGTGAAAGTGTCGTGACACGGACCCACAACAGGGGGCGTTAATGAACGGACAATGGATAAGCCAAAAGTAACAATTTAATGTTGTGAATCGCACAACGAAGTACAGACAATAACAATATGGTGGAATGTCAATTATACACAAGGTGACATGTGGGCAGGCTCGACGATAGAAGACGTCTGGCGAGAGACGAGCCGGATCCCACACAGCTTCCACCACCAACGGAGCTGAAGAACACCGGAGCCGCCAAGCCCTGCGCCCCAGGTGGCCGCTGTCTTCAGCAGTCAGACCCGGTACTGCTGGCAGAGAACAGAGACAGTACTGATGAGTGTGAGTTCGCACACTCAGTAATCCCACAGTCTGTATACAGTTAGGAGGGAAAACCTCCACCTCCAATCACACACTCGTGCAGCTCCCGAGATAACCACTTATCTGGGTGGGGTGGGAGGCGAAGCCGTCGCAGTCCACACCAAACGCCAACTCAGCAGACAGGGTATCCGTCCCAGGAAAATGGCTGCAAAAGAGATCAGACTGATGGTTAAGGTTCAGCAGAGAAGTAATTACCTGAATGGTAGCTGATTTCTCGGCGGGGAGGTGGAGTTGCAGTCCGGCCTTTATGGTGGTGGTGATGAGTAGTGGATGAGTGACAGCTGGTACGGATGATGAGTGACAGCTGTCACTCCCGGTCGCTCCGACGCCCTCTCGTGCTTGAAGCCCGCATTTCAAGCAGGGCACCATCTTGTGGTGGTGGGCCAGCAGTACCTCCTCTTCAGCGGCCCACACAACAGGACCCCCCCCTCAACCAGGCTTGTCCGGGTGACGGGTGTAGAAGTCAGCCAGGAGGGCCGGGTCCAGGATGAAGCTCCTCTTCACCCAGGAGCGCTCTTCAGGGCCATAACCCTCCCAGTCCACCAGATACTGGAACCCCCGGCCCTTTCGATGGACGTCCAGGAGCCGGCGTACCGTCCACGCGGGCTCCCCGTCGATGATCCGGGCAGGAGGCGGCGCTGGTCCCGGGGCACACAGTGGTGAGGTATGGCAGGGCTTGAGTCTTGACACATGAAAAACGGGGTGTATCCGCAGTGAAGCTGAAGCTGCCAGCTTCACTGCGGCGAGACTGAGGACTTTTAGTATGGGAAATGGTCCGATGTACCTGTCCTTCAGCTTGTGGGATTCCACCTGCAGGGGGATGTCCTTAGTGGATAGCCAGACCTCCTGCCCGGGCTGGTATGCAGGGGCTGGGGAGCGCCGGCGGTCTGCATGGGCCTTAGCCCTCGTCCGGGCTCTGAGCAGGGCAGAGCGGGCAGTACGCCACACCCAACGGCACTTCCTCAGATGGGCCTGGACCGAGGGCACCCCGACCTCTCCCTCCACTAGCGGAAACAATGGGGGCTGGTACCCCAAACACACCTCAAACGGGGAGAGGCCGGTGGCAGATGAGACTTGGCTATTATGAGCATACTCGATCCAGGCCAGATGGTCACTCCAGGCCGTCGGGTGCGCGGAGGTCACGCAGCGGAGGGCCTGCTCCAGTTCCTGGTTCGTCCGCTCTGCCTGCCCGTTCATCTGGGGGTGGTACCCAGACGAGAGACTGACGGTGGCCCCCAGTTCCCTGCAGAAACTCCTCCAGACCTGGGAGGAGAACTGAGGACCACGATCTGAGACAATGTCTGATGGAATCCCATGCAGACGCACGACGTGGTGGACCAGGAGGTCTACAGTCTCCTGGGCCGTCGGGAGCTTCGGGAGGGCCACAAAGTGGGCCGCCTTGGAGAACCGGTCCACTGTCGTGAGGATGGAAGTCATGCCCTGGGACGGCGGGAGGCCCGTGACAAAGTCCAGGCCAATATGAGACCAGGGGCGACGAGGCACGGGCAGAGGCTGGAGGAGGCCTTGGGCCTTGTGGTGGTCGGCTTTACCCCTGGCACAGGTGGTGCAGGCCTGGACATACTCCCGGACGTCGGCTTCCATAGACGCCCACCAGAAGCGCTGCCGGACCACTGCCACGGTCCTTCGCACCCCTGGATGACAGGAGAGCTTGGAACCGTGACAGAAGTCAAGGACCGCAGCCCTGGCCTCTGGTGGGACGTACAACTTGTCCTTCGGACCTGTCCCCGGGTCCGGGCTCCGTGTCAGGGCCTCCCGGACGGTCTTCTCCACGTCCCAGGTAAGGGTGGCCACGACAGTGGACTCGGGGATGATGGTGTCAGGGGGGTCTGACGGCTCGGTCTTGACCTCCTCTTCATGCACCCGGGACAGGGCGTCAGATCGTTGGTTTTTTGTCCCGGGGCGGTAGGTGATCCGGAAGTCAAAAGCCCGAAGAACAGCGACCAGCGGGCTTGCCTGGGGTTCAGACGCTTCGCGGTCCGGATGTACTCCAGGTTCCGATGGTCCGTGAAAACCGTAAATGGTACCGATGCTCCCTCCAACAGGTGTCTCCACTCCTCAAGAGCCTCCTTCACTGCAAGAAGTTCCCGATTGCCGACGTCATAGTTCCGTTCAGCTGGGGTCAACCTGCGGGAAAAGTAGGCACATGGATGGAGAACCTTGTCGGACTCCCCGCTCTGGGATAGCACGGCTCCTATCTCTGAGTCAGAGGCGTCCACTTCAACTACGAACTGGCGATTGGGATCGGGATGCACCAGAACTGGTGCAGTTGAGAACCGGCGTTTCAACTCCCTAAACGCGGCTTCGCACCGATCCGACCAGGTGAAGGGGACTTTTGTGGAGGTCAAGGCTGTCAGGGGGCTAACTACCTGACTGTAGCCCTAGATGAACCTCCGGTAGAAATTTGCAAAACCGAGGAACTGTTGTAGTTTCCTACGGTTCGTTGGTTGGGGCCAATCTCTCACCGCCGCAACCTTGGCCGGATCAGGGGCGACGGAGTTGGAGGAGATTATGAACCCCAGGAAAGACAAAGAAGTGTGGTGAAACTCACACTTCTCGCCCTTCACAAACAGCCGGTTCTCCAACAACCACTGTAGGACCTGACGTACATGCTTGACATGGGTCTCAGGATCCAGAGAAAAGATGAGTATATCGTCTAGATATACGAAGACAAACCGATGCAGGAAGTCCCGCAAGACATCATTAACCAATGCTTGGAACGTCGCGGGCGCATTGGTGAGGCCGAACGGCATGACCAGGTACTCAAAGTGACCTAACGGGGTGTTAAATGCCGTCTTCCACTCGTCTCCCTCCCGGATCCGAACCAGGTGATAAGCATTCCTAAGATCCAATTTCATGAAAATTTGGGCTCCATGCAGGGGCGTGAACACTGAATCCAACAGAGGTAACGGGTATCGGTTGCGAACCGTGATCTCGTTCAGCCCTCTGTAATCAATGCATGGACGGAGTCCGCCGTCCTTCTTGCCCACAAAAAAGAAACCAGCACCCATCTGGGAGGTGGAGTTCCGGATCAACCCGGCAGCTAACGAGTCCCGGATGTAGGTCTCCATTGATTCGCGTTCCGGACATGAGAGGTTGTACAGCCTGCTGGACGGGTACTCAGCGCCCGGTATCAAATCAATGGCACAATCGTACGGACGGTGTGGGGGCAGCGTGAGTGCCAGATCCTTGCTGAAGACGTCAGCAAGGTCGTGGTACTCGGCTGGCACCGCCGCCAGATTGGGGGGGACTAAAACCTCCTCCTTAGCTGTCACACCGGGTGGAACCGAGGATCCTAAACACTCCCAGTGGCAGGTTTCGCTCCACTGAACCACAACCCCAGACGGCCAATCAATCCGGGGATTGTGTTTTAGTACCCATGGAAAACCCAAAATCACTCGGGAGGTTGAAGGTGTTACATAAAACACAATCTCCTCCCTGTGATTCCCAGACACCACCAATGTCACTGGCTGTGTCTGGTGTGTGATTAGTGGAAGAAGGGTGCCATCTAGTGCCCGCACCGACAATGGTGACGGTAAGGCCACTAGAGGGAGCCCAACCTCCTTTGCCCATCTGCTATCCAGCAGATTTCCCTCCGACCCCGTGTCTACCAGTGCTGGGGCGTGAAGGGTTAAATCCTCACTCAGGATCGTGACTGGGATTCGTGCAGATTTACGGGGTCTCCCCGCGTGGGTATTGTGACCCACCCTTAGCCCAGTCTCTAAGGACGAGTGCTGCTGTTTTGATCGTTTGGGGCATTCTCTCTGTGTGTGCTCAGTAGAGCTGCAGAGAAAACACTCTCCATGGATCAGCCTCCTTTGTCTCTGATCTGATCGTTTTTTGGCCCTGCTCGTTTCCATAGCAATGTCAGCGGGGGGAGCTGTTGTCACGTGGAGAGCCCTGGCAGTGGAGCGTGGGGAAGTCGGCTCCCTTTCGGACCCGGGAGGAAGAGGGATGGCTTGTGCCTGACCACGCCCTTCGCCTCGCTCCCGTCGGTGTTCTGTTAATCGGTTGTCTAACCGTATAACCAGGTCGATAAGCCCATCTAAATCCCGCGGCTCGTCCTTCGTCACCAGGTGCTCCTTAAGGACCAGAGACAGTCCGTTTACAAAGGCGGAGCAGAGCGCAACAGCATTCCAGCCGGCTCGCGCTGCCGCGACGCAGAAGTCGACTGCATACTTCGCTGTGCTCCGACGCCCCTGCCGTATTGACAGCAGCACGCTTGAAGCGGTCTCGCCTCTATGAGGGTGGTCAAACACCTGTCGGAACTCCCTCACAAACTCAGTGTAAATTGTTAGGAGCCGTGAATTCTGCTCCCAGAGCGCCGTAGCCCAGGCGCGTGCCTCTCCTCGAAGCAAATTTATAACGTAAGCCACCCAGCTAGCGTCTGACGCGTACATGACGGGACGCTGTGAAAAGACGAGCGAGCACTGCATCAAGAAGTCCGCGCACGTCTCCACACAGCCTCCGTACGGCTCCGGAGGGCTTATGTATGGTTCAGGGGAAGGTGGGGGGGTTCGTTGAACGACCAGCGGAATGTCTGTCTCTGGCACACGGTCAGCAGGAGGTGGTACTGCAGCAGCACCCTGAGCATGCGCTTCCACCTGGGCGGTGAGAGCCTCCATCCTACGATTGAGAATAATGCTCTGCTCGGTAACTAAGTCCAACCAAGCGGTAAAGGCGGTTAAGATGTGCTGCAGCTCACCCAACATGCCTCCTGCTGGTGCCTGTGCACCTCGCTCTTCCATTGGCTGTTCAAGCGATGGTTGACGCCCCTCGGGATCCATGACGCTGGCCGAGAAATCCTGTTGTGAAAGTGTCGTGACACGGACCCACAACAGGGGGCGTTAATGAACGGACAATGGATAAGCCAAAAGTAACAATTTAATGTTGTGAATCGCACAACGAAGTACAGACAATAACAATATGGTGGAATGCCAATTATACACAAGGTGACGTGTGGGCAGGCTCAACGATAGAAGACGTCTGGCGAGAGAAGAGCCGATCCCACACAGCTTCCACCACCAACGGAGCTGAAGAACACCGGAGCCGCCAAGCCCTGCGCCCCAGGTGGCCGCTGTCTTCAGCAGTCAGACCCGGTACTGCTGGCAGAGAACAGAGACAGTACTGATGAGTGTGAGTTCGCACACTCAGTAATCCCACAGTCTGTATACAGTTAGGAGGAAAAACCTCCACCTCCAATCACACACTTGTGCAGCTCCCGAGATAACCACTTATCTGGGTGGGGTGGGAGGCGAAGCCGTCGCAGTCCACACCAAACGCCAACTCAGCAGACAGGGTATCCGTCCCAGGAAAACGGCTGCAAAAGAGATCAGATTGATGCTCGGGTTAAAGTTCAGCAGAGAAGTAATTATCTGAATGGTAGCTGATTTCTCGGCGGGGAGGTGGAGTTGCAGTCCGGCCTTTATGGTGGTGGTGATGAGTAGTGGATGAGTGACAGCTGGTACGGATGATGAGTGACAGCTGTCACTCCCGGTCGCTCCGACGCCCTCTCGTGCTTGAAGCCCGCACTTCAAGCAGGGCGCCATCTTGTGGTGGTGGGCCAGCAGTACCTCCTCTTCAGCGGCCCACACAACAGATAACCCGTAAGCTGGAGAGGAAATGGCGTCTCACTAATTTAGAAGATCTTCATTTAGCCTGGAAAAAGAGTCTGTTGCTCTATAAAAAGCCCTCCGTAAAGCTAGGGCATCTTACTATTCATCACTAATTGAAGAAAATAAGAACAACCCGAGGTTTCTTTTCAGCACTGTAGCCAGGCTGACAAAGAGTCAGAGGTCTATTGAGCCGAGTATTCCTTTAACTTTAACTAGTAATGACTTCATGACTTTCTTTGCAAATAAAATTTTAACTATTAGAGAAAAAATTATTCATAACCATTCCAAAGACATATCTTTATGTTCGGCTGATTTCAGTAATGCTGGTATTTGGTTAGACTCTTTCTCTCCGATTGTTCTGTCTGAGTTACTTTCATTAGTCACTTCCTCCAAACCATCAAAATGTCTATTACAACCCCTGGCAAAAATTATGGAATCACCGGCCTCTGAGGATGTTCATTCTGTTGTTTAATTTTGTAGAAAAAAAGCAGATCACACACATGACACAAAACTAAAGTCATTTCAAATGGCAATTTTCTAGCTTTAAGAAACACTATAAGAAATCAAGAAAGAAAGATTGTGGCAGTCAGTAACGGTTACTTTTTTAGACCAAGCAGAGGAAAAAATATGGACTCACTCAATTCTGAGGAATAAATTATGGAATCACCCTGTAAATTTCCATCCCCAAAACTAACACCTGCATCAAATCACATCTGCTCATTGACATTGACCCTATGTCATGACATTGACCCTATGTGTCTTTTTGCAAGGAATGTTTTCACAGTTTTTGCTCTATGGCAAGATGCATTATCATCTTGAAAAATGATTTCATCATCCCCAAACATCAGAAAAGTGTCCAAAATATCAACGTAAACTTGTGCATTTATTGATGATGTAATGACAGCCATCTCCCCAGTGCCTTTACCTGACATGCAGCCCCATATCATCAATGACTGTGGAAATTTACATGTTCTCTTCAGGCAGTCATCTTTATAAATCTCATTGGAATGGCACCAAACAAAAGTTCCAACATCATCACCTTGCCCAATGCAGATTTGAGATTCATCACTGAATATGACTTTCATCCAGTCCTCCACAGTCCACGATTGCTTTTCCTTAGCCCATTGTAAGCTTGTTTTTTCTGTTTAGGTGTTAATGATGGCTTTAGTTTAGCTTTTCTGTATGTAAATCCCATTTCCTTTAGGCGGTTTCTTACAGTTCGGTCACAGACGTTGACTCCAGTTTCCTCCCATTCGTTCCTCATTTGTTTTGTTGTGCATTTTCGATTTTTGAGACATATTGCTTTAAGTTTTCTGTCTTGACGCTTTGATGTCTTCCTTGGTCTACCAGTATGTTTGCCTTTAACAACCTTCCCATGTTGTTTGTTTTTGGTCCAGAGTTTAGACACAGCTGACTGTGAACAACCAACATCTTTCGCAACATTGCGTGATGATTTACCCTCTTTTAAGAGTTTGATAATCCTCTCCTTTGTTTCAATTGACATCTCTCGTGTTGGAGCCATGATTCATGTCAGTCCACTTGGTGCAACAGCTCTCCAAGGTGTGATCACTTCTTTTTAGATGCAGACTAACAAGCAGATGTGATTTGATGCAGGTGTTAGTTTTGGGGATGAAAATTTACAGGGTGATTCCATAATTTATTCCTCAGAATTGAGTGAGTCCATATTTTTTTTCCTCTGCTTGGTCTAAAAAAGTAACCGTTACTGACTGCCACAATCTTTTTTTCTTGATTTCTTATAGTGTTTCTTAAAGCCAGAAAGTTGCCATTTGAAATGACTTTAGTTTTGTGTCATGTCATGTGTCATGATCTGCTTTTTTTCTACAAAATTAAACAACTGAATGAACATCCTCCGAGGCCGGTGATTCCATAATTATTGCCAGGGGTTGTAGACCCCATTCCTACCAGGCTGCTCAAGGAAGCCCTACCATTAATTAATGCTTCGATCTTAAATATGATCAATCTAAATTATTCGTTGGCTATGTACCACAGGCTTTTAAGGTGGCAGTAATTAAACCATTACTTAAAAAGCCATCACTTGACCCAGCTATCTTAGTTAATTATAGGCCAATCTCCAAACCTCCTTTTCTCTCAAAAATTCTTGAAAGGATAGTTGTAAAACAGCTAACTGATCATCTGCAGAGGAATGGTCTATTTGAAGAGTTTCAGTCAGGTTTCAGAATTCATCATAGTACAGAAACAGCATTAGTGAAGGTTACAAATGATCTTCTTATGGCCTCAGACAGTGGACTCATCTCTGTGCTCGTCCTGTTAGACCTCAGTGCAGCTTTTCATACTGTTGACCATAAAATTTTATTACAGAGATTAGAGCATGCCATAGGTATTAAAGGCACTGCACTGCAGTGGTTTGAATCATATTTATCTAATAGATTACAATTTGTTCATGTAAATGGGGAATCTTCTTCATGGACTAAGGTTAATTATGGAGTTCCACAAGGTTCTGTGCTAGGACCGATTTTATTCACTTTATACATGCTTCCCTTAGGCAGTATTATTAGAAAGCATTGCTTAAATTTTCATTGTTATGCAGATGATACCCAGCTTTATCTATCCATGAAGCCAGAGGACACACACCAATTAGTTAAACTGCAGGAATGTCTTTCAGACATAAAAACGTGGATGACCTCTAATTTCCTGCTTTTAAATTCAGATAAAAATGAAGTTATTGTACTTGGCCCCACAAATTTTAGAAACATGGTGTCTAACCAGATCCTTACTCTGGATGGCATTACCCTGACCTCCAGTAATACTGTAAGAAATCTTGGAGTCAGTTTTCATCAGGATATGTCCTTCAATGCGCATATTAAGCAAATATGTAGGACTGCTTTTTTGCATTTGCGCAATATCTCTAAAATTAGAAAGGTCTTGTCTCAGAGTGATGCTGAAAAACTAATTAATGCATTTATTTCTTCTAGGCTGGACTATTGTAATTCATTATTATCAGGTTGTCCTAAAAGTTCTCTGAAAAGCCTTCAGTTAATTCAAAATGCTGCAGCTAGAGTACTGACAGGGACTAGAAAGAGAGAGCATATTTCACCCATATTGGCTTCTCTTCATTGGCTCCCTGTTAATTCCAGAATGGAATTTAAAATTCTTCTTCTTACTTATAAGGTTTTGAATAATCAGGTCCCATCTTATCTTAGGGACCTCATAGTACCATATCACCCCAATAGAGTGCTTCGCTCTCAGACTGCAGGCTTACTTGTAGTTCCTAGGGTTTGTAAGAGTAGAATGGGAGGCAGAGCCTTCAGCTTTCAGGCTCCTCTCCTGTGGAACCAGCTCCCAATTCGGATTAGGGAGACAGACACCCTCTCTACTTTTAAGATTAAGCTTAAAACTTTCCTTTTTGCTAAAGCTTATAGTTAGGGCTGGATCAGGTGACCCTGAACCATCCCTTAGTTATGCTGCTATAGACTTAGACTGCTGGCGGGTTTCCCATGATGCACTGAGTGTTTCTTTTTATTCACCTCTTTTTGCTCTGTATGCACCACTCTGCATTTAATCATTAGTGATTGATCTCTGCTCCCCTCCACAGCATGTCTTTTTCCTGATTCTCTCCCTCAGCCCCAACCAGTCCCAGCAGAAGACTGCCCCTCCCTGAGCCTGGTTCTGCTGGAGGTTTCTTCCTGTTAAAAGGGAGTTTTTCCTTCCCACTGTCACCAAGTGCTTGCTCATAGGGAGTCGTTTTGACCGTTGGGGTTTTTCTGTAATTATTGTATGGCTTTTGCCTTACAATATAAAGTGCCTTGGGGCAACTGTTTGTTGTGATTTGGTGCTATATAAATAAAATTGATTTGATCTGATTTAACGACGTTGCTCAATTCATGCACACTGATCTGACGTTGGCAGCATGGTGGCTTAGTTGTTAGCACTGTTGCCTCACAGCAACAAGGTCATAGGCTCGATTCCCACCTGTGGCCTTTCTGTGTGGAGTTTTCATGTTCTCCCTGTGTTTTTGTGCGTTTGTTCTGGGTACTTTCCTCCCACATACTACAAAGACGTGCAGGTTAGGTGGATTGGAAACTTTAAATTGTCCGTAGGTGTGCATGTGGGTGTGACTGCTTGTCTATTTGTGGCCCTGCAACAGACTGGTGTCCTGTCCAGGGTGTACCCCACCTCATGCCCTATGACTGCCAGGATAGACTACAGCCCCCAGTGACCTTTAATTGAAGATGGTGAAGATGAGTGAGTGATCTAATGTCAGTGCATTTGTGTGCAGTGCACTTGACAGTGACATCTGTCGTCTGCCAGAATCAAGCCGTTTTCTTTCCCTTTAATTGGGGAATGAAATGGTGAAAAGAAACCAAAGACATATCTCCAAGTCTCGGGGTGTAGCAATGAAATCCAGACCAAATTTGGTCAGAAATGGTTGCAAATTGTCAGCATGATGAATTTCAAATATGATTATTCAGCAACTTTTCGTCTTTTCTTTTAGTTTACTTTCAATGTACAGATATCCCAAATCTGTAATAAAGGATAAAAGCTAATTCACTGAAAATCTATTCAGTGAATAAGCTTTTATCCTTACAAAGTCATGGGAGAGCAGCACTATTAACCCATTTTCCTTTGTTTGATCATATCAGAGTAACATCATGTTCAGACTTCTCACGTTATGTAGGGAGAGAATGTTTTGACAGTCTGACTGTTCTTACTGCAGTCACAGTTCATAGCACATTATACAATAATGCTTTAGAATATGGACATTTCTGATAGAGGGAATAATGAGATCCTTTTTAACCCAACAGAGGCAATCACTTTCAGGTCTGGTGGTACTTTTCAAAAAAGTGTGTCATACATCGAAACAAATACACATAAGTGCATACAGTATTTTGTGCAATGTCATTAAGTTTGCATTGCATGCATAAACAGAAACAAATTATACATGCACTCAAAAATGAGCACAGCAGCCACACAAAACTGAAAGAAGTGATTGAATTCTGGGGACGGATTAAACAATTATGCATTGTGCTGCATCAGTTAGGTGTTTAATAAATTGCAGTCTCAAATTACAATCAGCATTTGACAATTTAATATTTTGTCTTGTACTTCATTGTCATTTCTTAGTGATGGGTGCTAAGATTTTCACTTGCTGTATGTTTTAGCAGAGACCAATAATTACCCTGTGGATCGGCTTAAACAGGTGTGTTTCTTTAGAAAAGAAAATTCAAAAACAGCCAGACAGACTTCCTTCAAATTTGGTGGGAATGTTACTCGGACAGATATCTGGAGGTAATTATATTTTGGTCAAAGGTCAAGGAAAACATGATCTGAAAATGATCTTTTCTATATGGCTCAACAACCAAGGCTGGATGAAACATACAGTATATTGGTCAGCAAAACTATTTGTGTTTGATTAGTATGAATGACTTCAATATGAGTCAGACAGAAGTCACATGATGAAGGCATACATTAAATTTGAATTGATTAGTTAGAACTTTATTGATCCCTTGGGAAGACTCCCTCAGGGGAATTGAGGTTCCAGTAGCATTGTGTAGCAGCACATAGGGTAAGAAGCACACAGAGTATAGAAAAAGCTTGAATCTTCGACTGGACTGGGTTGCTTGACGCGAGGACGTTTCGCTTCAAATCGCAGAAGCTTCCTCAGCTAAAATTCTTGCTCTGGTGGTCTGACTTCTGTCTTGACTCTTGTAGAGAAGAATAATCAAGAAGTCACAAAAGCTGGAGTTTTAAACCTAACCAGACCCCTCCTACCGAGAGGCAGACTGCTATAGGCCAGTGACTAAACAATAGCTCTAATTAGCACCTATTGTGCTCTAGTTAGCACCCTCCTAATGACAGGGCAGCTGTCCCTCTTAATGATGGAAGGGACCCTCTCCTGATGGCTCCCTTGACGACTCTGCTGATGACGTGAATGACTCATTACCATGAACAAAAGACTGAAACTGCTTTGACCTGAGTACCCCATTGTAAACAGGGAATGAAGCGTGTCTAGACCCCCTCCCCGGTTAAGGCTGTGTTTCAACTATTTCACAAAGAATGCCTCCTTGACCCCTCTCTCAACCATTTCTTCTCTCTGGCTAATATTTTAACTTCCTTGTCCTCAAACGTGTGGTTACTGTCTTTAAGGTGGAGATGAACCGCAGACTGAGGTCCACTGGCGCCCTCTCTGCGGTGCTGGTATAGCCTTTTGTGTAAAGGTTGCTTCGTTTCACCTATGTAGTGTTCGTTACAGTTTTCCTGACATCTGATAGAATACACTACATTGCTCTGTTTGTAACTAGGGATCATGTCCTTAGGGTGAACTAATTTCTGTCTCAAGGTGTTAACCGGTTTAAAGTAAACTGGGATTTTGTGCTGTCTGAAGATCCTCTGTAGTTTTTCCCCTACTCCTGCTAAATAAGGGAGAGACACTCCTCTTCTTCTTGTCTCCGTCTCCTGTCTATCTGGTCTCTTTGTTCTCTGGGACTTCTGCACTTTGTCCAGGGACCATCGTGGGTACCCACATACTGTGAGGGCTTTCCGGACACGTTGTTGTTCTTTAGCACTTCCCTCTGCAGTTGTGGGCACCTGTAGGGCTCTGTGTTGAAGCGTCCTGATCACCCCGAGCTTATGTTCAAGGGGGTGGTTTGAGCCAAAGAGCAGATATTGGTCGGTGTGAGTTGGTTTTCTGTAAACCCCTGTCTGGAGCTGCCTGTTCTCTCCAATTGTAACATCACAGTCCAAGAAGGCTAAATGGTTGTTTCTGGCATCCTCACGTGTGAACTTGATATTGGCGTCCACCGAGTTGATGTGTTCTGTAAAGTCCTCAACTTGCTGTTGCTTGATTTTAACCCATGTGTCATCAACATATCTGAACCAGTGACTGGGAGAGATGCCTATGAAAGATGTCAAGGCCGTCTTCTCCACTCGCTCCATGTACAGATTGGCCACAATGGGGGATACCGGAGACCCCATCGCACTGGGGTCTCCGGGTGAACCCTAACCCTAAGGACATGATCCCTAGTTACAAACAGAGCAATGTAGTGTATTCTATCAGATGTCAGGAAAACTGTAACGAACACTACATAGGTGAAACGAAGCAACCTTTACACAAAAGGTTATACCAGCACCGCAGAGAGGGCGCCAGTGGACCTCAGTCTGCGGTTCATCTCCACCTTAAAGACAGTAACCACACATTTGAGGACAAGGATGTTAAAATATTAGCCAGAGAGAAGAAATGGTTTGAGAGAGGGTCAAGGAGGCATTCTTTGTAAAACGTTTGAAACCCAGCCTTAACCGGGGAGGGGGTCTGAGACACGCTTTATCCCCTGTTTACAATGGGATACTCAGGTCAAAGGAGTTTCAGTCTTTTGTTCATGGTAATGAGTCATTCACGTCATCAAGGGAGCCATCAGAAAGGCATCCATCCCATCATTAGAGGGACAGCTGTCCTGTCATTAGGTGTGCTAACTAGAGCACAATAGTTGCTAATTAGAGCTGTTGTTTAGTCACTAGCCTATAGCAGTCTGCCTCTCAGTAGGAGAGGTCTGGTTAGGTTTAAAACTCCAGCTTTTGTTGGCTTCTGTTTTATTCTTCTCTACAAGAGTCAGACAGAAGTCAGACTTCCAGAGCAAGAATTTTAGCTGAGGAAGCTTCTGCGATTTGAAGCGAAACGTCCTCGCGTCAAGCAACTCAGTCCAGTCGAAGATTCAAGCTCCTCTACTATGGAAACCACCTGGACAACTGAGAGCCTACACAGAAAGACTACATTAAATTTCATAGGCATCTGTATTTTAATTTCAGCCTATAATTTTAAAAAGGTGACTGCACACCCAAGTCCACATCCAAGCAGAAATTATTTATTTCAAGATGCAGTAAAGAAATAATCAAACAAAGCCATATGTTGGAAATCAATGGGAGATCTCCCATCATTGATTCCTGGCACCCTGGTTAATATATTGACTAAAAAACAATTGGATACCCATTCAGGGCATGCTGTAGTGAGTAATCTATGATAACTCTGACACTACAGACTGTTGTAAGCCATCATTTTTAATTTATTTTCATTTATATAGCACCAAATCACAGCAAAGCTGCCTCAAGGCACTTCACACAAGTAAGGTCTAACCTTACCAACCCCTAGAGCAAGCACACAGGTGACAGTGGTAAGGAAAAACTCCCTCTGATGATTTGAGGAAGAAACCTCAAGCAGACCAGACTCAAAGGGGTGACCTTCTGCTTGGACCATTCCACTGACACACTTGACAATACAAATATACAGTTAATTTTGGAAGTCCATGCTGGTGTACAGGACAGGAGGCTTGCAGAAGAAAACACCCACTCCCACATCTGGTTGGAGCTGCACCTCAAACAGAGAGAAAAACACAAAATCAAGTGGCAGAAAGACAACAAATAAGGTATAATTTGTCAGCATTAAGCAACAAGAAAAACAGAAGAAATACTAAGGTGATTGCCAGCCACTAGCCCGAGGCCTTAAGAGAGCTCCTAAGGTGCCAAACTGGTAAGAGTAGGGAGGAGGACTTTTAAGAAGCCTAAGAGTGTTTTGAGCAGAGAAGCTGGTGAAAAAGACAGGAAGGAGAGATATTCTCCTTGGATGACAGTGAGTCAGTAACACACTACCCACTTGATCTACATATTATGTTAATTCACTGTCTTATTATATTTATACATTGTTTCAGTTCTTGTTATCATATACACTTAATATTATCATTATTTTTAATATTATTTTCTTTTATTATTAACATTTGATTTTAAATGGACCACAATGGAAAAAAAGTGTTTTCACTTTCTTGTGTCATGCATTTATTGTTAACATATTTAGAATTACACTATATACTCACAAAGAATGTACTATATAAACTCCAGTCCCTATGTCAGTATGCTAGCCATACGAAAGGGGAAAATAAGTGAGTCTTAAGTCTGGACTTGAAAGTCTCAACAGAAACTGACTGTTTTATTGATGCAGGGAGATCATTCCACGAAACAGGTGCACAATAAGAGAAAGCTCTGTGACCCGCAGACTTCATCAAGGTTTCTAAAATATTCCGAAAATTGTGAAATTGTGACCCATTGTGATCCACAAAAGTGGAAAGTTTCCTATCTGTGTACCTATCTGCACAGATTGTAATCTGTGCAGATAGGTAGATGGATTTTTTTTTTATTTTTTTTTTAAGGAAAAAGCAGCTAGATAGAAAAATTAAACTGACAGGGTGATTTTTAGAACAAAATCAAACAATTGCAGGGTGGTAACAAAGGTGTGAAACAGTAGCAAGGAGTTCCACAAAAGCCAGTGTTTTAGTGTCGGACTCAATAAAATGAATGCGAAAGCTCTTTTGCTCAAGTTGCAAGAAAAGGAGTCACCCTTTCATAAATGTACAATTAATATAAAAGTTGTGGACTTAAGTCCAAACCTAGTCAAAAAAATAAATAGGGCTCCAAAAAATAAAGCGCTGTAAAGCTTCGTAAAACTAAAAGCAAAGGAGTCAAGAGTTCAGAAATGGGCAGGTCTTAGGTGTGAAATGTTTGTGTGCTGGAGTCCCACCACAAACAAATTTTCAGTGTTTAAGTTTAACTGTAAGATTGGAGGTAAAATGGATTACAAATAGACTTTCACAAATGGTTAAATGATCCCAGAGCTGAACTTTTGCATTGCAAGAGGCGCAAAGATAACACAGGACTTGAAATCACATAAAGTTCAAATTGACATCAAAATGTAAAAAAAAAGAAAAAAAAACCTGACTCAAATTTTGACCACGTGAAAATCAAATAATGACTTGCATCCCACTCGGGTCATATTTCTGGAGTAGCCCAGGTCATAAAATTGACAAGTTAATGCAGCGGCTGACGCTTTGACACTCAAGAGGGTCAATCATTTTGTATTGGAGTCAAAAAATTTTAAGTAGTTTTGAAACACGTTGCTAAACTCTAAAGATCACATCCCAAACATTTCTGACTCCCCTTGAATGCACCACAGTCCGGGCCCATGCACATTCACACAGTCCACTCTTGTACTCATGCTGTGCAGGCGAGAGGAACTGATGAAAACAAAAATAACTTGCCACGCAGGCCAGTCCCCGGCGTGCCATACGGAATCCACCAATTATCCACTTTGAGTGGGGGAGGTTATGGTCTAGTGGTTAAGGTGTTGGGCTTGAGTCCAGAAGATCATGGGTTCAAATCCCTGCCTGACTGGAAAATCACTAAGGGCCCTTGGGCAAGGCCTTTAATCCCCTATTAATCCCCTCAGCCTGGTATGGCAGCACCCTGACATCGGGGTGAATGTGAGGCATAATTGTAAAGTGCTTTGAGCGTCTGATACAGATGGAAAAGCGCTATATAAATGCAGTCCATTTGAGTGCGTTGGAATGTCTCTAGCCACTAGGCGATGCGTGGATACGTCACGACGAACCTCGCTGCTACAGCAAACCTCGGCACAGAACACACAAACACTGTGTAGATGGTAAAACACAGCCATGGCCAGTGCGTGGAAACAGGATACTTGGTTGACGTCTTGGAATCTGCTGTATCTCTCCTCCACTCGTCTCAGTGGTGTCTCCACCGCTCCAGGCACAGCTGCGCCTCCAGCCACTCTGAATGCACCCGTCTTCCCACTTGAGGTCATCGGGCTTTCCCGTCTCACCATCCAGCATTCCTACCCGCTCTCAGCCGCGGTGACTCAGTGTCTCCTCTGTCTATTCGCCCACCAACAGTGTGGCGACCACTGCCGAGCTCATGTCCGGGGTAAGCATTCTCTGTGCGGAGTCGAAACTACTCTCACTCCGCTCAGTCTCCCAAGCGACAGAGTGAAAGTGTTCTCTCCTCGACAGAGCCTCCCCCTTCGAAGCGCCTCGTCTCCACTTCCGTGTCCTGCTCTTCAGTCAGCGTCAAGCACCGAAACACCGCCTCACTCATACACTCCACCAATCACTCCATGCCACATGCCCTCAAACCAGCCAATCAAAACCCATCAGCTGGTACACGTGCAGTTCATTTCACAGTGACTCTCCTGATCCCAATCTTTCAATCAGACTGTATTGCTGATAGCAGAAACACAATTAACCCGGTGCAACATCTTACATTAATGCAAATATATGATTTACATCAATCAGGAAAAGATACACACAGTTCCTTCCTTCCTAACTCTGATTTTACACTGGGCTACATCTTATATCCCTTGACTAATGTTTGTCTTCTCTGTCATGTCGCTCTTCCCACAGATACAAAGTTGGCATGGAAAATGAGACTGTGGAACAAGTAAGCATCCCCGTAGAGGAGGCCATAATGCATAATGGAGGTGGCCAGCCTATAGCCCTTTCTCATCCTCAGCAGGAGGCAGCCATCTTGACCAACTTGAAGAAGTTCGAGAACCACATTAGTGAACCACACTGCTTTTCCCACCTTCCCAAACGCTCCACTGTAGAGCTGGAGTTCATCGACCTCTCTTACACCATACACGAAGGACCGTGTTGGGGGAGGAGAGGTAGCACAAGTTAGCCAACCTTCTAAACACACTCCTCAAACATCCATCTAAATGTGACAGTGCAGTTACTGAACAGCAACGCACTAAGGCTGTAGGTGGTAGTTCGGGAACAAATTAAACAATCTTGCTACTGTTGATTATTTTTGGATTTTGGTTTTGGGAATTTTGGGCAGTGGTGTCCAAAGACATTCCAGAAACCACAGGGAGGTTGCAGGTTTTCTTTGCAATCACTGTCTCCACCAGGTGATTTCACTAAAAACCGATTTCATCTACTAGTGATGATGATTAGTGAAATTACGTGGTTTAGTCAGTGGTTGCAAAGAAAACCTGCAACTGCTTGACATTTTCTGAAATGTCTTTGGACACCACTGATGCAGGATAATGCTGCCTCACTTGTTTCCAGGTTTCAAAGCCTTACTGAAGTGCCTTTCTGGGAGGTTCTGCAGCCAGGAGCTAATAGGAATTATGGGTCCCTCAGGGGCTGGGAAGTCCACCTTGATGAACATTCTAGCTGGTTACAGGTGAGACAGTAAAGACATCAAACCATGACCATAAACCCAGAGCTGTTTTTCTTCCACTCAGTGTGAAGCAGCACACTGCATGTGTCCTTAAGTGTAGGACACATGCATTGATATTATGTGGCAGCACAAAGTGATTGTGCCATAAAACAGCGAAAACCTGGTCTTAAGCAAGTATGACAATTCAAAAAGCTTGACACCAAAAAATAACTTCTGTTTCTGCAGTCCACCGGAATAACTTTGCAACTGTTTTCCACTGGAGGGTAATACTATGAAAGGAGTGGGGGTAAGCAGCTGGAAGGCTCATCTCTAATAAACAGAACTACTGGAGAGCTCCAAGGGTCTTGTGTTTGGTGGATGGTGACTGGTGCTGTACTGAAGGATTGTCCACTGCACAGCTGTGCCCAGGCCCAAATCCTAGTGCGCCTTGATAAAGTGGCGACATGACGAGTCGAAAAAAAAAAAAAAACACGGTCACATGACTCATGGTGCCATCTTGGATTCAAAATTACATTCGCTGTTAATGTGTCTGCATGTAAATCCAGCTATTTTATTTATTAATTCACTGAAAATGCAGGGTTACTGTGCATTTGGAGGCACAAATAGATACAGCAAGGGCTTCAAGATGTACAGATTCCCTTCAGATCCGAACAGAAGAAAAATTTGGGAAAATAACGTCAGCCGTGTGGGATGGAAGCGGCTTCATCATCAAAGCATCAAATTTATTGTTCAGTCCCATGTACAGTAAAACTCACCTAAACAGTCATAGTATAAACTAGATATTCGCAGTCACTGGGCAAAAAAAGTCCCAGAGTTTTTGTATTGTTTTCCATGTAATAAACACCATATACACAGATTTTGTACAACAGATTTTTCGCTCACATTGGATAAAATGTTCCATCAGATCGCAATGTATTTCCATTAAACCCCTCGCATGTGGGACCGGAGTCATTTCTGTGATTAAAAGCCCGACTGTTTGAGGCACACGTCAGGCTGCAGCAGGCTGCAGGCTGCACGCCTTTTACATTTTGATAATGGATCAAATACATTTGGCAGAAAAAAAATTTCAGAGTAAATTTTGACCCGGTCATTAAATGAGGCACAGGTCCCAATTCTAGATTCCCGTAGATGCTCGGCACCTCCTGACTGTAACTAATCCGTTACATACATATCGCTCACATCGGATAAATGTCCCGTCCGATCACAATGTTTTTCCATTTAAAAACCCTGAGCAGTCTGAACGTGCAGAGGTACAAATTAAAGTTCAACTCTGACACTCAGCAATTTGAGGAACATGGGACCGGAGTCATTTCTGTGATTAAAAGTCCAACTCTTTATTTTTTCAAACCATGTTCAGACTGGGACCTGAAGTCTGACCTGTTAAATCAGACACACATTTTCTGCTTTCAATCCTTCGCCTGCCATCATATTATAATAGTTTTTACAGTGCGCACTGATTACAAATGGATAAGAAAAGTCTGCAAATTTACAGCACAAAGTCGATAAAGGAGGATAATGTTCGGCTTACCTTTGATTTGGAGGTGATGACTGCAGAAAGAAAAGCTTGTTGAGGGTCAGATTAGTCCAGAATAAAGCATAATCCAGAGATGGAGATCTTAAAAACTGTCATGCACGTCATTGCATGACACAGAGTTACAGAGCTGCAGCTGCATAAATCAGGCTTTAAATTAATAGAATAAATCACCATGATTTGTAAATTTATGTAAACTTGAAAGCTTAACTATTTTTATATTTATTGTACGTGGATGTGTTGCTGTTTGTGCTCAAATGATTTTAAAAAATGTTGAAAACATTAAAGGTTCATTCAGTAGTTCAGTTGGAACCAAAATGGTGCCATGTTCTGAGTTGATGCCACTCTGTCTAATCAAGGCACTCTACCAAATCCTAGACAGCTCCTGCAGGTGGGCACCTACAACATCCTTTCCCTGAACAAGGACGACCGTCTTCCACTGCTATTAAGACAACTCAGAGTACTTCACATTGCAGTGGCTGTCCTGTCTGAGAACTCAGATATCTCATTGTGTTTATACAGTGTACCTAATTTTGTTTTGGCCACCTCAACAACTGGCATACAGAGGGAGTGGCAGTTGCTGTGGCAGCCCAGCTCCTTCCAATGGTGTCAGATATAACCCCAGTCAATGAGTGTATTATGAGGCTCAGACTCAAGCATTTGATTTTGTCTCAGTCTACACTCCAACTGTGGTGAGTTATGTCTCACTGAGAGGTCTTTGATTCACAGTTTCACTTGGTGATTGACAGCTGTCCCAGAGGTTACACTTTGTCATAGAAGATTTCGATGCAACCACTGGCTCTGACAGGGCTGGCTATGAGCAATGGGAATACAATGGTCCTCATGGACCATAGATGTGAATGTGAGTGTGACTGAGTTTGTCTGGCTACATGTGGCCCTGTGATAGACTGGTGTCATATCCAGGGTGTACTTTGCCTGCCATCCAGTGTCTGATGGGATAGGCTCCAGACCCCTGTGACCGTTAATTGGAGTGAGAACAAAAAAACTCGTTCAAACCTTCATCGTATAAACCGGATACCCGGTTGAAACCATGGAGACTGCAAGGGCTGTGATTTTTCAATTTTCCACTTTCACTCATTTCTCTCCCATCATATTTGAATAGTTTTTTCAGTGCGCACGCCAATTACATTTCGATCATGGGTCAAATACATTTGGCAGAAAAGTCCACAAATATGACCAACTTTACAACACAAAGTCAGAAAAAGATGCTCAAATGACCCAGGAGGTTGATGATTGTATAAAGAAGTGGAGCTTATTGAGGGAAAAATTGATCCAGAAAAAGCCACTGTTCCTGCAGTAAATTGTAATAAGACAAATGCGATGGACAAGTTTAAAAGGGTCACGCCCACGTCAGCGTCATTGCATGACCATGGAGTTATTAAATCAGGCTTTAGGATTTTAAGGTACCGCTCCGCAGCGGGCTTAGAAAAAAGAGTGACTCAACCATATATAATCCTTTTAATGCACATACTGCCCGGCACTTATTTAAGGCAGGCATTTATTTTTTCAGACTAAGTTTTGACCTGGCCATTAAATGAGGCAGGCCTCTATTCAAGGCCAGGCGTTTAATCAAGGAAATGTGTAAGCCTAATTGGTGCTGAGGATTCCACGTAGATCATTCGGTGCCTCCTGACTGTAACTAATCTGTTACATACATATAATAGATCTTGCCCGTTTTATACATATAGCAGATTTCAAATTTTGAATGGACAAAATTCGCTGGTCCACCAGAATCCATTATATGTGAGTTTTACTACAGAAAATGAATGAATGAATGAATGAATGAATGGCCCTCATGGATCTCGTAACTGTGGCAAAAAGCTTTGGGCTCCTCCATTTTGCCAAAAGTCAGGGGCAACGAGTAGTAATGACAAACCGAGGCCTCCTGAAGTATTTGCTGATTTCCAGAGCACACTACAAAGATGATGGTATCCTTTAAAATGGTTTAAAGCAAACTGCAAAGATAACTTTCAAGAATAATTTTAACTATGCTACTCCCTTCTCCTGGAATAATTTACAGATTTTTGAATTGGTCATGTTCTCTTGCCAACTTTGTTTTTTTAATTGTATATTAACTGGATATTGCATTTTATTTCTTCTGCAGTGTGTGATAGTTGTGTTTTGTTTGTATCATGATTAATGTGTTAATATTGTTATGCTGGGTGTCAAAATCCAATCCATCATCCATGTCGTGACATCTGGGCAACGGATCAAGTAATAAGGGATTGCCAGCTGGGGTGACTTGTGGGCCCCGTGGATGCTATGGTAACCATGAAAGCCCATTGGGAATCTTGATTACAAGATGGCTAATGGGACTCTAATGAAGCAAGAAGTCCTCAACAGCAGATGGCGGAGGAGGTGATGGTTTGTAACCCAGTAGCTGTGAAGGTGGATGAAGGCTGCAGCAGGTCTTCAGACCCCAATCATCTGGCATTTCCCAACCATCGGACAAGGCTACAGCAGATCTGAGGTGGATCTGCATGTTGATTTGGGACAAAATTTACACCAGATGCTCTTCCTGACACAACTCCACATTACATGGAAAGTGGGCAGGGGTGGCCTTGAACTAGGAACCTTTCCACTCTGGAAACAAGCACACTAACTGCTTGGAAAACACCCAGCCAAGACATTGGAGAAATAATGCCAGTAGATATAATATAGGCAGCATTAAATAAATCAATAACACTTACTGCTTTTCTTCCATCTATATTAAAACTGGATAAAGCAGTGCCTTGTGTTATGTGTCTGACGCAGCCCGGAGAACCGACCAGCGTTTGAAGGACCCAGTATAAAATAAGCAGAGCACGGTACAAAGGATAACAGAGTTTAATGAACATAACAGTGCTGTGAAAAATATAAAAGTGCGCGGTCTGGCGTGGTGGATTGCGGTGCGCTCCCAGCAGCGCTAACGGTCCGGAGCCAGAACTGGTTCGGACCCAAGGACCCCGCCGACACCCCCGAGGTGGCCGCGACAAACCGAGTCTGTGAAAGAAGGAATCATTATGTGAGTCCACACTCAACACACAGAGAGAACGCTCAAAGGTGCACAAACAGCAAACACTTCCTGGCTTAATTACTAATCAGCTTCCCACCCTGCAGGCATAGAACATCCAGTTCACAAACTCACTGCAGTGGAAGCTGATTTAAATGACCAACATACAGCTCAATATAATAAGGTGTGAGGGACACCACATTTACTGACTGTATAAATGTTAGTCACAAAATCTAACGTACCTCAGGAAGTGTGCTGACGAGCGTGAGACCTCACCCTCTCCTCTTTCACAGACCATGCATCAAACCTGGACGTTCTCTGCATCCACTGATGATGAGATGGCTCCCGAGACGACGATCTCACCCGTCTGGTCACAAGGTCGAGTCTCTGGCAAATACACACTGTGTACTCCAGTCTAAAATGCCACCATGTTCCAATCCATGTAGATGCACCACAGCTGTGAGTCCTGACGAGCCGCAGGTGATCAGGGTGAGGTCCTGATAAACTCAGCTACACAGCCACTCAGTCCCAAATGCAAGCCACCTGGAAGGAAAAACAAAAGACAGAAACAAAACGGCAGCCAGGCCCCCCAGCCATACAACAGTACCCCACCCTCACGGGAAGCCTCCCGGCGACCACACAAACCTGGCCCAGGAGAAACACCCCCCTCCAGGGACCATGGCTGGAAACCGTATCCGCATTCATCTTCCAACAGAATCTTCATCTACAGAACGGTAGATGTCTTCTCCTCTGGCTGCATCTTTGCCCTTGTTTCTATCAGTCAATTAGCACAGGTGTGGCCAGGAGTTCTTGAACCTGTGCGGTCAGCCTTTGTCCAACCATGTTCACAGTCTGATTAGTCATAAAACAAAAAAGACAAACACAAACAACCAAAACACCCCCCCCTCCCCCGAGGCCCGTTCCATCAAACCCCAGTAAGGGGAGAAAAGAAAAACAACCCAAACTTAAGCTAACAAATAAAAACACTAACACACCCCCCCCCCCCAACGACATGTAGGGACCAACACCCCCCAGAGGACATCCCACCAGCTCCAGGAGTAATAACCACAGCCGAGGTCCCTCTGGGATCCAACGTCACCCACGGGGACTCCCAGCGCCTCCCAGAGGACCATTCCATCAACCCCAGGAGACGCCTCCCCTCATGACCAACGGACCCAGCCCCGGCCGTCTATGGCTAGATGGACCCACAGCCCTTTCCCCCCCAGAGGACACCACAGTCAAACCCTGAGGGCGGAAACTGGGGGGAAAACAAAAGGAGAAAAAAAAAACATACAAACAAAACAACCCCAACCCCACCCCCTTGGCGCAGTGGAAACTGGAAGCACGTGTCACCAACCGTAACTATACCCCAGAAGCCAACCGGGAGGAGTGGAACAGCGGTTATGGCAGACGGCACAAAACGGCGCCACTCCTCCGACTTCTAAACCAGCCACGGGTATATCCCACTGCCCCAAACCTCAGCCATGCCGATGGCAGACGGCTCAAAGGCGTGCTGAAGCCGGAGGTGGAACAGGGAAACAACAAACAAAAACATCCCCCCCCCCCCAGGTGCAGAGGTTACCCGGGAAACGCCCAGCATAACCAAACTGCACCACTCCAGCAACGCCGACACTACGGCTCACACGGCTGGAGCCAGAGGAGAAGAGAGGGAACAAAAGAAAACACCCCAAACCCCCCCCCTCCCCTCCCGGGTGCAGAGGTTACCTGGGAAGCGCCCAGCATAACCAAACTGCACCACTCCAGCAACGCCGACTCTACGACTCACCCGGCTGGAGTCAGAGGAGAAGAGAGGGCATAACAATAAAAAAAAAAAAAAAAACCCAATTACCCCCCCATGACCCCCCAGGGGACCGTCCTATCAAACCCTGGGAGGTGAAACTGAAAGAAATAAAAAGAAAGACTAACAGACTAACATAAGGTTGCTTGGGTCCTTTTTTTTTTTTTGACAGAACTGCAGGGTCACGACCCCAGACACTAAATAGTGTACAAATAAAAACCCCACACAAAAACCAACTCAAAAAACACCCACACAAAATAAACACACACAAAACTAATAAGTGATTTATACCGTCAAGCTCAAACAAATGGAACACACCTGTTCCAACTTAAGAGCTTGACGGTAATGTGACTCAGTCACCAAAAGAGGGAGCCAAAGTGCTAAAAATGAAAAACCCCCTTTGGTGACAGAAAATAATTCATGCTGCTTTTCCTGTGAGCAGCACACAACCAAAAATGTGATTCAACTAAATAACACCGGAGCTGACACAACAGACGCAGTAGTTATCTTCATCCGGGGAAACGGGGCTACAAATGTCACACGGGAAGCACAGCGACCCGTGCCACAGAGCTCCGCCATGCGCGTGCACCCATTACAGACACTCTTGCAGCTCCCGTTTAAACCTCTTATCCGGTCGGAGCGTGACGCGAAGCCGTCGCCAGTCACACTCCACCACGACCCTCGGATAAGGCACACACAGGAACACGGCTGCATGAGCGCCCAAATCAGTATTCAGTAATGGGTTCTCCAACGCGCACCATCCGGGCGGAGAGCACCCGCAACTGATCCGGATAACTTCTGAACATCTGCTGCCGCCTTCCCGGCGCGTTACCGTCTCTGCTACCGCTGGGTCTGTGATGTTTGGCCAGAGACTACTGTTATGTGTCAGACGCAGCCCGGAGAACCGACCAGCGTTTGAAGGACCCAGTATAAAATAAGCAGAGCACGGTACAAAGGATAACAGAGTTTAATGAACATAACAGTGCTGTGAAAAATATAAAAGTGCGCGGTCTGGCGTGGTGGATTGCGGTGCACTCCCAGCAGCGCTAACGGTCCGGAGCCAGAACTGGTTCGGACCCAAGGACCCCGCCGACACCCCCCAGGTGGCCGCGACAAACCGAGTCTGTGAAAGAAGGAATCATTATGTGAGTCCACACTCAACACACAGAGAGAACGCTCAAAGGTGCACAAACAGCAAACACTTCCTGGCTTAATTACTAATCAGCTTCCCACCCTGCAGGCATAGAACATCCAGTTCACAAACTCACTGCAGCGGAAGCTGATTTAAACGACCAACATACAGCTCAATATAATAAGGTGTGAGGGACACCACATTTACTGACTGTATAAATGTTAGTCACAAAATCTAACGTACCTCAGGAAGTGTGCTGACGAGCGTGAGACCTCACCCTCTCCTCTTTCACAGACCATGCATCAAACCTGGACGTTCTCTGCATCCACTGATGATGAGATGGCTCCCGAGACGACGATCTCACCCGTCTGGTCACAAGGTCGAGTCTCTGGCAAATACACACTGTGTACTCCAGTCTTAAATGCCACCATGTTCCAATCCATGTAGATGCACCACAGCTGTGAGTCCTGACGAGCCGCAGGTGATCAGGGTGAGGTCCTGATAAACTCAGCTACACAGCCACTCAGTCCCAAATGCAAGCCACCTGGAAGGAAAAACAAAAGACAGAAACAAAAAGGCAGCCAGGCCCCCCAGCCATACAACACCTTGCATCTTCTACGGCTGATTCAATTTCATTTTGCACTTATGGTCTTTAACACATGCAAAATCCTCATTTATGTAATGCTGTCTATGTCAGGTTACTGCCCCTATAACTGGCACATTTACTCTTAGCAAATCACCCACAAAATTGTCTCCACCCCAAAATGCAAAAGGTTGCATGGCCCATTCAATTTGCACTTGTTACAGGATCTTCATAAATCAGGCCCTACATGTTTTGCTCACTTAAAGTTCAGGAAACAAACAGAATTGTTTGTAAGTGTTGAAAATGCCTGACATCCAAACTGCATAGGTTGGTTTGGGATCAGTGATTGCATATTTATTAAAAATGCATTTCCAGCCCATATAATGTTATTGGTTTCTACATCTTTGAAAAATGTTGCCTTGGCTACTTCATAAAGTAAAAACCAGATGGTAATAATTAGCTGCCCATTTATGTCGAAACCTGATTAATAGCACTTTCTTACAAAGAGTCAAAGCTGAATTTGAGATGTTCTTGTTGACAGTGAGGCAATGACAGTCTCATTGAGAATGATTAGGTTGAACAGTTCCTTTAAATTGAAGCATTTCAAAGAATCAAAGAGAATTTCCCTGCTGCAGTATCTTCATCTCTGGCTTCATACTCAGCATCTCTATCTGGTAGAGGTGGGCGATACTGGGAATTTTGGTATTGATCCGATACCAAGTAAATACAGACCCAGTATCGACGATATCGATACCGATACCTTTTCATATTTAAGCTTCATAGATCCAAAGGATCCAAAAGACCTAGGATAGAATTTCACCAAACATTGTATGTTACAACAAAATACTTTATTATCACAATCAACATTTTTGTTTAAAAAATATCACTCAACACAACTTAAAACAAAATCTCCTGAGGTAGAGGGCTGACAAACCACAATACAACAAAATTAACATACCACAACAAATATTGTAAACAGTTTCAAACTTATTCTGTTTTTCAAGTTGAACAATAAAATAATACAAAAAATAAGGACTTTCTTCCCTTCAGTGCACTGCTCTACATTGTTTCTTAAATAAAGAGTGTAAAAAAACAGAACTTAAAGCAAATTAAAACAATCTTTTGAGGTTAGAAGGCTGACAAACCACAATAGAGAAAAACTAACACACCACAACAAATATTGTAAACAATTTCAAACTTGTTCTTTTTTTCAAGTCGAACAATACAAGAAAATAATACAAAGAATAAGGAATTTTCCTCCCTTCAGTGCACTTCTGAGCCTACCTGCATGGCTGTTGGCTGGCACCGCTGAGCCACGTGACGGCGCAACAACAAAAGACCAGAGGGGGGAGGGTGCGCTGCTCTGTGTTGTGTGACACAGCACAGCGCTGCTCTTACAGACAGAGAGCAGACTTTGATGAATCTGCTGTCGCTCCTTTTTCCACTCACACCTCGCTGCAGGTGTCTTTTTCCGAGTGAAGAACACAGTTATGGGTAGTTGTTGGTGCTCTTTTTTCTTCTGGGCGAGAAGATTCTTATAAACAGACACGCAGAACACAATGAGCATACTCTCCCTTCGTGGTGCCGCAACAGGTGTCCCGTCATCTCGACAGAACACCGGCCTGCTTAATGAGGACGCAGAGCACAATGCGCTGTAAAAAAAAAAAAAAAAAAAAAAGCATGCAAAATTGGACTAAAAAAATCCGCGAAACTGTGAGGCGCTTTATTTTCCAGTATTTCTTTTTCTTTCTTTTTTATTTTTATTTTTGATAACTCTCACATCCGAGGGGGCGAGGTTGATGATGTGAGGGGGCGTCGCCCCCAAACGCCCCCTCGTGGCCCCGGGTCCGGTCAGTGCATGTGGGAGAGAAAAAAAGCTTGAGTATCAATCTTTTTACATGAGGATCGTTCAATATCAATACCAGCATTGGTATCGATATTATCGATATTAGGATCGATCCACCCATCTCTACTATCTGGTTGATGTTAATAGAAGCAAACTGGCACCACTCTGTGAGAACATTCATAGAATTCTCGAGGTTGGCGCTACGTCACTTTGGTAAAGTGGCCAATCCAAAGGTGAGAATTCGTACTTCCATGAATGGCCGTGTGGTGAAAACACACTTGGTCTGTATGCTGTTCTATTGAAATCAGCTGGTTTGCTTTGTCTCTAACTTGCTCCTAACAGCCAGCTGACAGCTGTCATTGCCTGGAACAATGACATTTTTACACCGAGCTGACCTGAAATGAACTATTGCACATTAAATTGACTTTATTGACAAGTCTGACCCCTTTGAAAAGTGACCAAATTACATGTATTTGTATTGCTTTTGGCAGTGTGTTCACCAACAAAACCCGCCCCTAGACGTTAAATGCCCATATGACCGGCCCTGAGAATGGCAAGTGCAGTGAGGCCTTTGTCAGTGGGCGGAGTTAGCTTGATCTAGTAATCTTGTTTAGGTTTTGAGGCTAATTGGCTCTTTCTTTCTTCCTTTGTACATTTCTCATTTGTTCATGTGTGTGTCCTTCCTCCCACCCAGGGAAACAGGGATGAAGGGTCAGATCCTGGTTAATGGGAAACCCAGGGACTTGAGGACATTCAGGAAAATGTCATGCTACATTATGCAGGAAGACATGCTGCTGCCGCACCTCACTGCAAAAGAGGCCATGATGGTAATTATAACATCTTAAATTCATTCAGTCAGTCATGTGACAGAATCCACAGCAGAAAAAAGCACAATGACTGCATGGAGATAGTCCTAAAAAGATAATTACTGTGCCAGGGTTGACCTTACGTTTTCAAGGAGACTCCTACCTACTGGCTTCGGTGTACTTGTGCAGATGTAGGTAGCTGTTACATTACATGGTTATGTTGTAAATTTTGTCTTTGCTGCAGGTGTCAGCTCACTTGAAACTGGATGACACGATGGAAGTGAAGAAAGAACTGGTAAGCAAAGCATTTACATGATGATCATTGTTCAGCCAATCATAAGGAAAGACTGCTTTCTCTTTGCTCCATGAACACGCTTATTTGTCATGAATGTTGATGGACTTGCATCCAGGATGGTGTATTTGTCCCAAATGTTCCAGAGTGGTTGCTACCGGCATAGAGTATTTGCCATCGTTCTTTTTGCACTGGATCATTAACTATATTCTTTCAGCTTGTCCTGGACTGCTTGTAAGACATAAATTACTGTGCCCTCACACCTGGTATTTCACACATTGTAATTTGTTTATGCTATTTCAAATACTAAATAAATAAATAAAAATAGAATTTCTAAAATTATCTTCCTGAAGTCTTGGAGTCAAGGGTATAATTGGCTATTTTTGACTACTTTTGCTTTCACCTTCATAATACTATGTAACACAATTTTTGTTCCTGGCTTCTAAGTGTTATATTTCAACTGGTTATGTCTAAAGTCTATGAAAAAATGACTACATTTAGCACAAACTTTGATTTTTTTTTTTTTTTTACGTTCTAGAAAGTTCTAAAAGTTTCTTGAAATTTCTAGATAATTCTGGAAACTTCTAGAACATTCTGGACAGTTCTAGCAGTTAAAGAATATTCTAGAAGACTACTCAGTAGTAGTGAAGGCGAATCGAGAATATTCTTGAAAACAGACAGATTTCAAAATGTCATTGTCCTGATCACAGAAGCAAAGTTTCTGTGGAATAACAGCTATTTTCTATTTATTTAAGGCATAACAGGTTAGGAAAACACACTGTGTACCCAGGAACAAAACAAAAATAAAAATTTGTTACATAGTGTAATTTATAAATAGTGGTTAGAAAGAGTGGACGTACAAGAATAATCCTCCTCCTGGATGTACACCAGGAAGTAATGAACTGACATGGATGACTTTCCTTCCTTTTATTTTTTACATGAATGACCTGATGTGCTCATACCATGAACACAGCCGGCTCCACGTGTAACCTCTGTCCAGCACACACTAAAGTGCTGCTGACAACGTTGCAAAGGTGATATGTGTTTTTTAATTATTACCATGCGAGGAGAGCCCGCCAATGCACGCATCTTACCGTGGCATTTCATTAGGTGATATCCTACTTGGCACAATATATGTTGTCCAGCTGTGACTTACGAGGACACAGTGCTCAACAGCTGCTGCTGGCGCGGACACACCCGCCTCTGCAGACCAACTCAGCTCACAGAAAAAAGTCTCACACTGTGTTCCTTTGTTCTGTCATTATTTATCTTATATATTTGTTATGTAAATATGTACGTAGTTACTGTTGTAATTTCTCCTGCCTCTCAGTGTTCTCTGTGTTTTTAATTTAACACATTGTGTGCATGGACTCACTATCAGTTCCAGCTGACAATGAGTCACTAGCCAGTGATCAGCTGAAACTCCTCATGTGTCCACAGCGCTATGAGCAAAGCGATCACACATGAATGAGTTCACACCTTTCCCCTTATCATATATATGTTTTATTTGTTTTCCTCTCTGTCTGTCGTGTGGACTACAACTTACACGGTGGAAGTGACAGCCTCGCCAGCTGGCTGATAAAGTTCACACCGTGCTGTGCATGCTCAGACATTGCTGGCCAGTCCCCATGTGATCTTGTCTGTACATAATTATCAGCATGTCATGAGAGCCCGCCCACACATGTGCATTGCGTGGATTGTGGACAGCTGATGTTGTTCATGGCACGATATGTTCTCCAGCTGAGTTGCGAGTCGACAGCGGTCAGCTTTTCCAGCTGGGCATTGCAGCCGTCCAGATGCACACTGCATTAGACAGCGATCGCACTCCAGGCACCTAAGCTGCACCTGAAAATGATGGTTTGGGGGGGGGGGCACATTCGCACGCCATTTGTGTTGTGGAGGGAGGGGTGCGCACACTTGCATGCCTTTTGTGTTGCTTGGTAATGGCACACTTGTGGGGCACTTAGAAAATGTGGGGCCATTCACACAACCAGCTCAAATGTAGTCACCTCCACCAGACTCTCGCGCCGGCTGCGTGAATAGCCCCGCCTTTTCAAAGTGCCCCATGAGTGGTGTTGGATCTTCGTGGGTGACACGTGGACTTTGGTTGACTCGGGCTGAGAGTGGATCAAATGGCCATTCATCCATGATTCGCTGACATTTGGCCACTGGTGTGAAGGCTGCCTTGATCACGCGATTCAGCCACAGGACAACATGGCCTGCAGCTCCTCCGCCACGTTCGACATGCCGTGCGAATGCTGTGAACACGATCAGATGGCAGTGCGACTTTATCTTTCCCGCCATTTGAATGGTTTTCCGCTGTGAGCGGCATGTGCTGTGCCCGAATGGTTGCGACCACTGCTGTACAAGGCCTTCGAGGCGGCTCCGATTTTTCATGAGTGGTATACAATTCCTCCTTCATGCGCTAGTCGGTGTCAATCGTGTTTTGTGTGAAGGGGCCCTCAGAATAATCATTTTCTATTAACCATTAATCACAGAAAACATTTTTTTCCTTTGCACAGGTAATGAGATTCTGACTGCCTTGGGACTCCTTGAGTGTGCTCACACTCGTACCAGCTCACTTTCAGGTGGACAGTGTAAACGACTGGCCATTGCCCTCGAGCTGGTCAACAATCCACCAGTTATGTTCTTTGATGAGCCAACCAGGTGAGGCAGACAGACAGTAATCATAGTCAAATATAAACTGCAAGCCAAATCAGATTTGATGCACTTTATTCACTTTTACTTAAAGGGCTCTATCTTGAGGGTGGCACAAATGCATTTGGGAGCATGTCCTTTCACACACACAGCTATTTATGAAGTGAGACACATCAAGCATGCCTGTGGATATTCTGGTGTGCAGTATTTCTTAGTTTGTTTATTGTTCATTTTGTTCTCCCCCAGTTTTCCCCTCTCACAGTGAACTGATGATTTGTAGTTGTCGTTTTCCTCAGAGCAAGCTTGTGGTTTCTCTGTGTAGTTTTGGTGTCCTTTCATCACTCCTGAGTTGTTCCTCATGTCAGTGTATTAACCTCTGTGCTTCCTCTAGTGTTGTGTTTGTTTTTTTAAATAAGCTGTCTGGCAACTTCTCTGTGTTATTTCCTATAATGTGCAGGGTAATGTTCTGGTGTCCCTTACGTTTTTCTTTCAGTTTGACTCTTGTCACTCTTGGTTTTCTCCCCTGAGTTTTCATAACTTTTGTGATCTTTCTCATGCTCTTTCATTGATCATAGTTTAATATTTATTTCCTTGTGATTCTGGTCCTTTGTTGTGATCCATTGTCATCACTTCCTCATGTGGCGCTCTTTCCAGATTTTAGTCCTTCATACTTCCTCAATTACTGGGTAAGCCTCCTTTAAAAAGGCACTCCTTTTGATGTGTCCTCTGCCAGGTCACCATGAGTCCATCCCAAATTTTGTCCTCATCTTCCCAGTGTTTCCTTATATTATTCTGTTTCCTAGTGAGTTTTATTTCCAGTGTTCCTACAGGTGTTCCTGCATGAACATCTCCATTCTTCCTGTTATTTCTATATTTAGATCTTTGCAATGCATTTTGACTTCTGAGTTTGCCTAACAGACACTGGTATAGTTGTTAGGGAGTATTCCCAGTGTTAGCTATTCTCAAGTTTTGACTGTTGCTACATATTGCAACCTAAAGGTGCCCTGACACTTGCACGACTTTGATCTGTGCACTTGCACGCACATCGTCGTGACGATGTCCACCTGATGTGTTCCCAGCAGGATGCCATGCTTTGTTCCACTGGCTGCCCTGCATTGTGGATGCTGCATATATAAAATCATGATTTTGTAGCAGATTAATCATTTTTTCTCAGAGTTGGCCATTGAAAACACTTCTAATCACTTCCAGAATCACAGAGAACCACTCCAGCAGCAGATTTTTTTCTCTCTCTCTCTCTCATGGAGAAAGGAACCATCTAAAAAGATAATTGTCATGTTTATATTGTAATGGCTTGGTAAAACAGTTGCATGTTCCTCCCTTCTTGTGTGCAGCTGTAAAAGTATGTTTATGATAGATTTAACATCTTGTTATAATCGTTCAGACAAGCTGCGCTGTGATGCGGTGTGCTGACGCAATCACTTGCACTCACACACAGTGTTTTTAATTGTTTGCGCAATGTTCATGTGAAGTTCACGTAATTAATGCGTGATGGATATTTTGAACATTTTAAAATTTTCTCTGCACATTTGCACACAGTTTACAATGGTTTACAATGAGTTTGAGCTGAGTTTATTCTCATGCACGGCAGAGTGTGTGCAAGTGCATGGATCAAAGTCGTGCAAGTGTCAGGGCACCTTTAGAGTTTTGCTTAACATTTTAAGGACACCGTAGCTATTTTCATCTCATGATCCCCTTGAAGATTATTAGTGCTCCAATGATTACTAACTTGTGACTTTTGTTGTGTATCTTGACTCAACTTGACATCTCAAGGACTTTTCACTTGAATATTGTTTATCCTCCTGCTGTGTTCTTGGAAAGACTGTTGCTAATATCCTGTGTTTGTGAATACTGAACTCTGTTGCATTGGACACTCAACCTTTGTATTCCTGTGTTCAATTTTCTATTTCAATTTGTTCATTTATATAGCGCCAAATCACAACAGAGTTGCCTCAAGGCGCTTCACACAAGTAAGGTCTAACCTTACTAACCCCCAGAGCAACAGTGGTAAGGAAAAACTCCCTCTGAGGAAGAAACCTCAAGCAGACCAGACTCAAAGGGGTCACCCTCTGCTTGGGCCATGCTACAGACATAAATTACAGAACAATTCACAAAACAAATATACAGGAAATGCTGTTTGTGCACAGGAAGGGAGGGTCGCCAGCAGAAATACAACTCCCATCTTTGGATGGAGCTGCACCTTAAACAGAGAGAAAAAAACAGAATCAGGCATCAGAAAGACAAGACATACTATATAATTTGGCAGCATTAATCAACAAGAAAAACAGAAGAAATACTAAGGTGATCGCCGGCCACTAGCCTAAGCTTCACTAAAAGACCCAGAATTTAGGTAAAGCTGAGGCTGCGAAACGCTCCGTTTCCTAATAAAATTAATTAAAAGAGTAAAAAGCGCAGAACTATACTATGCCAGTATGCTAGCCAGACGAAAGGAAAAAAGTGCTTCTTAAGTCTGGACTTAAGTCTCCACAGAATCTGACTGTTTTATTGACACAGGGAGATCATTCCACAGAACAGGGGCACGATAAGAGAAAGCTCTATGACCTGCAGACTTCTTATTCACCCTAAGGACACAAAGTAGTCCTGCACCCTGAGAAGGCAAAGCCCGGGCCGGTACGTAAGGTTTAATTAGGTCAGCTAAGTAGGGAGGTGCCAGTCCGTGAACAATTTTATAGACTAGTAGCAGAACCTTAAAATGTGATCTCACTGGGACAGGAAGCCAGTGAAGGGATGCCAAAATGGGTGTAATGTGGTCCAAATTTCTGCTTTGTGTCAAAGTCTGGCTGCAGCATTTTGAACCAATTGGAGACCCCTAATGCTAGACTGCGGTAAACCAGAAAATAGAACATTGCAGTAGTCCAATCTAGAAGAGATAAACGCATGGATCAGGGTCTCAGCATCAGCCATAGACAGGATGGGACGAATCTTCGCTATATTTCGCAGGTGGAAGAAAGCAGTCCTAGTACTATTTCTAATGTGGAGGTCAAAGGACAATGTAGGATCAAAAATTACCCCATGTATGACACACGAGCCTAGGCTGAGCGTTAACTGGTCAAATTGATGCCGATGTCTCAAGAACCATCATTTCAGTCTTAGAGTATAAAAGTAGGAAGTTTCTAGACATCCAACTTCTCACTAATGCAAGGCAATCTTACCAGCACTTATCGGCATGTATAACTGAGTATCATCAGCATAGCAGTGAAAGGTAATCCCAAAATGCCATAATATGTGCCCAAGGGGTGCTATATAAAGGGAGACCCAAGCATGTTCTGGTCTGTAATAAACACTGCTTACCTTCACATAACATTGCTGTTTACTGTGAATGGGTTCACAGCCTGGTTTGTGACAGGTGCTGGGTGCAAATGGTTTGGATTTACTGTGTTTGTTAGGCAAGGGCATGTTGTAGTCTGGATATATTATCAACTAACCAGAGTGGCACCTGTCAGGCTATTTCAAATGAGAGTTCGAAGTAAACAGCAGTGTGGTATGCATACAGCAATGCAAGTGAAAGGATTTCTGTTGAGTTAATGGATTAGCACAAACCTGTCGGAGCACACAGCGGCCACCAAAACTCCCTGAGGTGAAGCAGCATATTCAAATTTTGTACTTTTTCAAAAGTGTTTGCTTTTATTTAATAGCTGTTTTCAATTTGGGCAGCGCAATTGCTAAATGATTTGTGCACTGTGAAGCAAGCAGAAGGTTAGCAGTTCAAGAGCCCCCCTGCCCATTCTCCATGTTATGTGGAGTTCCATTAGGAAGGATGAGCATATGGTGTAAAACGTGCCAAATCAACATGCAGATCTGATGTGGGGGACAAAAGGGAGTAGCCAGAGGAACTTACTTATGGTTGTTCTGAATTTCTTTTCATTGTGTGTATTTGTCCTATGGATTTCAGTGATACAGCATTAACTCGCAGAGCAGACTTTGTTATCATCTGCCTCTATGAGTGAATTGTCTGGAAATGCATGATGTTGTTCTGCTTGCCTCTAGTAGTCTATTAACTTTTCAACATTTCCTACTTTTTTACTCATGATTGCAACATCTGTATATTTATTCGGTATGATCTGTTGCAACAGCTCCTGAGCAAGAAAGAGAAAATGGGGGAACAATGGTCAGGAGACCTACAGTATGCATGAAGAGAGCAACCATCTCTTGCTAAAACAAGCTTTGAACAAGAGTAATCAAACATTATTTTGTAAGTGAGGATATTGGTGGCATGTTGACCAAGTGGTCAGCATACTTGCTTCAAAAAGCGAAGGTTTACATTCAAGACCTCCCATACCTATTCTCCATGTCATGTGGAGTTGTCTCCCATGTAAAATTTGTGGCAGGTCTATATGCAGTCTGCTGTCCCAAGTGTAAAGGGATGAGCCAAAAGAACTTACATTGTGATCTCTCTCTCTCTCTCTCTCTCTCTCTCTCTCTCTCTCTCTCTCTCTCTCTCTCTCTCTCTCTCTCTCTCTCTCGCTGCAGTGGTTTAGATAGTGTGTCATGCTACCAAGTGGTGTCCCTAATGCGCTCTCTGGCTCAGGGAGGACGGACAATCATCTGCACCATCCACCAACCAAGTGCCAAACTATTTGAGATGTTTGACAAGGTATATACTTGTATATTTATCAATAAATGTAGAAAACAATGGAGGGAAAAATGTTTCCTGCTGAATAATCTGGTCTTTTCACAGCTTTACATCCTGAGTCAGGGTCAGTGTATCTACAAAGGCTCAGTCCCTTACCTCATCCCATACCTTAAGACTGTAGGCCTTTACTGTCCGACCTACCACAACCCTGCAGACTACAGTACGTCCATTACAATTGATGTGTTTCTGTCGTAAATCTTGAACATGAGAACAAGTTGTTTCAACTCTTCTCATGTCTTTTGACTCTTATTCAGTCATTGAAGTGGCATCAGGAGAATGTGGAGATTTGAACCCTGTGTTGTTTGAGGCAGTCCGAGATGGAATCTGTGCATTAGAAGAGAAGAAAATGCAGTATGAGAACAATGGCTCATTGGTCTGTGCAACAGTGTGCCCTGTGGAGGAGGTACCTGATCTCTTCTGCTGATTTTAGAAATGTGATCAAGTACATTTATGGCCTTTTTTAAAAAAAATTAGCACTAAGAGTATCTGCCTTTTTCCATAGGATACCAGACATACAGAGAGCCGAACTTTTGCCACAAGCACACTAACACAGTTCTGCATCCTCTTCAAGAGAACCTTCATAACTATATGTCGAGACCAGGTCGGTAACAACGTTACTCTGAGAAATATGGGATATGCTACAGTATTCCAAACAAGTAAAGTCAGAATAGCTCACTACCACACATTCATTAATTTTCCAAACCTACTAATTCCAATTAAGGGTCATGGGGAGCTGGAACCTATGCCAGTGGTCATTGGGCCAGAAGCGAGGTACACCGTGGACAAGTCTCCAGTCCATGGCAAGGCCACATATAGACAAACAAACTCAATCGCACCTGCAGTCATGTTGGAGTTCCCAATTCAAATAACTTGCATATCTTTGAAAGTGGGAGGAAGGCGGAGCACCCAGAGGGAACACACAAACAAAGGAAGAATATACAAATTCTGCGTAGAAAGAACCAAATTGGAAGTGAACCCAGGACCTTCTCACTGTAATGCAACAGTGCTAATCACTACCACACACTGTTTTCAAACCACAGTACTGAGTACTGAGTTTCATTGTGGGTAAGGCTAAAGCATCTCCACCACCAATGTACATGCACAAAGTGACAATGGCTAAGGCTAATAGGTGTTTTCTGGATGACTACATATTTACAGCCATAAGAATTTGAAGAATAAGCCCAAATGAACTTGGTTTCAAAGTTGAATGACTCAAGGTTTTGGTTTAAAATAAATGAGGGAAGTAGGCCAATAAACAAAACATTTCCTCTGCAGTTATCCCATCTTAATTATAATTAGACACAACTTAACAACTTTGAGTACATGTAGTCCCAATCTGGGGAACTCCAGATCAAGACATACTGCCTTGATCAAAAGCAAATAAAGGTGCATAAATCAAATCAATTTTATTTATATAGCGCCAAATCACAACAAACAGTTGCCCCAAGGTGCTTTATATTTGCCTTTGCCTTCTTGCTCTCGGTCGAGACGGTCGCATTTTTCCTCCCTCCTCCCTCCTTATCTTTCCTGCTTCTGTAGCGTGTTGTCTGTGAGGCTGCCAGCTCTGCTCTTCTGGAAAACGGCAAAAATGGATCTGATCAAGTGGTCTCTGAGCGCAGTTGACACTATTTTTTCTACAAGACACTCGGGAGCGGAGGACCTGACCTGTCCTGCCGGGACACGTGGCGGGGTACGTGATGGATAGTTGGAAGAGGTGGCAAGTCATGTGCCTGTACACGTTGTCTGTGGAGGACGTTGAAGATGTCTATTTATTTGGAGCTGTGGTGACCAGGTTTCTGCTGTGTGGAGCGGCCATAGCACTGGTTTACCGGAAAATTAAGAAGGTGGAAGCGGCACTAATTGGCCCGTCCAGGCTGCCCCACGATTGATTCGATTGGAAGGGCAGTGTCAGCTCAGTCGGCGGGTGTTAACCGCACGTTGGAATCCATCTCGGGGAGAATGGCTGCACTGGAAAACCGCTTTGATCGTCAGTAATGACCACATCTCCTCTTCTCTATTCAGATGTATTGGAAGCCACTCTGTTTCAGACTGTGGAATCTTTCAGGCGTCTGCTAATCTGGATATCTATTTGGTTCCCAAACACCAGCTGCTCTTCAAGGCCGCTGGGATAAAATCCTCCTCCGAAGAACACTTCTGATGCCTCACTTCCTTGTCTTCCCCGCCTCTCTGTCTCCTCCCAGTCCTGAGATGTTGACTGTGGGACCTTGAGACTCTGGTGGACTGATTCAGGACTGGGAGCCCCCCTCCCCCCCCAGGATGGACAGATAAGGCTGTTGATGGCACCAAGGGCGGCCTTCTTGGCTGTCTGTCTGAACACTAGACACATTCAAGTCTCGGCTGTTGTCTGTTTTTGTGTGATTGTCATTGTTTATCTGTGTGATGGGGTTTTTTTTCTTCAGGGCTGCTGCGTGGTTCAACGTAGCAGCACTGGAGGTTTTTCTTCCCAATTTTTACCTTGTGTGTGCTTTTATATGTGTTCATGTACCGGGCCGGCTTATGTGTGTTGTGTGTGTTATGTGTGTGTTGTCTGTTTGTCATGAGACCGGTCAAGGTTTGCTCAGCCCTGCTCGTGACCTAAGGCAGGGATGTACATCTGGAGCTGGTCCCCGGGCGCCAAAAAGGCGACCTCTGCTCCTAACTGGCAATTAGGATGGGTAAAATGCAGTAAACACATTTCATTGTGCAGGGAACATGTTCCTATGTGCATATGACAATAAAATTCTTTTGAATCCTTGAATCCTTGAATATTGTAAGGCAAAAGCCATACAATAATTACAGAAAAACCCCAACGGTCAAAACGACCCCCTATGAGCAAGCACTTGGCGACAGTGGAAAGGAAAATCTCCCTTTTAATAGGAAGTAACCTCCAGCAGAACCAGGCTCAGGGAGGGGCAGTCTTCTGCTGGGACTGGTTGGGGCTGAGGGGAGAGAGTCAGGAAAAAGACATGCTGTGGAAAAGAGCAGAGATCAATCACTAATGATTAAATGCAGAGTGGTGCATACAGAGCAAAAAGAGGTGAATAAAAAGAAACACTCAGTGCATCATGGGAACCCCCCAACAGTCTAAGTCTATAGCAGCATAACTAAGGGATGGTTCAGGGTCACCTGATCCAGCCCTAACTATAAGCTTTAGCAAAAAGGAAAGTTTTAAGCTTAATATTAAAAGTAGAGAGGGTGTCTGTCTCTCTAATCCGAATTGGGAGCTGGTTCCACAGGAGAGGAGCCTGAAAGCGCTCTGCCTCCCATTCTACTCTTACAAACCCTAGGAACTACAAGTAAGCCTGCAGTCTGAGAGCGAAGGGCTCTATTGGGGTGATATGGTACTAAGAGGTCCCTAAGATAAGATGGGACCTGATTATTCAAAACCTTATAAGTAAGAAGAAGAATTTTAAATTCTATTCTGGAATTAACAGGGAGCCAATGAAAAGAAGCCAATATGGGTGAAATATGCTCTCTCCTTCTAGTCCCCGTCAGTACTCTAGCTGCAGCATTTTGAATTAACTGAAGGCTTTTCAGGGACCTTTTAGGACAACCTGATAATAATGAATTACAATAGTCCAGCCTAGAAGAAATAAATGCATAAATTAGCTTTTCAGCATCACTCTGAGACAAGACCTTTCTAATTTTAGAGATATTGCGCAAATGCAAAAAAGCAGTCCTACATATTTGCTTAATATGCGCATTGAAGGACATATCCTGATCAAAAATGACTCCAAGATTTCTTACAGTATTACTGGAGGTCAGGGTAATGCCATCCAGAGTAAGGATCTGGTTAGACACCATGTTTCTAAGATTTGTGGGGCCAAGTACAATAACTTCATTTTTATCTGAATTTAAAAGCAGGAAATTAGAGGTCATCCATGTCTTTATGTCTGAAAGACATTCCTGCAGTTTAACTAATTGGTAGTGTGTCCTCTGGCTTCATGGATAGATAAAGCTGGGTATCATCTGTGTAACAATGAAAATTTAAGCAATGCTTTCTAATAATACTGCCTAAGGGAAGCAGGTATAAAGTGAATAAAATCGGTCCTAGCACAGAACCTTGTGGAACTCCATAATTAACCTTAGTCCGTGAAGAAGACTCCCCATTTACATGAACAAATTGTAATCTATTAGATAATATGATTCAAACCACTGCAGCGCAGTGCCTTTAATACCTATGGCATGCTCTAATCTCTGTACTAAAATTTTTATGGTCAACAGTATCAAAAGCTGCACTGAGGTCTAACAGGACGAGCAGAGATGAGTCCACTGTCTGAGGCCATAAGAAGATCATTTGTAACCTTCACTAATGCTGTTTCTGTACTATGATGAATTCTGAAACCTGACTGACACTCTTCAAATAGACCATTCCTCTGCAGAAGCCTTGATAATGTAAACAAGTCAAATAATTACCTTTTGAGATGGCTCAAAATGCTTTCTGCAGCTTGTTAGTCTTCACCGCGCACGCGAATGGAGCAGCCTGCAGCTTCCTCTGTGATTCAGGAGGTGATTAGAGCCATTTTCAACGGCCAATTTGCAGAATAAAATGATTAATCCGCATGAAATAATTATATTTATATATGCAGCATCCAGCGCAGAGCGCGTGGCAGCCGGTAGAACAAAGAACAGTGTCCAGCTGTGAACACAACGCATCTGATTTGCATCCACCACAAATCAGATGCAAAACAGACGTAATAAAAATGCTTTATTCGTGGCCAGTCTGTATGCAGTCACTACAACTTATTTTAGTTTGTGATGTGGACATGATGGGCACGCAAAATATCCATTTTACACGCTGTCCCAGTCCGCTGCCAAGCCGCAAATCCCTGTCAGTTGTGGATATCAGCGGATGACGACGAATATACAGCGCATAGATTATGTTTGTGTATGTATTGAGTATGTATGGAGTATGTAAGGCAGCTGCAGCCAAAATTTTGTGCAGCTCAAAAATCCTGGCAACGGAAAAACGTGCCTCTGCGGATAATTGCGGACGTGTGCGGATGTCGGCCGACTCATACGAGTATGTTTCACGCATATTGCAGATGTTAAGCGAATATGAACCAATTTTGTGCTCAATCCATATGCAAATCCTCCTAAATGCCAGTGGGACCGGGCCCTAAGGCTGGATACACCCTGGGCAGGACGCCAATCTATCATAGGGCTGTGTTTTTATTATATGCCATTCATTTTGGATATTTTTTTTTTAATTCCACATTCCAATTCAACCGTCTGAATATTCTTAAGAATAAATAGTCCATTGCTCTTTTAAAGGATGTACTTAACATGGAAATAGGTCTACATCCTTAATAATCTCCTGGAATTCTTGATTTGCTCTCTTCATATCATCCAACGTTCTCTCACTGTCATTTTCTTCATTCATCAGCTCCTCAAAAGTACTCCACCTTCCTAACAGACTTTCCTGACTTGTCAGAACATTGCATATTCTGTACAGCCTAACCTGCTGCACATCCTTTCCAGCTCAGTCTGTTTGGCCACCAATCCATAGAAGTCATTTTCTCTGTCCTTAGCATCCAAAATCACATGCAGCTTATGATATGCCTTGACCTGAGGCTCTGCCACGTGTCATTTTGACTCATACTCATCTATGGGTACATTCAAAGAAAACACAATTAACTATGACCTGATTAGTGTTTCTGTCTTTTTGTGTCCTTAGGTTTTGACTCATCTCAGGCTGGCATCCCATATCATCATAGGTGTGTTAATAGGCTTGCTCTATCTAAATATTGGCAATGATGCCAATAAAGTCTTTAACAACACCGGATTCCTCTTCTTTTCTATGCTCTTCATCATGTTTGGAGCACTGATGCCTACTGTGTTAACTTGTGAGTATGGTCAAGACAAAGGAAGAGAAATGTACAATACTGTCATTGTACTGTAAATCCTGGTGATACTGTGCGACTAATACCACTGTGATTTATAAATGTGGACACTTTGTGTGCAATCTGTTAGTTCCTCTGGAGATGTCAGTGTTCTTTAGGGAGCATCTTAACTACTGGTACAGCCTGAAAGCCTACTACCTGGCCAAGACCATGGCTGATATTCCATTCCAAGTAAGTGGATGATGCATGGGGAGAGAGTTGGCTCACTAATTACCTAAAGCAAGCTGTATACTTCATCTGGCAGACTGGTCAGATTGCAAAAACAGAAGGAAGGAGTGAATTCAACAGTGAAAAGAGATTAATGTGCATCCAGCAAACCTCGTAAAATTCCAACTCAAACACTTTGGCAGCCATTTTTTCCATGATTTCCATGTGTTTTTCCATAAAAAAAAAAAAAAGCCAGTGTTGTAATGTTAAAAAAACAGGAACACCTATGCATTATGTTGAAAACCAGTTCATGCAATTCTTTGTGCTTGAGCGTTACAATAAAATATGGCTGTGTGTGGCCTTGATCAGCTCTGTCCAAATGTTTTTATCCTCACCTTACACCACAAACCCTTTAAATTCTAATCTCAAATGTATCTTCTCATAAAGAATGTTCACTCTATCCACAAGGTAGACTTCCATGTTTAATTAATATTGGCTCCAAACTGTTAAAAACCTGTGAATGACCTTGAGTTTGACCCTTCAAGCTCACCAAAGGTCTTATGACCAATAGAAAGGTGATATATGAATTGATATTATGAGTTTTTAATAGTCACCACCGGTGTACATTTAATCAGTTCCTCGTAACAGTCATTCGAAAGGATTTTGATCTTTCAAGGTCACACAGTGTCAAACTTTTCTTTCAAATTTACTACAAACTGTAATGACATTTGACAGTGGATTCAAGTACATTTTGTAAATGTTATATTTATAAGGTATGAAATCAAGTGTCTTATCTTTTATACGATTTGCAATTGTTTTCATTGCTGCCCTGAAAAACAAACATGGCGTATGTGAACATTTATATAAAATACAAATAGCATATTTAAATTATATAATTGTTATTATAATGTATAATGGCACTACCTCTGACCTTGCTGACATGAGATTTGGAGTTCCACAGGGATCTGTTTTAGGCCCCTTGCTTTTCTCCCTGTATGTGGCACCCCTTGGGCATATACTGCGGAGTTTTGGGATTGCCTTTCATTGTTATGCTGATGATACTCAGTTGTACATGCCGATAACTGTGGGAAATCTCACTCCCATAAAATCCCTTGAGGACTGTCTTCTATCAGTGAGAATTTGGATGTCTAGTAACTTCCTACTTTTAAACTTTGATGAGACTGAAATGATGATTCTTGGTCCAGCGAGACATCGGCATCAGTTTGACCAGCTGGCGCTCAGCCTGGGTTCGTGTGTCATACATCATACGGACAAAATGAGGAACGTTGGGGTAATTTTTGATCCCACGTGTCTTTGACCTCCACATCAGGGATGTTACTAGGACTGCTTTTTCCATCTGAGAATATAGCGAGGATCCGCCCCATCCTGTCCATGGCTGATGCTGAGACCCTGATTCATGCTTTTGTTTCTTCTAGGACTAGTATTTGTAATGTTCTAATTTTCAGGGTTACCACAGTCCAGCATTAGGGGTCTTCAGCTGGTTCAGAACACTGCCGCCAGACTTCTGACATGTAGCAGAAGGTCTGAACATATCACACCCATTTTGGCATCTTTGCACTGGCAGATTCCGCAGATCGTTTCTCCCGGCTGCTGTTAGACTGTACAATGAACAATGCTAGTACTGTGGTAACCATAGCAACCAGGACAATAATCATGTCATTACCTGCTGTATTTATTAGGTGCAATAATTTAACTTATGGTGCAAACTTAAGTCACTTTACCTACTATATTTTAACCTGTCCATATTGAAAATATCAGAGTAACTTATCGTACATTTCACACTGAAGTCACTTTATCTGATCACTTTTACATCCTGACAGTGTATATCTTCCCAGCAGTGTAGCATTGAACTGAACAATGGTAGCCTTAGAGTTACCCGGGACTCAGTGCTTTTTTTAGTTCTTGTTTTTTAAGAGATACTTGCCTGTTTTATTGCATGCCCTTCTATTCCTACTGTTCTATGCTGCGATGTGACACTGAAATTTCCCCATTGAGGGATGAATAAAGGCTTTTCTTATCTTATCTTATCTCATCTTACCTTCTGTTTTTATTTATGTATTTAAATTTTTTTTTTTCATTTTTAATTATTTATTCAATTTTATGTTGACTTGTTTTATGTAAGGTGCCTTGAGATGGCTTTTGCTGTGATTTGGCGCATTATAAGATAATTAAATTAAATTAATTAAATTATTCCGAGGAGATGAGGGTTTTTTAATGAAGTTTAAAACATTTGCAATGTGTGCTGGGAGGTACATACAACCATGTCATTCTTTTTTCTTTTGAAAGAACCAAATCACGGCTGCAAAGTTGTGCAAGTGTCTGCGTGCTTGGTGGTGTCAGTCAGCTGTGATCCACACTGGACTGAAATATACAGACAAGGAGTTTAAAAAATAAGAATGTTGGCATCGACAAAAAAAAAAAGAAAAGAGTAAAACTGCGATAACATGCAGCTTGTTTAAAACCATAATTTTTTGAGAGTTGTTTAACTAACTGAGGTTGGAAGAACATGGTTTAACTCATTATGAAATCAGCTTTCACATCATCATTAGGTTACTCTGTGGGTCATTTGGCATAAAAGTTTCTTGTATTAAGTTAATGAAGGTGTTATTTTTAGGTGATCTGCCCCATCATGTACTGCAGTATAGTGTACTGGATGACAGAGCAGCCTCCTGAGGCTAGTCGCTACATCCTTTTCATAGCCCTGTCCACCTGTACTGCCCTGGTAGCTCAGTCCCTCGGCCTGCTTGTTGGAGCTGCCTCTACCTCACTACAGGTACATTGGTTTGCACATCTGCGTGTGTGTGTGTGCGCACCTGCACGTATGTGTCTAATTATCTGATTATTAACTGTCAATGACTTTTAGCTTGTCTCAGAAAAGCTCATGGACTGATCAGTCTTATCTTGAGTCAGTCCTGGAACCATTTGTGAGTGCTGTCCATTTTGGCTTCCACCATAACACAGGACTGCCTTAGGGCCTTGTTGGCAAAAACCCAGGCACATAACTAGTCTGTCCCCACCTCCCAAAAATAGCCAACCTGTTTGCCATATTCAGGTGATTAAAGGGTATTGTCTGGTATGTTGCAGTTGCTGAGGATCTCAGCAGTGAGGCATCTGTGCACTGGATCGTCAGACGTAGTACCACTGGCCTTCAGTCATCGTATTAGGTCACTGTTTAAAGTCCAAATCTCACAACAATACAGTAAGGCTAGTATATCACTGACGTGCTACTGGTGGAGAGGATGCAGAGACACAAAATCACGCAAAACAGGCGAAAAGGCGATAACTTTCTCATGTGGAATCTCACTGAATTGGTCCTCCCGACACGTGGATGCAAGACAGTTGACTGTCTGCTAAATGCCATCCAGCATGGTGGCGAAAATTACGGCCACATATCTCGCACAGTCCACACACATACCGCGTGACAGCCACTGACGTGCACATGCAAAAGTCAAGTGGCAGTGGTGTGGTCCTTGTAGGTGCAAAGATCTGCGCATTGAATGCCATGAGGCATTCTCACGAATGTTCAGTGTCAATGACGCAGCTGAAATGACGACACGTTTGCGCATACAGTGCTCAGGATGGTTGTGGACTATTACAGTGTTCTTGTGTAATAGAGGCTGTGAAAATTCTCCTGACTTTAAGCAGAACTGAAAGAAAGAACTGAAATTAATTAATTAATTTATTTATTTATTTAATTAAATTTAAAAATGCAGCAGGCGATCTGAATGTCACATCTGACAGGACACGTGTGTCAGGCCGTGAGGGCTGCGAGCGGCGTGCCGCAGGACCAGGACAACCCAACAGTATGACAAATACATCACTTTCAGTCACATTTCAGCAGAAATGCACTGTACCAAACACTGTTTGGTTAGTTATCACAGCACTTTTTTTTTCTTTTTTTAGAAAATATATTTATCTGCTTGTTGATTTAAGGAATTTCATGCTCCTGTTACAAGACAGGGATTGTAGTGCAGTGGTAAAGTTTCTGTCTGATAATCAGAGCATGTGGGTTCAAATCCTGTGAGTGACATTTTTTTTTATTTAACCACGGGGTTCTGTATTGCGTCCCCTTTTATGTATTATTTATATCAACCCAGTGATATTCACTAATTATACATCTGTTTTTTATTTTATTTTCGTCCACATCAGCCGCGTGATGTGGTGCACCTCATCCCATGGAACACAATTGAGAAGCTGCAGCTACTCTCACTGTGTTCCTGCTTGAAAGACACCGTCGCATGCACGAAATGTTGCACCGACATCGTGCACACCTGCCCACAATGTTTCGAGGTGCACTCATACGAGGTCTACCGCCATGAGTCACCCTGAGTTGATCATATCTGCACTATGTGTGAAGGGGCCCTAAGACATACAGCACTCACAGTACCGTGTATAGGCTGGCTATGATAATCCTCATCTTATTCTCTTGAAGCAAGCTTGTTTGACAGAAAGTCATTCCAGTGGTCCCTACCAGCACCAGAAAAACCTTTCAATGTGACAATAAATGTGAGCCTATCTAGAACTCGATAGGGACCATATAAATTCCAGTAATGTAAATTCCAATGTCATTAAAACCAGTGCATAATTTGAGGATGGTCAGTCTGTTCAAATATTGACAATAACTCAATCCTTTAGGGACTTGTTGCTGCCACATTACATTGGGATTGTGCTTTGTGTTTACTTTTGTGAGTCCTCCACCTCATCTCAATTATTTATGGATTTTTTTTTTCTTAGAAAGCAAACAGTGTTGTTGACAGATATATTCACATCAAACTGGTTATTTCCTCTGCGTTCTTCCCCAGGTAGCCACATTTGTTGGACCTGTCACAGCTATCCCAGTACTGCTTTTCTCTGGATACTTTGTAAACTTTGACACCATCCCGAAATACCTGCAGTGGAGCTCCTATGTGTCATATGTCAGGTATGAACGATGAACACCAACTGTGCTCTCACCCACATAAACCTTCTTTAGTTGCTGAAAGATGACCTGGCTTAAACCTACAGCTGTCCTTCCCTTAAATGAGGCCTGCCCACCGGCGTACACATTTAGTCATATCCCCCCATGATGCGAGTCTATTAGCTGTTGGGGGTCACAAGTATAAGTCATTTGAACATCTGATTCTCCACTCTGCCCACAATGCAACATATTGCTAAGATCAAAAGAATAAAAATCAGTCGTATTACTTTGTCACTGTATATAGGCCTCCTGGCCCATACTCTGAATTCTTAGATGAATTTGGTGAGTTTATCTCTGACTTGTCTACCAGTGCAGATAACATTCTGATCATTGGTGACTTCAAGATTCATATAAATAAGCCTTCTGATCCCCTCTGCAAATCATTTATGGAAATTGTGGATATATTAGGATTCCAGCAATGCATTCAGGACTCAATGCACATTAGTGGAAATACATTGGATTTGGTTCTTGCACATGGTATTGCTGTCACAAATATTGACATCATGCCTCTTGTATCATTGGTCTCTGATCACTCACTTATTAGGTTTACAGTTTCACTGCCGTGTTTAGTGGAACAACAACCTTATTTGTCGTTGCGGCAACACATCAACTCCTCAACTATAACTGAACTCAAAGCTAGACTGCCTGATATCTTAGCTTCGCGTTTGGAAAATGCCCAATCAGTAGAGAGTCTTGTAGATAGTTAAAAATCAGCGCTCAAAACTAAACTTGACGTGATTGTGCCACCTATATTAAAGCCACGCTTCCCCAAAATATAGTCACCTTGGTTCAGTGATGACTTGCGTGACCTCAAGCATAAAGCCAGAGGTCTAGAACGGAAATAGCATAGTTCAAAATTAGAAGTATTCCACCTCGTGTGGCATGATGCTATCTTAGACTATAAGCATGCACTATTGCTATGAAGTGGACCTATTACTCTGATTTGATCAACAAAAACAAGCATAACTCAAAGTTCTTGTTCGAAACGGTAGCAGTACTTACACTCAACAAAAATATAAACGCAACAGTTTTGGTTTTGCTCCCATTTTGTATGAGATGAACTCAAAGATCTAAAACTTTTTCCACATACACAATATCACCATTTCCCTCAAATATTGTTCACAAACCAGTCTAAATCTGTGATAGTGAGCACTTCTCCTTTGCTGAGATAATCCATCCCACCTCACAGGTGTGCCATATCAAGATGCTGATTAGACACCATGATTAGTGCACAGGTGTGCCTTAGACTGCCCACAATAAAAGGCCACTCTGAAAGGTGTAGTTTTATCACACAGCACAATGCCACAGATGTCGCAAGATTTGAGGGAACATGCAATTGGCATGCTGACAGCAGGAATGTCAACCAGAGCTGTTGCTCGTGTATTGAATGTTCATTTCTCTACCATAAGCCGTCTCCAAAGGCGTTTCAGAGAATTTGGCAGTACATCCAACCAGCCTCACAACTGCAGACCACGTGTAACCACACCAGCCCAGGACCTCCACATCCAGCATGTTCACCTCCAAGATCGTCTGAGACCAGCCACTCGGACAGCTGCTGAAACAATCGGTTTGCATAACCAAAGAATTTCTGCACAAACTGTCAGAAACCGTCTCAGGGAAGATCATCTGCATGCTCGTCGTCCTCATCGGGGTCTCGACCTGACTCCAGTTCGTCGTCGTAACCGACTTGAGTGGGCAAATGCTCACATTCGCTGGCATTTGGCACGTTGGAGAGGCGTTCTCTTCACGGATGAATCCCGGTTCACACTGTCCAGGGCAGATGGCAGACAGTGTGTGTGGCATCGTGTGGGTGAGCGGTTTTCTGATGTCAATGTTGTGGATCGAGTGGCCTATGGTGGCGGTGGGGTTATGGTATGGGCAGGCGTCTGTTATGGACGAAGAACACAGGTGCATTTTATTGATGGCATTTTGAATGCACAGAGATACCGTGACAAGATCCTGAGGCCCATTATTGTGCCATACATCCAAGAACATCACCTCATGTTGCAGCAGGATAATGCACAGCCCCATGTTGCAAAGATCTGTACACAATTCTTGGAAGCTGAAAATGTCCCAGTTCTTGCATGGCCGGCATACTCACCGGACATGTCACCCATTGAGCATGTTTGGGATGCTCTGGACCGGCGTATACGACAGCGTGTACCAGTTCCTGCCAATATCCAGCAACTTCGCACAGCCATTGAAGAGGAGTGGACCAACATTCCACAGGCCACAATTGACAACCTGATCAACTCTATGCGAAGGAGATGTGTTGCACTGCATGAGGCAAATGGTGGTCACACCAGATACTGACTGGTATCCCCCCCAATAAAACAAACTGCACCTTTCAGAGTGGCCTTTTATTGTGGACAGTCTAAGGCACACCTGTGCACTAATCATGGTGTCTAATCAGCATTTTGATATGGCACACCTGTGAGGTGGGATGGATTATCTCAGCAAAGGAGAAGTGCTCACTATCACAGATTTAGACTGGTTTGTGAACAATATTTGAGGGAAATGGTGATATTGTGTATGTGGAAAAGGTTTTAGATCTTTGAGTTCATCTCATACAAAATGGGAGCAAAACCAAAAGCGTTTATATTTTTGTTGAGTGTATATATGGACAACCACCTGTAAGTCACTCTCCTTTTACAGCACAAGATTTCTGGGATTACTTTGAGAAGAAAATAGACAACATTAGGTTAAACATATCCCAGCATGCCTTAACCCAGCCACTACACCCTGCTATTGAGGTGGGTGCCATTACTGAGGTATTACCTAGATTTGTAGAATTTGATAGTATCTCACTAGGTGTGTTATTGAAACTCATAAGGTCTACAAAAAGCACAACCTGTTTATTTGATCCTATACCAACAAAACTGTTTACTCTTAGGGCTGATTGTGCTGGAAATGTTTAATCTGTCATTAACCTCTGGATCTGTTTCTAAATGTTTCAAATCTGCAGTGATTAAATCATGACTTAAGAAATCTAATCTTGACCCTAGTATGTTAAAAAAAACTATAGGCCGATATAAAATCTATCATTTTGCTCTAAAATGATGGAAAAGGTGGTTTCACGGCAGCTCGTGGACCACCTTACTGAGAATAATCTTGTGAGCCACTGCAGTCTGCTTTTAGAAAATATCATTCCACAGAGACAGATCTCACTAAAGTGGTGAATGATCTTCTGCTTGCAATGGATTCGGACACTACCACGGTTCTGGTGCTATTAGATCTTAGTGCTGCATTTGATACCGTGGCTCAACATATTGTACTCGATAGGCTAGAGAATCATTTTAGGATTACTGGGAATGCCCTTGCATGGTTGACATCATACAACTGTACCTGACCAGTCGTTCTAACTGTGTTTTGTACAGTAACACTACCTCTAACCTTAGCGACATGAAATTTTGGGTTCCACAGGCGTCCATCTTAGGCCCCGTTTTTTCCCTTTATATAGCACCCCTTGGGCACATATTGCATCGTTTTGGGATTACCTTTCATTGCTATGCTGATGATACTCAGTTACACATGTCGATAACTGCTGGTAATCTCATCCACATAAAATCCTTAGAAGATTGCCTTGCATCAGTGAAAAGCTGGATGTCTAGCAATTTCCTACTTTTAAACTCTGATAAGACTGAAATGATGGTTCTTGGTCCAGTAAGACATCTGCATCAATTTTACCAGCTAACGCTTAGCCTAGGTTTGTGTGTCATACAACACACTGACAAAGTGATGAGTCTTGATCCTACGTTGTCCTTTGACCTCCACATTAGAGATATTATGAGGACTGCTTTCTTCCACCTGCGAAACATAGGGAAGATTCGTCCCATCCTGTCTATGCCTGATGGTGAGACCCTAATTCATGCATTTGTTGGTTCTAGATTAGACGACTGCAATGTTCTATTTTCTGGTGTATCGCAGTCCAGCATTAGGGGTCCCCAATTGGTTCAAAATGTTGCTGCCAGACTTTTGACAGGAAGCAGAAAGTTTGACCACATTACACCCATTTTGGCATCTCTTCACTAGCTTCCTGTCCCTATGAGATCAGATTTTAAGGTTCTTTTGCTAACCTATAAAATTATTCACGGACTAGCACCTTCCTACTTCGCTGACCTGCCTAAACCCTACGTATGGCCCAGGCTCTGCATTCACAGGGTGCAGGACTACTTTGTGTCCCTCGGGTGAATAAAAAGTCTGTGGGTCACAGAGCTTTCTCTTATCGTGCATCTGTTTTGTGGAATGTTCTCCCTGCATCAATAAAACAGTCAACCATTTTCAGATCTCTCCAGAGATGTTCAGTCAGATTCAGGTCTGGGCTCTGGTTGGGCTACTGAAGGACATTCACAGAGTTGTCCTGAAGTCACAGTCACCCCAGTCTGAGGTCAAGCGCGCTCTAGAGGAGGTTTTCATCCAAAATGTCTCTGTACATTGCTGCATTCAGGTTTCCATCAGTCCTGACTGATCTCCCAGCTCCTGCCCCTGAAAAACATCCCCTTGTGGGAAGGGTCATGTGAGAAAGGATTGTGGAGTTGTGGCATCGTATTCAAGAAGACTTGAGGCTGTAATTGCTGCCAAAGGTGCATCAACACAGTATTGTAAGGATATGATTCCTTCTTTATGTTCTCTAATGCCATATACCAACACAGTGCAGAGTAGCTACCTAAACTCTGTAAGTGAGATAGAGTATCTCGTCAATAGTTTTACATCCTCATTGAAGACAACTTTGGATGCTGTAGCTCCTCTAAAAAAGAGAGCTTTAAATCAGAAGTGCCTGACTCCGTGGTATAACTCACAAACTCGTAGCTTAAAGCAGATAACCCGTAAGTTGGAGAGGAAATGGCGTCTCACTAATTTAGAAGATCTTCACTTAGCCTGGAAAAAGAGTCTGTTGCTCTATAAAAAAGCCCTCCGTAAAGCTAGGACATCTTTCTACTCATCACTAATTGAAGAAAATAAGAACCCCAGGTTTATTTCAGCACTGTAGCCAGGCTGACAAAGAGTCAGAGCTCTATTGAGCTGAGTATTCCATTAATTTTAACTAGTAATGACTTCATGACTTTCTTTGCTAACAAAATTTTAACTATTAGAGAAAAAATTACTCATAACCATCCCAAAGACGTATCGTTATCTTTGGCTGCTTTCAGTGATGCCGGTATTTGGTTAGACTCTTTCTCTCCGATTGTTCTGTTTGAGTTATTTTCATTAGTTACTTCATCCAAACCATCAACATGTTTATTAGACCCCATTCCTGCCAGGCTGCTCAAGGAAGCCCTACCATTATTTAATGCTTCGATCTTAAATATGATCAATCTATCTTTGTTAGTTGGCTATGTACCACAGGCTTTTAAGGTGGCAGTAATTAAACCATTACTTAAAAAGCCATCACTTGACCCAGCTATCTTAGCTAATTATAGGCCAATCTCCAACCTTCCTTTTCTCTCAAAATTCTTGAAAGGGTAGTTGTAAAACAGCTAACTGATCATCTGCAGAGGAATGGTCTATTTGAAGAGTTTCAGTCAGGTTTTAGAATTCATCATAGTACAGAAACAGCATTAGTGAAGGTTACAAATGATCTTCTTATGGCCTCGGACAGTGGACTCATCTCTGTGCTTGTTCTGTTAGACCTCAGTGCTGCTTTTGATACTGTTGACCATAAAATTTTATTACAGAGATTAGAGCATGCCATAGGTATTAAAGGCACTGCGCTGCGGTGGTTTGAATCATATTTGTCTAATAGATTACAATTTGTTCATGTAAATGGGGAATCTTCTTCACAGACTAAAGTTAATTATGGAGTTCCACAAGGTTCTGTGCTAGAACCAATTTTATTCACTTTATACATGCTTCCCTTAGGCAGTATTATTAGACGGTATTGCTTAAATTTTCATTGTTACGCAGATGATACCCAGCTTTATCTATCCATGAAGCCAGAGGACACACACCAATTAGCTAAACTGCAGGATTGTCTTACAGACATAAAGACATGGATGACCTCTAATTTCCTGCTTTTAAACTCAGATAAAACTGAAGTTATTGTACTTGGCCCCACAAATCTTAGAAACATGGTGTCTAACCAGATCCTTACTCTGGATGGCATTACCCTGACCTCTAGTAATACTGTGAGAAATCTTGGAGTCATTTTTGATCAGGATATGTCATTCAAAGTGCATATTAAACAAATATGTAGGACTGCTTTTTTGCATTTACGCAATATGTCTAAAATCAGAAAGGTCTTGTCTCAGAGTGATGCTGAAAAACTAATTCATGCATTTATTTCCTCTAAGCTGGACTATTGTAATTCATTATTATCAGGTTGTGCTAAAAGTTCCCTTAAAAGCCTTCAGTTAATTCAAAATGCTGCAGCTAGAGTACTGACGGGGACTAGAAGGAGAGAGCATATCTCACCCATATTGGCCTCTCTTCATTGGCTTCCTGTTAATTCTAGAATAGAATTTAAAATTCTTCTTCTTACTTATAAGGTTTTGAATAATCAGGTCCCATCTTATCTTAGGGACCTCGTAGTACCATATCACCCCAATAGAGCGCTTCGCTCTCAGACTGCAGGCTTACTTGTAGTTCCTAGGGTTTGTAAGAGTAGAATGGGAGGCAGAGCCTTCAGCTTTCAGGCTCCTCTCCTGTGGAACCAGCTCCCAATTCAGATCAGGGAGACAGACACCCTCTCTATTTTTAAGATTAGGCTTAAAACTTTCCTTTTTGCTAAAGCTTATAGTTAGGGCTGGATCAGGTGACCCTGAACCATCCCTTAGTTATGCTGCTATAGACGTAGACTGCTGGGGGGTTCCCATGATGCATTGTTTCTTTCTCTTTTTGCTCTGTATGCACCACTCTGCATTTAATCATTAGTGATCGATCTCTGCTCCCCTCCACAGCATGTCTTTTTCCCGGTTCTCTCCCTCAGCCCCAACCAGTCCCAGCAGAAGACTACCCCTCCCTGAGCCTGGTTCTGCTGGAGGTTTCTTCCTGTTAAAAGGGAGTTTTTCCTTCCCACTGTAGCCAAGTGCTTGCTCACAGGGGGTCGTTTTGACCGTTGGGGTTTTACATAATTATTGTATGGCCTTGCCTTACAATATAAAGCGCCTTGGGGCAACTGTTTGTTGTGATTTGGCGCTATATAAAAAAATTGATTGATTGATTGATTGATTGATATTGAGCAAAGGGTGTGAATACTTATGTACACGTGATTTCTTAGGTTTATATATATATATATATACATTTTCAAGAATTTACCCCAAAAAAATTTCAAGTTGTCATTATGGGGTGTTGCAAGTAGAAATGGGGAAAAAAATTATTTAATCCATTTTGGAATAAGGCTGTAAGATAACAAAATATGAAAAAAAGCACTGTGAATACTTTCCGGATGCACTATCCACGCGAGTGTCATCGATAACACTTCATTTTACAAAAGAAAAAAAATCATCGGCTTTCATTTCAATATATGCTTTTTCTTTGGTACATTATTAAAAAATATATACATTACACTTGCAGTTATATAACTTTGCCTTGAGTTAAGGTATGTGCATGTTATAGAGCAGGGGTGGCCAAGTTCGGTCCCCAAGAGCCACCTTCCTGACACTCTTAGTTGTCTCCCTGCTCCAACACACCTGAATCCAATGAAAGGCTCATTAAAAGTCTGCTAACGAGTCTTTCATTGGATTCAGGTTACTAAGAGTGTCAGGAAGGTGGCTCTCGAGGACCGAACTTGGCCACCCCTGTTATAGAGATTTTTTTAAGTAACTGAATATGTGTGAAGTAATTTGTTAAATTCTTAAACCACAAAGGTTTGGGGAGGGAATCATACAGTCTTCTGGCTAACCATGGAATGCTTCAGAATCAGAATGTCACAACCATTGCTTGGCTGATAATAGAGGCATCCCCTGTGATAGACTGGTGTCCTGCCCTGGGTGTACCCTACCTCATGCCCTATGACTGCTGGTATAGGCTCCAGCCACCAAACCCCGTATAGCAGGTATAGCACATTGGATGGATGAATGGAAGATCTTATAATTTTTTACTTTAGAACTCAAAGAAAACTGAGGATATTGTTGTTGGTCGTGCCAGACAGAGCTCAATTTACATGGTCACTGGGTGATTGTGTGATTCATGAAGTAAAAGACTAAAAAATGTGATTTCTGACATTCTTTTTCACTGCCCATTGTGATTTATGTAACATTGTAATGATTACACCGATGTATCCCTGGTAATCGCATCAATCCTGAGCCAGAAGGGCTGGTCTTTTAATAATCCAAGGTGAGATCAAACATTTTTGGTTAATTCTATAACTCTGGACATATGGTCCCACTCTGGCCAGAGTGGGACCATCTGTTCACTGTCAGTGTTAATTTAACACTGGTGATTTTACTGTGTACTCTGCTTTACCTCTGAGATCCAACTGGATCAGCTGCACAGAGCAGCTTGGCTGATTAATTGTGCAACTCTAAGGTATTGAAATGATGATAATCATTCATGAGGGTATTTGATGCCCCCTCCAACCACTTTATGCCCACAGTGTGTGTGAAGGGCACCAGGTGTGATGTCAGATTATGCCATCTCATTAGAAATGTCAAAATAAGAATCTTCTCATGTGAGAAAGAAGAAATAAACATGGTCAAATCCACCCACATAGTCAGTCTTCCTGATCCTCACAATGCCTGTTGTTTAAGAGACACTGCACTTTTCTATTTAGCCTCAGTCTGTCCCTCTCCTACAGGTATGGCTTTGAAGGAGTAATCCTGTCCATCTACGGGATGAATCGTTCAGAGCTGGAGTGTCCAGGGAAGGTTTGTAAATTCCAACAACCTGAAGAGGTTCTGCAGTTATTGGATGTGGAAGACGCCAAGCTCTACATAGATTTCATTGTCCTGGGCATCTTCTTCATCATCCTACGCCTAGCTACCTACCTTGTCCTTCGCTACAAGATTACATCTGAAAGATAGGCGATCTGAGTACACCTTCCAAAAACTCCAGGACGTACCCAGTATCAGCAGTGTCATTCTATAACTGTAACAGTGTTTTTGTTTTTATTTTAATAATTGCTGCTAAGAAGAGAAAACATTAATTCTGTAAAGGGCGAAAGGTGCAGAGCAGAACATATCTCAGACATCGGGGGCTTCATGTACAAAGATGTATGTGGATTTCCTACTGAAACATTGCATACACCAAAACCCAAAAACTGGTGTAAGTACAAAAATATCCACATCTATGCGTACTAGGCATGTGGAAATAAATCGATTCGAATCAGTATCTAGATATAAACATGCACGATGCAAGTGTATTGATTCATTCAGTGTGTATCGATTCAATTGACAGGTGAAATCGTGATGCATTACTTACTGCGTGCTTGCATTGATTTTTTACCGAGGCACATTGAATGCACCATCACTGCTTCGCATTTTGTTTTGAACATGGATGGAAGTCAGGAAGCACATCTCTACCGCAACGAGAACAGCTGCATCGAATCATTGTCAGTGATGAGATTCACGTGACTATCGCGTACGCAAGGATCCAAACATGTGCCACGTCTACATCCCACTGAATGTCAAATTGAGAACACATGCAGCTGTACTAAACTCCTCCTTTTCCAAGCCCCTATTTAAACATGCAAATTCATGTGAATAGGCCCTGGGATGTGGGATTCCCCTCTGTCCAATAATTTCACATGAACACAGAAAAGAAATTATACTAAGTGTGAGCTACAGATAACTGGAAATGACAATGTAGACATGCAGGGATAGTTAATTTGGTTCCCTGTCAAATGGAATAAACATGAAACAGAAATAATGTTAGTAGAAGCATGTGCATGTGAGGCCATAAATGCTGTAAGCTCAGAGTAGTGCACACACACTAAAGTTTAAAAAAAAGAGGTGCGCCGTGGCTGACCGTGTGTGAGATTCACAATTTTTCATGTGTTTATTGACAAATACTGAACACAGGGAGGCAATCGAGGCCTGTTAAGATGCTCTGCGGTTCTAGTTTCACTATCAAGAAAAAAACATTAATAATAATAATAACAAAAAACATATTTGAGTGCGTACATGCCAAATGTTCCCGCGTTAGTTTTCGTTCGGAACAATTACACAAATAAACGATATACTCACTAAACAGCCACCCATTGTGCACCGTGCCAGCCCCTAGCCTGTTCCCAACCCAACCCAATGCATTTGTGCTTTGTGCATCACATATGATTTGAACATTGATGGAATTAAATTATTTCCTGTTAACAAAAACAAATTCATCGTGTGACGGCGCCTTTATAGCAATATGTGTGCAGTCAATAGCTGCAATTACATTTTGGAAACCGGCTTGTGCTGCAAATTGCCCTTTAATGTTGGAATGTGATGTACCTGGATGACATTCAGATGATTGCATTCCACACAACTGGCATGGAAAGGTTGACAGGCACATTCCTGATGGATCGGCCTTGGTATTCAAAATCAGTTTATGAGCCAATTATCGTCATTTTCAAGTTAATCCTTTCATTTCCTGAATACATACTCATGTCAGATTGCACCATTTGCAAGGTTCTTTAACAATGCTAACACAGCCATTGTTCATGCCATCTTCCTCATCACTTTGCACATGCTTTTATATCCATATTTTATATCGTGCAAACACGTGGGTGTGTTAATTGCTCATAACTGTGTCTCTGATATGCACATCACTCTGGTGACTTCTTGTTTTAACACCATTAACAGTTTCCTAGCATCACCTCTATATGTTGGCAGTGGACCAGTAGCTGTAGAAATGTGTGTATGCCAGCCATGATTTTGGCGTAGCGCACCTACCATTTCCACGGTCATTTCAGTTTTGATACTTCTGAACGTTAGTGTGGAGAAGGATGTACGCCATGTTATTGTGCATACACAGCCTTTGTACATGAGGCCCCAGGACTCCAGTTTATGAGCACAAACATCAGCAGTGTAGCTGGTTCCTCAGACCAACACAAAGTCACACCGTTAGTACCGTATGACTGCATGTCGATGTTGAATGTGTGGAATATCTTTAAAAAACAGTGAATGTCATATAGTGGTAATGAACGTGTTTTAACTCTGTCACTCTGTCAGAGTGTCGGTGTGTCAGGAGCAGTGATGCCGGTAACGCGTTACTCTAATCTGACCACTTTTTTTTAGTAACGAGTAATCTAACGCGTTAATCTTTCCAAATCAGTAATCAGATTAAAGTTACTTCTCCAAGTCACAGTGCGTTACTATTATTTTTCATTGTGGGTCGATAGCATTATTAAACTTGGTCTGTGGGCAGGAGGTCGGGGTTCGACTGAACTGACCACTTTCAGTGAGCTGTGAGCTTTTCATCCACGGTTTTTTGCAGCTGCTCGACTCGTCCTCACTTCTTAAAGCGCGGTGATCAGCACACCTGCACTGAGCTTTACAAAGACATTTTTATACTTTTTTTCCTCCTTTATTTAGAATTCTGAGCTGAGCCGCTCTGTATCTGGTCGTTAAAAACAGCTGATCCTCCGCGATGTGTCAACAACTAAAACTATTTTCCACTCAAATGCACCTAAACTCTCTTTCTGAGGACCACATGATGTGAAAACGCAATAAAACTTTCTTACCTGTAAATCTGGTCATGTTTTCTGCATAAATAAATGTTATCCATTCTTTGTGCTCAAACGCCAAAGCAGGGGTGAATCCAGATGGGATGGGGGCGTGGGGGAGGGATGTGCCCCCCCCTCACAACACCCCTAGATTAAAGGTCCAGTTTTGAAGCTGTTTTTTACTACAACTACTAATATTGCTTAAAATAATAATAATTTCGACAAGTAAAATGTTTAGAGAGAATTTAAATGTTAGAAAAATGTTAGAATTTAATAGTTACATTTATAAACAATGTAGGTTCGAAATTGCAAGTTTTACTGTTACAGTGCTGTCAACAGTTAAATATGAGGTCAAGAAAGAGGTGTTTATTTTACTTTTTATAAAACAAGTATTTATTTTCATTGAAGTCAAGAAAGGGTGACTATAAAGTGAGTTTTGGCAAAACAGGTATCATTGTCATGTTGAGGTGGCAGAGGGTTGTTGTCGGCAGCTGGGAAAAGTAACTAAAAAAGTAACTAGTAATCTAACTTAGTTACTTTTACAATTAAGTAATCAGTAAAGTAACTAAGTTACTTTTTCAAGGAGTAATCAGTAATTGGATTACTTTTTTGGAAGAAACCTTGGAAGAAAGAAAGTCTTAATGTGCCTGAAAGCCTTTGTTCAGACTGTCAGTTCAAGTCACATATATTGCATATCAGATTCAAATCTGATCTCATTGATTGACTGTCCACATTTTATAAACAGCAAGTGACCAGACCTCCGTGTTGCAGTCCTCATCTGTATTCTCATCCACATTGGTTGCTGTAGTAATGAAAGTCACATACATTCAGCGGGCATGTGCATTGAAGATGGTGTGTTTATATATATATCAACTCAATCAATCAACTTTTTTCTTATATAGCGCCAAATCACAACAAACAGTTGCCCCAAGGCGCTCCATATTGTAAGGCAAGGCCATACAATAATTATAAAAAACCCCAACGGTCAAAACGACCCCCTATGAGCAAGCACTTGGCCACAGTGGGAAGGAAAAACTCCCTTTTAACAGGAAGAAACCTCCAGCAGAACCAGGCTCAGGGAGGGGCAGTCTTCTGCTGAGACTGGTTGGGGCTGAGGGAAAAAAAACAGGAAAAAGACATGCCGTGAAGGGGGGCAGAGATCGATCACTAATGATTAAATGCAGAGTGATGCATACGGAGCAAAAAGAGAAAGAAACAGTGCATCATGGGAACCCCCCCACAATCTACGTCTAAAGCAGCATAACCAAGGGATGGTCCAGGGTCACCCGATCCAGCCCTAACTATAAGCCTTAGCGAAAAGGAAAGTTTTAAGCCTAATCTTAAAAGTAGAGAGGGTATCTGTCTCCCTGATCTGAATTGGGAGCTGGTTCCACAGGAGAGGAGCCTGAAAGCTGAAGGCTCTGCCTCCCATTCTACTCTTACAAACCCTAGGAACTACAAGTAAGCCCGCAGTCTGAGAGCGAAGCGCTCTAATGGGGTAATATGGTACTACGAGGTCCCTAAGATAAGATGGGACCTGATTATTCAAAACCTTATAAGTAAGAAGAAGAATTTTAAATTCTATTCTAGAATTAACAGGAAGCCAATGAAGAGAGGCCAACACGGGTGAGATATGCTCTCTCCTGCTAGTCCCCGTCAGTACTCTAGCTGCAGCATTCTGAACCAACTGAAGGCTTTTTAGGGAACTTTTAGGACAACCTGATAATAATGAATTACAATAGTCCAGCCTAGAGGAAATAAATGCATGAATTAGTTTTTCAGCATCACTCTGAGACAAGACCTTTCTGATTTTAGAGATATTGCGTAAATGCAAAAAGGCAGTCCTACATATTTGTTTAATATGCGCTTTGAATGACATATCCTGATCAAAAATGACTCCAAGATTTCTCACAGTATTACTAGAGATCAGGGAAATGCCATCCAGAGTAACGATCTGGTTAGACACCATGCTTCTAAGATTTGTGGGGCCAAGTACAATAACTTCAGTTTTATCTGAGTTTAAAAGCAGGAAATTAGAGGTTCTCCATGTCTTTATGTCTGTAAGACAATCCTGCAGTTTAGCTAATTGGTGTGTATCCTCTGGCTTCATGGATAGATAAAGCTGGGTATCATCTGCGTAACAATGAAAATTTAAGCAATACCATCTAATAATACTGCCTAAGGGAAGCATGTATAAAGTGAATAAAATTGGTCCTAGCACAGAACCTTGTGGAACTCCATAATTAACTTTAGTCTGTGAAGAAGATTCCCCATTTACATGAACGAACTGTAATCTATTAGACAAATATGATTCAAACCACCGCAGCGCAGTGCCTTTAATACCTATGACATGCTCTAATCTCTGTAATAAAATTTTATGGTCAACAGTATCAAAAGCAGCACTGAGGTCCAACAGAACAAGCACAGAGATAAGTCCACTGTCCGAAGCCATAAGAAGATCATTTGTAACCTTCACTAATGCTGTTTCTGTACTATGATGAATTCTAAAACCTGACTGAAACTCTTCAAATAGACCATTCCTCTGCAGGTGATCAGTTCGCTGTTTTACAACTACCCTCTCAAGAATCTTTGAGAGAAAAGGAAGGTTGGAGATTGGCCTATAATTAGCTAAGATAGCTGGGTCAAGTGATGGCTTTTTAAGTAATGGTTTAATTACTGCCACCTTAAAGGCCTGTGGTACATAACCAACTAACAAAGATAGATTGATCATATTTAAGATTGAAGCATTAAATAATGGTAGGACTTCCTTGAGCAGCCTGGCAGGAATGGGGTCTAATAAACATGTTGATGGTTTGGATGAAGTAACTAATGAAAATAACTCAGACAGAACAATCGGAGAGAAAGAGTCTAACCAAATACCGGCATCACTGAAAGCAGCCAAAGATAATGATACATCTTTGGGATGGTTATGAGTATTTTTTTCTCTAATAGTCAAAATTTTGTTAGCAAAGAAAGTCATGAAGTCATTACTAGTTAAAGTTAATGGAATACTCAGCTCAATAGAGCTCTGACTCTTTGTCAGCCTGGCTACAGTGCTGAAAAGAAACCTGAGGTTATTCTTATTTTCTTCAATTAGTGATGAGTAGAAAGATGTCCTAGCTTTACGGAGGGCTTTTTTATAGAGCAACAAACTCTTTTTCCAGGCTAAGTGAAGATCTTCTAAATTAGTGAGACACCATTTCCTCTCCAACTTACGGGTTATCTGCTTTAAGCTACGAGTTTGTGAGTTATACCACGGAGTCAGACAGTTCTGATTTAAAGCTCTCTTTTTCAGAGGAGCTACAGCATCCAAAGTTGTCTTCAAAGAGGATGTAAAACTATTGACGAGATACTCTAACTCCCTTACAGAGTTTAGGTAGCTACTCTGCTCTGTGTTGGTATATGACATTAGAGAACATAAAGAAGGAATCATATCCTTAAACCTAGTTACAGCGCTTTCTGAAAGACTTCTAGTGTAATGAAACTTATTCCCCACTGCAGGGTAGTCCATCAGGGTAAATGTAAATGTTATTAAAAAATGATCAGACAGAAGGGAGTTTTCAGGGAATACTGTTAAGTCTTCTATTTCCATACCATAAGTCAGAACAAGATCTAAGATATGATTAAAGTGGTGGGTGGACTCATTTACTTTTTGAGCAAAGCCGATAGAGTCTAATAATAGATTAAATGCAGTGTTGAGGCTGTCATTCTCAGCATCTGTGTGGATGTTAAAATCGCCCACTACAATTATCTTATCTGAGCTAAGCACTAAGTCAGACAAAAGGTCTGAAAATTCACAGAGAAACTCACAGTAACAACCAGGTGGACGATAGATAATAACAAATAAAACTGGTTTTTGGGACTTCCAATTTGGATGGACAAGACTAAGAGACAAGCTTTCAAATGAATTAAAGCTCTGTCTAGGTTTTTGATTAATTAATAAGCTGGAATGGAAGATTGCTGCTAATCCTCCGCCATGGCCCGTGCTACGAGCATTCTGACAGTTAGTGTGACTCGGGGGTGTTGACTCATTTAAACTAACATATTCATCCTGCTGTAACCAGGTTTCTGTTAGGCAGAATAAATCAATACGTTGATCAATTATTATATCATTTACCAACAGGGACTTAGAAGAGAGAGACCTAATGTTTAATAGACCACATTTAACCGTTTTAGTCTGTGGTGCAGTTGAAGGTGCTATATTATTTTTTCTTTTTGAATTTTTATGCTTAAATAGATTTTTGCTGGTTATTGGTGGTCTGGGAGCAGGCACCGTCTCTACGGGGATGGGGTAATGAGGGGATGGCAGGGGGAGAGAAGCTGCAGAGAGGTGTATAAGACCACAGCTCTGCCTCCTGGTCCCAACGCTGGACAGTCACAGTTTGGAGGATCCAAGAAAATTGGCCAGATTTCTAGAAATGAGAGCTGCTCCATCTAAAGTGGGATGAATGCCGTCTCTCCTAACAAGACCAGGTTTTCCCCAGAAGCTTTGCCAATTATCAATGAAGCCCACCTCATTTTTTGGACACCACTCAGACAGCCAGCAATTCAAGGAGAACATGCGGCTAAACATGTCACTCCCGGTCTGATTGGGGAGGGGCCCAGAGAAAACAACAGAGTCCGACATTGTTTTTGCAAAGCCACACACCGATTTAATGTTAATTTTAGTGACCTCCGATTGGCGTAACCGAGTGTCATTACTGCCGACGTGAATTACAATCTTACCAAATTTACGCTTAGCCTTAGCCAGCAATTTCAAATGTCCTTCGATGTCGCCTGCTCTGGCCCCCGGAAGACAATTGACTATGGTTGCTGGTGTCGCTAACTTCACATTTCTCAAAACAGAGTCGCCAATAACCAGAGTTTGATCCTCGGCGAGTGTATCGTCGAGTGGGGAAAAACGGTTAGAGATGTGAACGGGTTGACGGTGTACACGGGGCTTCTGTTTAGGGCTACGCTTCCTCCTCACAGTCACCCAGTCAGCCTGCTTTCCCGACTGCCCGGGATCTGCCAGGGGGGAACTAACGGCGGCTAAGCTACCTTGGTCCGCACCGACTACAGGGGCCTGGCTAGCTGTAGAATTTTCCACGGTGCGGAGCCGAGTCTCCAATTCGCCCAGCCTGGCCTCCAAAGCTACGAATAAGCTGCACTTATTACAAGTACCGTTACTGCTAAAGGAGGCCGAGGAATAACTAAACATTTCACACCCAGAGCAGAAAAGTATGGGAGAGACAGGAGAAGCCGCCATGCTAAATCGGCTAAGAGCTAGTAGCTACGCAACCTAGCGGATTCCTAAAAACACACAAAGTGAATAATGTGTAAATAATTTAGAGGTGATTCAGCAGAAGGAGTGCCCCAATCAAGGCACCAAACAGGCCATGAAGCAGCACAGGCAACGCACGACAACAGCGAACGCACGACAACGGTGCTAAAATAAAATAAAAATCGACTAAACACGCTGTGGAGCAGCACAGATAACGCACGACAACAGTGCTAAAAAAAAAAATAAAATAAAAAAATAAATAAAAACGAAAGCGTTAGCAAGCTAGTTAGCTTGCCAACGCTGATGAAAGTTAGCTGATAAAAGTGCTCCGTCGCAATGTTTCGACCGTTAGAGGTCTTCCTTAGGCGTTGGAGCACAGTAAAAAAGTAAAAAAAAAAAAAAAAAAAAGTAAAAAGGTAAAAAAGTAAAAAAGTCTTGAAAAAGACTGTTAATTCAAGTCCAAAGCAGCAGGTAGCAGTCTCTCTGTAAACAGTCCCAACAGACAGCCAAAATTCTGATGCAATCTCACTCCGAAGATTGAGATATATATTTGTATTTTAAGTTTGTATATTATAAAATGATGCAAGGTGTGCAGTTAGGTGACAGTTTGATCAGCCAAAGAGCAATTAGGGGGAAAAAAAATGCATGTGCACACATGCATGTGGAATAATGTGGACAGACTGAGCAGTAAATGGATTTGAAAAACACATTTCCTGCAATTTTTGACTGCTCACTCTTTTAGCGTGGAACCAAATTCATATCAGATATGCACATAAATCAGTTTTTTTGGGAGGGGGGAGCTGTCTGGCCAAAGTCTTCCTCACCATAGCAGTGATAATCATGTATCGTTGTAGTCGTCCAAAGTATGAAAATCCTTTTCAACTTCATACTTGTTACCATATAACTGAACTATGGTCACTGTTTGGACTTCCAAACTGCCGATAATCTATATTGATTTTAGTGATTGCATTAACTTTACTTTCTGTTTATTTAGGCTTTTGTATTACTTGTACTCACCAGTATTTTGAACCACATCTCCCGAAAAAAGGAGACATGATTCAGCATTCACATTCACTATGAGTTCCTGGTCTTTGATCATTCAGATCTGATTGGCTACTTGACTTTATTTCAGTAAATACAAAGAGTACCAAATGTTTGATTTAATATTTTGGCCAAAAGACTCAGACTTTAATGGATTTATTTAATATTCACTTATCAATCCAATCATCACTATACCAACATTTATTTTCAGGTTCTTAAAATCATATTTTTAAACTTAGATTGTTTTCTAACATGTTGTTAACTGTAAGGGCCCCTTCACACATAGTAGTGTGAATTTGGTTGAATTACGGTGAAACAGCACGAAACAGTTTGAATTAGCGCACCACGAAACATCGCGCCAACGGGCAGGCATGTACAATCCCAGTGCGATGTTCGTGCATCGTGCTGCTAATGTGGAGGAAAATAAAATAAAACGAGCTGTATAATTAGTGAATTTCACTGGGTTGATATAAATATTACATTAAAGGGGATGCAATACAGAACCCCACGGTTAAATAACTCAGGTTAAATTAAAACAAAAAAATGCCAAGGTTCAAGGTTTCTTTATTGTCCCCCGTGAGGCAATTTGTTTGCAGCAGTAATTACAGACTCAAACAAACACAACAACAGTACAACTAAAACATTTACAAATATGCATTGAGACAGCGAATAGCATTTGGAATCAGGGACTCTTTAAACCTGTTAGTTCTACACCGAGGGACAACATAATGATGCCCAGATGGGAGCAGTGAAAACTCATGCCAAAGAGGATGAGAAGGGTCAGCTATAATAGCCTTAGCTTTTTTAAGACATCTGACCTTAAAAAATTCATTAAGATCATTAAGTGAGCCTCTGGTGATTTTACAGCACACCTTCACAATGTCCATAAGACGATTTCGCTGCTTGATGGATAAACAATAAAACCAACAAATGTAAGAAAAGGTTAAAACAGATTCGATAAAACATGAATAACATATTTTCATAAAGGAAGTGTCCACTTGAAAGTTCCGAAGCTTCCGTAAAAAATACATGTGCTGGTTGGCTTTTTTACAAACTGCATCCACTTGGGGCTCAAAGCACAGTTTATCATCAATGATGGTCCCCAAGTATTTGTACTCTTGGACCCGCTCTACACACTGGTCATTTATGAGAGCTGGAGGGAGAACAAAAAGTGACCTGCCAAAATTAATAACCATTTCTTTGGTTTTAGTCACATTGATATCTAAAAAGGATGTGTTGCACCAGTCAATAAAATCTGATAAAATAGGACCATGCTCGAGGTCTTCCTGATTTAAAAGTGACACAATGACAGAGTCGTCAGCAAATTTAACAATGTGACGATTGATGTATTGTCATTCACCCTAACGCGTTGGGATTGCCCAGTTAAAAAGTCCAGAAGCCAGCTAACAGTGCTCGGTTAAAAGTCAAAAAGGTTCATTAGTTTATCTACCAACACTTGAGGCTGAATGCAGTTAAATGCAGAGGAAAAATCTACAAAAAGTAAACGAACCAAAGATTTTGTTCCCTCCAAGTGCTTGAAAACCAAATGTAAAAGTACCCACGATACTCACAGGATTTGAACCCACACACTTTGATTACCAGATAGAAACTTTATCACTGTGCCACAATCACTATCTCATAACAGGAGCGTGAAATGGTTAAAACCAACAAGCAGATAAAGGTATTTTCTAAAAAAAAAGAAAAAAAGCACTGTGATAACTGACCAAACAATGTTTGTTACGGCATATTTCTGCTGATATGTGACTGAAAGTGGCGTATTTGTCATACTCTTGGCCTGTCATATGGTCCTGCGGCGTGCTGCTCACTGTCCTGTCAGACAGACATGATGTTCAGATTGCCTGCTGCATGTCCACATGAACTAGTGCTCCAGTCCAGCTGGAACAGCCTGTCAATGTGCACGCTCTCCAGCCCGTCACAGAAGCAATATATGTTTTATGTATTTCGATGTGAGGACAGCAAGCATACACACGGGTGTGTCTTTCAAAAAATGATGCGTATTCTGCAGCTCAACAGCTGCCACGCCCCCGTCCATTCAGCGCACACACCAAAGTGTCACTCTGTGATAAGATGAAAGGTGCCTCGCCTGCAGGGGGCGCGTGAACCACACGCATGCCATGCACATGTTGGGGGGAGAGCGAGGGGGACCACACGACACATGCATACGTATTGTGGGGGGAGCCGACACTCTGGCACGTCACATGTGCACTTGGCAACTGCACAGTCATGGGGCGCTGAGACAAATTTCACATCCAGCTCGTCAATGATTGTTTTCATGATAGTGCAAATGGTCACACATTTTCAAAGTGCCAGTCGAGCGGTGTCAGATGTTCGTGTGTGTCATCTGGAATTTGGCCGACACCTGCCGCGAGAGGGTTTGATGGGCTCGCACAGCGCACACTCTGTCTTTTAACCACTGGTGTGCGCAAATAATTGTAGCAACAGGTGTATGAGGCATTTGAGGCAGCTAGGAATTTAGACATTTTGCATACGATTCCTGCTTCACGGGCACTTCGACCAAATTCACACTATGTGTGAAGGGGCCCTAAAGAAAGCTTCACCGTGATTACTTTCATAAGTTTCTTTATGAAAATATAAACTCCTTAAACCCTTACATGGAAACATTACATGTAAATTGCACGGTGGCTGATAGGGGTCACAATGCTTCCAAATCAAGACAAGAATCACAAAGGCAAAAATCATTCACAAATGCAAAAAAAAAAAAACCCAGCATCGATTTAACAACACACAGTTGCATCAAAAAACATCTTGCAAATTTAAAGAGGCTTGCAATACAAACATAATCTACTGCACATATAACAATTTAGTTTGCTAAAGTGCCTGCTGCAGACTGAGACAACACTTATGGTTTAAGCAGATCAAAATGAAGCCAATGAGACCAAAAAGGGTAGTGCAAAGCAAGAGGTGATAATGTGCCAACAGTGACTCTCAGTCCAAATAGGTGACGTGGAAAAATGACTCCAAACAAAACATGAAAGAAAAGTTCAAACAAGGCGTAAACACAAAAAATTACTACAAGAACGACAGGCAGAAACAACAAGGGCCAGGGTATTTACAACCAACAGGAGCTGCATGAACAACAGGAGCACAGTAACAAATGCAGGGAACCAGCAAAAGAAACAGAGAACCAGGTGCTGCTTATATACATACTCAAACTGATGAACAAATGGAGGACAGGTGAGTGACAGGGTCAAAGGTCGGGTGACAACGAACAAGAAAAGATGACCAAAAACATCAGACATCTAAAGGTAAAGTGGAAATAAAACATACAGCAACAAAACATAACCTGAGCAAAAGAGAATAAAAAAAACAAAATACAAATCTAAGTACATAAAGCCAAAAAACAAACACGGACTCAAAAGTGTATAAAATGCCAATGCGAAACAGAAGAAAACAAACATGAAGACGAAGAGCAAAATAAGGAAGCGAGCAGTACATAAACTACAACAAGAACTAAACAATGACTGAAACTAAATCCATCAATAAAAAGCAGAAAACTAATGTGGAACTCAAAAATGGATAAAGTGTGAACTGGGGGAAAGCCACATGAGACACCAAGGAGACAAATGACAAAATACAGAGACATGGACAGATAAGACAAGACACAGGTAGAGGACAAACCACAAGGACAAACTGACACCGACCAGGATTAGAAAACAGAGACAACCCACAGAAGGAACATGGATAAAACACAATAACATTTAACAATGGGGCACAGACAGGGGGCAGATCACACAGATGAATGAGAAGACAGACCATAACCATATAAGTGAAAACACAGAAACAGGACAGAGAACTAAAACACAAACCCATATACGTAAAGCACAGGCAGTTATATAGACACATACACAACAGGACCTCTGTCCCTCAGTGGTAGACCGCGACAGCCCAGAACAACCTCCAACCCCCAACCCCCCCCCCCCCCCACACACACACACACAAGCCACAACCAGGGAGGGAGGTGGGGGCCAGAAGGTGTGAACCAGGGAGGAACACCCAAGTGACACCAATTCAATAACAGCTTATTCTACAATGGGTTAAATGTCTGAGTACAACCAAAGACAGAGGCTGGGGGCCAGCAAGGGCCAATGACAGAGTCCAGAGAGTGGTCGAGTGGTCGGTGGAAGTCTCCAGCAGAGACAGGAGATCAGCTGTTCTCCACTGTGATCTCCCATAGTAGAGAACGGGAGATTGACCGTTTGGCCGGCTGGAGTTCTTGGCGGAGTCAGTAGACTGGCCATTCAGCTGGCAGGAGACAGGAGATTGATCGCAGGTCCCCCTGGAGTTCATTACAGAGTCAGCGGGGTGGCCATACGGCCCACAGGAGCCCTCAAAAGCAAAAGCCCGAAGGCCCAAAGGCCGCTCGGCGGCGTTCCCAAGCAAGGAGACGACCTGCCCCACGGAAATGCCGTCAGAAGCAGGGGCGGCCAGGCCCACAGCAATGTCTTCAGATGTGGGGCGGATTACTGCAGCATGGAAGACGCCATTAAATTTTGGAGGTGATCTGAACCCAGATTGGCGGATGTCAGAAATCTCTAATTGCTCTTGTTCTTTTTGGGGGTTTTTTGCAAGTTACAACTGTTTTATGCTGTACAATTGACAGTATTTGCTGTGATGGTATTTACATATGAGGTCTGTTAGAAAAGTATCTGACCTTTTTATTTTTTTCAAAAACTATATGGATTTGAATCACGTGTGATTGCATCAGCCAAGCTTGAACCTTCGTGCGCATGTGTGAGTTTTTTCATGCCTGTCGGTTGCATCATTCGCCTGTGAGCAGGCTTTGTGTGAGCACTGGTCCACCCCTCTCGTCGTTTTTTTATTGCGAATAAATATCTGAACAATTTGGAGCTTTGCTGCATCAATTTTTTTCCAGAAACTGTGAGAGACCTCCAGGTGGACACCGTTCGGAAAATTAATATGGCTTTCAGGGACAATTTTGTGGGGATTACACAGATTAAGGAGTGTTACTGCTGTTTTAAGGACGGCCCACAGCGTCTGAGAGCGTGCCGCGCTCCGAGCGCCGAGCGACAGGCTCACACCCCGCTGAAACAACCAGATCATTTCCAACATGAAGGCTTTGTTGATCCAGGACGTCGTCTGACTTTCACAAAAAGGCAGGAGACGTGGACATCAGCACGTTTTCGGCACATTCCACTGTTACAGGAGTTTTTTCATGGAAAGCGGAGGATTGCGCCACCATGCCGTTCATGGCGCGGGACAAAACCACCTCCATGTTGGTCTCACAGGACGGCTTTGAGATGGCTTTCAGACGGCTGTCGGTGGGTTTTCAGTCATGTGACTAACCGAGAAATTGTGGATGAGCCTGGACATGCCAGAACATGTCCTGTGAGGCTTCATCACGGCGTTGCTTTGCACCATGCGGCTCCACCGCGATGCGCGGAACTCCTCCGCACGTCTTTCTCAGTGTGCCAAAAAAGTGCTGAAGGCCACATTTTCCGTAATTCCTGGTCTAGTCAGATGACATACCAGATCAAGACAGCGTCCAGTTTAGAAATGAACAGCGCATTCCACTGTTACAGTAGTTTTTTTCATGGAAAGAAAAGCGGAGGGACGCGCCACGGAGCCGTTCATTACACGGCACAAAACCACCTCCGTGTTGGTCTCACAGGACGGCTTTCAGGTGGATTTCAGACGGCGTTGCTTTGCGCCATGCGGCTCCACCGCAACGCGCGGAACTCTGCTCCTCTTTCCATGACAAAAACTCCTGTAACAGTGGAATGTGCCGTTCATTTCTAAACTGAACGCTGTCTTGATCCGGTATGTTGTCTGACTAGCACAGGAATTGTGAAAAGACGTTGACATCAGCACTTTTTCGGCACATTAAGACAGACGTGCGGAGGAGTTTCGCGCGTTGCGGTGGAGCCGCATGGCGCAAAGCAACGCCGTGATGAAGCCTCACAGGACATGTTCTGGCATGTCCAGGCTCATCCACAATTTCTTGGATAATCACACGACTGAAAAGCAACCAGAAGCCATCTGAAAGCCACCTGAAAGCCGTCCTGTGAGACCAACACAGAGGTGGTTTTGTCCCGCGCCATGAACAGCACGGTGGCGCAATCCTCCACTTTTCTTTCCATGAAAAAAACTCCTGTAACAGTGGAATGTGCCAAAAAAGTGCTAATGTCCACGTCTCCTGCCTTTTTGTGAAAGTCAGACGATGTCCCGGATCAACAAAGCCTTCACGTTGGAAATGATCTGGTTGTTTCAGCGGGGTGTGAGCCTGTCGCTCGGCGCTCGGAGCGCAGCGCGCTCTCAGACGCTGTGGGCCGTCCTTAAAGCGGCAGTAACACTCCTTAATCTGTGTAATCCCCACAAAATCGTCCCTGAAAGCCATATTAATTTTCCGAACGGTGTCCACCTGGAGGTCTCTCACAGTTTCTGGAAAAAAATTGATGCAGCAAAGCTCCAAATCGTTGAGACATTTATTCGCAATAAAAAAACGACGAGAGTGGTGGACCAGTGCTCACACAAAGCCTGCTCACAGGCGAATGACGCAACCGACAGGCGTGAAAAAACTCACGCATGCGCACAAAGGTTCAAGCTTGGCTGATGTAATCACACGTGATTCAAATCCATATGGTTTTTGAAAAAAATAAAAAGGTCGGATACTTTTCTAACAGACCTCGTATTTTTACTGTATATTTTTCAGAATTATGCTGGCAACCACAGCTGCCAGAAAAAAACAACTGAATGATTTTTTTGTTTGTTTGTCTAACAGTGTATATTTGTTTGTGTGTGGGGGGGGGGTGTTTTTGTCATTTGCAAAACGTTTATTGATACAACTACCTGTTGTTGAATTGATGTAAAAGTTTTCTGCTTTTGCTGGTGTTGTCTTCATTTTGAAGTGGTGTGGACCTCCACTGGCCACCCTACCACTGAGTATTTAAACAAAATCAATTAATTAGTTTCATTTAGGTTTGTTTTTGTTTGTTTGTTTTTTTTTGTCTTCTTTTTCTTCAGATCTCATCCAACAATGTCACAAACACAACATGCTCACTCAATCATGTTTGGTGCTCTGTTAAAGTTCATGGTTTGTATGATTTACAAGTAAATGTGGTACGCTTCTGGGATGCACATTGTAAAGACATTGATTAACTACAACCAAAGAGAATTAACTGAATGGAACTTTGTCCACATTTTATTTTATTTATATGAAACCTTTGACTTTGCATGCAGCTGTGTAACATGTTAATATATATTTAAATAAAGACTTCAATAATTTTCTTTCCATTATTTCATCCTGTTCAGATTTGTTTTCTTTTTTACCACAGTAAACCAGTTCAATTCAGTTAATTTATAAAGTGCCAAATCAACAACAACAAAGCTGCCTCAGACTCAGAGGGGTTGTCTGTGTCTTTTGGGGGATATGCAGGAGATCAAGTGCTCAGGAGGACACGACAAAAGAGGTGACCAAATGCTTCATACCAGGAAGCTGTAGTGGATGATCTGTAAAAGATCTACTCGCCAGAAAACCTCTTACTTCTGTTTAAACAGCGGTACACAGCAAAATCATCAGTGTAAAATGATCACTGACAGTGTTAAATTAACACTGCAAGTGTCTATATATTCCTCACATTCCTCACTATATTCCATTTAGACATGTCAGTGTTAATTTCACACTAGTGATTTTGCTGTGATACACCAGACGTTGCCAAACTTGTATCTGAAAGGCAGGTGGCAGGTGACACTCTGCACACACCTGCAAGCAAAATCATTTTTATAAATCACACACTACTTTGAACTGTGCGCAGATGGATCTGAGTCATATATCTGCCCTCTACACACCCCCCATTCAATGACAAAGGGTCAAAACACCTCATGAATATTCAGCGATACACATGCAGTCTGAAGTGTGTACTTATCATGGCAACAGAGAGGAAGAGCAGAAATTTCCATTTTTGAAACAAAAAAAGGAAAAATTCTAAAACAGAACTCTGGGCACTTGTGTCTGTGATCGATCACAGCAGTGGAATGACAAAAATAAATAAATAAAGTGACTGATACACTAGATGGCAGCAGAGTTTCACAATGACCATTCACGTATGGTTCGACAAGTTTACTTAATTTTGACATTAGAATCATTTGTGGACATAAATTTTGAGCAATTTGAACAAGTATTAACACTCTATAAAAATCTTACCACAAGAACCACCATGAAACTGTCCAAATAATAGTATAACTGGACAATTATTTATCGTCCATCACTTTTGTCCCACAATCCTTTGAAGTGCTGTGATGTCACCACACTACTATCTGCATTCAGAGAAAATCTCTTCCAATCACATTTGATGAATGAAAATAAGGTGGACCAATTTTTAATATAAATTTGCAGGAATTAAAAGATCTGTATTTGTTTCATGCCAGTACAGCAGACAGGGCTTTACAGCTTGTCCAAATGACTGCAATAATCCACCACAAATATATTACACTTCAACAACTGCAGTGTGCTGATATTCTATTAAACGTGTTTTATTAAACAAAAGATCTGAGTCGGTCTCACGATAATATCTAACAACACATATTTTTTAAATTTATGACACAGTACATGTATACATGATGTGTTATTTTAACATGTTCTTGAAAGTCATTTACAGTACATTTTATATTATATAACATATATTTACATATGTTTTTATGTAAAGTACAGTAGTGTTTTCTGACATAAATATAAAAATATCAAACATTTAAAACTCTGTTTCAATAATGTTCAGATACTATGAACATAAAAATATTTGAAATATGTTTCACTTGAATATCAACAGAAAATATGTTCCTTCAGAGAAATCCATTTTAATAAAATAAATGAATAATTAGCTGAAGAATTAGCATTATAAATAACTAATGGCTTAGTAGTTAGGGTCTGCCCCTGAGCAAGGCAGTATCTCTCCATCTGGAGTTGGTCCCTGGGTGCCAGACTGTGGCCGCCCACTGCTCCTCGTGGGTGGATGGTCTCTCACTGTAAGTAGGATGGTTTAAATGCAGAGGATAACATACAAGGACAATAAAGGCAGTTCCCCAAGTTGTGTGAATAATTTTAAAAGTGGATCCACGATGGCTTGTCTCAAGCTGGACTGATCTGTAGCACAGACACAGAGAACAGTTTTTTGTGAGCCGACGTATTAAATGTTCCCAAATATCTGCAATGTAAAAACAAAACAGTATTTCTTCACACACACCTTATTGTTGCAAAAGCCCTTTCCCAGGATGATTCCCAGGAATGAGATGAGGATGTTTGCTCCACAGATTAGAGTCTGCATGCCGCTGGCGGCACCCAGCACACTGAACAGAACCACATTCCACAGAACAACACCTTTGGGCTCCAGACACACACCAGACCACAGAGTCCTGTTGTACAGATAGCCAGCATCGCTGAGGGACACACAAACAACCATCACTTAGTTTGATGTGCATGCACCATCCCTAGTTCTCAAGACCAGGAACCTAAGTGGCTCTACTCTACTCTTTTCTACTCTCCTATTTTACTCTTCCTTTTAAGCTATTTAGATATACCTTTATATATTAGCATAGTTCCACCTTAGAATTGGAGTATAATATATAAGATATAGCTTACTGAATTTTCATGTGTTCGCTTTTCTTTTGTTAATCTTTTCATCCTTTTTCTTGACATTAGTTACATAATCTTCAGCATTACAGCTGTTATTCAGGTGATTTCACTTGTGGTGGAGTTAATATGACTCACAGAAAAAGGTGATCTTCGCATTTTAGTTCTTGTCAATGTTGTGTGCTCACAATATATTCAAGTAAATTGCCCTTAAGGGTAAGGAAGCTTTTTGAGCAGCCTTTGCCGCCATCTAGCAGGTGAGGTGAACATTTCCTGGCTTCGGGTAAACTTCCTACTTGAAACACAAAATTCAGTAAAGAAGGCATTTCTTAATTTCAGCAATACATAATTTTTGGCAGGCAGAGCTTTGACCTCCCGGTGTTCTTTTATAAAAATTACGATTTTGAGAAATTTACAGTTCTTGAGTTTTAGGACATGGAAGATTTTGCTGTACAGACAGACAGAAGGAAAGCAATTTCTCTTGACAAACACAACTTACATTTGTGAAGAAACACACACACACAATTCCATTCATTTTTATAATGCCAAATCACAACATAAGTCCCCCAAAAGGGCAAAAGGGCTTCACAAGGGTAAGGGCCAACTTTACCAACCCCCCTGTGCAAGCATATAGGCAACAGTCGTAAGGACAAACTCCCTCAGACAGTTTGATTGACATTGTCTTGCTGAAATAAGCAGGGATGCCCCTGAAAAAGACGCTGCTTGGATGGCAGCATGTGTTGCTCCAAAACCTGGATGCACCTGTCAGCATTGATGGTGCCATCACAGATGTGTAAGTTGCCCATGCCATGGGCACTAACACATCCCCATACCATCAGAGATGCTGGCTTATGAACTTTGTGCTGGTAACAGTCTGGATCGTCTTTTTCCTCTTTAGTCTGAAGGACATGATGTCCTGAGCTGCGGTAAGATCCTTTAGACAATGATATTAATTTTTAATGCAGTGCCACCTGTGGGATCAAAGGTCACGGACATTCAATGTTGGTTTTCAGCCTTGCTGCTTACATGTAGAAAGTTCTCCAGATTCTCTGAATCTTCTGATTATATTATGGACTGTAGATGATGAAATCCCTAATTCTTTGCAATTGAATGTTGAGAAACATTGTTCTTAAACTGCTGGACTATTTTTCACGCAGTTGTTCACAAAGTGGTGATCCTCACCCCATCTTTGCTTGTGAAGGGCTGAGACTTTTGGGGATGCTCCTTTTATACCCAATCATGACACTCACCTGTTTCCAACTGAACTGTTCACCTGTGGAATGTTCCAAACAAGTGTTCTTTGAGCATTCATCAACTTTCCCAGTCTTTTGTTGCCCCTGTCCAAGTTTTTTTGAAATGTGTTGCAGACATCCATTTCAAAGTGAGCAAATATTTGTACAAAAACAATAAAGTTTATCAGTTTGAACATTAAATATCTTGTCTTTGTGGTGTATTCAATTGAATATAGGTTGAAGAGGATTTGCAAATTATTGTATTCTGTTTTTATTTACATTTTACACATCAATTGAATATAGGTTGAAGAGGATTTGCAAATTATTGTATTCTGTTTTTATTTACATTTTACACAACGTCCCAACTTCATTGGAATTGGGGTTGTACATGTGCCTTCTGGCAAACAGTAACTCAACTTTCACCTGTTATCTTTAAGAAAATTATTTTCTGTTCAACTGCACTATGAAGCTGTGTATAACTTATGATACAACATACAAAAGTTTCACGATTCACAGTTGGTCCAGTCACAGCCACAGAAGCCTATAACTCCTTCAGAGTTGTGTGGGTGTCTTGTAGTCCTCCCTCACTTGTTTCCTTCTTGCACAGTCATTCCGTTTTTGGGAACTGGCCACTCCAGACAGATGTACCATAAGATAATACAGTTTATTTTTAACATTGTGCTCTTACCGATCTGCGTGAGGTTTTAGAGGGACGTCCCAGACTGGGCCTGACTCGGAGTTGTGCAGACACAGCGGACCCTGGACGAGGCCGGTGGCACTGACCAGGCAGCAAAAGCCAGCAACAAACAGGCAAACACAGGAGTATACCAGCTGACACAACATCTGGACACACACACACACACAGTAAAAGATCTATGACAATCAAAAAGAGTTTACGCTGAAATCACGTTTCTGCAATCCTGGTCAAAAATTGACATCCCTTCTTTTCAGGTACAACCTTTAATATATCTGAAGAAACAAATGCTAATCAGTCAATTTTGTATAACCTGCATATCCTCAAAGTTACTCAACAAAATAACTTCTACACAATAAAATAATCAAAATAATTCTCTAGCAACAATGGCAGCCTCAAGACGTGTTGTAACCATCGAGAGGCTTGTTGCACCTTTATGCAAGTAGTTTCTGAGATCCCCCCACCCCCACCCCCACCCCGCATACAGTAGTGTTCAGAATAATAGTAGTGCTATGTGACTAAAAAGATTAATCCAGGTTTTGAGTATATTTCTTACTGTTACATGGGAAACAAGGTACCAGTAGATTCAATAGAGTCTCACAAATCCAACAAGACTAAGCATTCATGATATGCACACTCTTAAGTCTATGAAATTGGGCTATTAGTAAAAAAAAAGTAGAAAAGGGGGTGTTCACAATAATAGCAGCATCTGCTGTTGATTCTACAAACTCAAAACTATTATGTTCAAGCTGCTTTTTAGCAATCCTGTGAATCACTAAATTAGTATTTAGTTGTATAACCACAGTTTTTCATGATTTCTTCACATCTGCGAGGCATTAATTTTGTTGGTTTGGAACCAAGATTTTGCTCATTTACTAGTGTGCTTGGGGTCATTGTCTTGTTGAAACACCCATTTCAAGGGCATGTCCTCTTCAGCATAAGGCAACATGACCTCTTCAAGTATTTTGACATATCCAAACTGATCCATGATACCTGGTATGCGATATATAGGCCCAACACCATAGTAGGAGAAACATGCCCATATCATGATGCTTGCACCACCATGCTTCACTGTCTTCACTGTGAACAGTGGCTTGAATTCAGAGTTTGGGGGTCGTCTCACAAACTGTCTGTGGCCCTTGGACCCAAAAAGAACAATTTTACTGTCATCAGTCCACAAAATATTCCTCCATTTCTCTTTAGGCCAGTTGATGTGTTCTTTGGTAAATTGTAACCTCTTCTGCACATGTCTTTTATTTAACAGAGGGACTTTGCGGGGGATTCTTGCAAATAAATTAGCTTCACACAGGCGTCTTCTAACTGTCACAGCACTTACAGGTAACTCCAGACTGTCTTTGATCATCCTGGAGCTGATCAATGGGTGAGTCTTTGCCATTCTGGTTATTCTTCTATCCATTTTGATGGTTGTTTTCCGTTTTCTTCCACACATCTCTGGTTTTTTGTCCATTTTAAAGCATTGGAGATCTTTTTTTTTTTTGCACCTGCGTATAGGTTTTCCCCTCTCCAATCAACTTTTTAATCAAACTACGATGTTCTTCTGAACAATGTCTTGAACGTCCCATTGTCCTCAGGCTTTCAAAGAGAAAAGCATGTTCAACAGGTGCTGGCTTCTTCTTTAAATAGGGGACACCTGATTTACACCTGTTTGTTCCACAAAATTGACAAACTCACTGACTGAATGCCACACTATTACGTATTATTGTGAACACCCACTTTTATACTTTTTTTTTTACTAATAGCCCAATTTCATAGCCTTAAGAGTGTGCATATCATGAATGCTTGGTCTTGTTGGATTTGTGAGAATCTACTGAATCTACTGGTACCTTGTTTCCCATGTAACAATAAAAAATATACTCAAAACCTGGATTAATCTTTTTAGTCACATAGCACTACTATTATTCTGAACACTACTGTATATAGTAATGGTAAATGCCACACTGGCAGAACCATTTATGTACATTAATACACATATATGCAATTTATTATTGCAAGACAGAAGGTATGTAGTGCGTGAGTGAACGTGGTGTGTGTGTGTGTGTGTGTGTGTGTGTGTGTGTGTGTGTGTGTGTGTGTGTGTGTGTGTGTGTGTGTGTGTGTGTGTGTGTGTGTGTGTGTGTGTGTGTGTGTGTGTGTGTGTGTGTGTGTGAGAGACCCCATCTGCCCTTCATGATCAGCCTACACCATCCTACTCAAAGCCAACCGACAACTTCTATCAGGAAGGGCCGACCACCAAAACAACACAAAGACAGACAACGAAAGACAAGTGGTGAAGGCAATAACTGTGCAGTGATGAGAAGTGAGACACCAAGGAGACGAGGCCCCAACCATACAACTTCTATCCAATCCAATCCACTTTATTTATAAAGCACATTTAAACAGACCCGAGTCTCCAAAGTGCTGCACAACAAAAGCATTGACACGGAAAATAGCAATAATAACAATAAAATAGATAAGATAAAATAATACATAAATAAATAAAACCATGATAAAAAAAATAAATTTCAATAAAATAAAAATAAAATAAGACACAAGGACCGTACAACTCACGCGGTGTTAAAAGCCAAGGAATAAACGTGGGCCTTAAGACGGGACTTAAAACACTCCACAGTGTTTTACTAGGACAAACAACCGCACATGAACAAACAGTGACAACAACAGTCTGTTGTCTATTTAGTGAGCATCCATACCGTTATCTAGGACACCAGAGTCTTGATCCCCTTGAGAGCACCCAAAACCAAATTGTGGTGACGGCCACAAACACACAACTATCCACACATAGAGACCCAGATCACAGCTAAATATCTGATCACTACTGTGGCTTGTGTGTTGGGCCAAGACAAAAGTACAAAAACTTACCATATGACGTGGACCACTCTGGCACGTCAGAAGCCATATGGCCGACTGCACACAACAGACGGAAATGGGTCCAGGACACAGGGCCCCAGGAGAAACCAGGAGACAAAGGGCAGAGGAAGGGCATGGGGGCCAGGAAGGGCAGCCACCAGAGCCACCGGGACAGCCCGACTAACCACCAGGGGAACGACCGGAATGCCCCCCCCCCACGGAGGCACAGGAAGCAACCCCATACCCAAGGGAAGTACACAGGGTGCCAACATGGACCCACAAAAGGGGGGGCCCTAGAACCACACCACCCGGACCACGGCCCCCAAAGGGAGGAGCGAACGGCGGCGGGGAGCAAAGGAGCCACTGCATCCGAACCCAAAGCACAGACAGGGACCACTGAGCCATATGAGGGCATGGCCCAGCCCCCAGACAAGAGGCGAGACCCAATCCCCCGTGCTAGGAAGCACACGAGGCCCCATCAACACCCAAGACCCCCCCCCCCCCCAGTGCAAACAGCAGGACCACTCCCAAACTCCCTCCCAGCCCCAATCCACCCCCTGCCCCATACCCCACCCCAAACACCAAAGTCCAAGATTGGGAGATCGCCCAAGTGAGAGCGGGGCAACACCCCACAGATACTACAGCTCCCAACCCCCCCCAGAAGCTGTCCACAACCCAGTGCCAACACCCGTGCCCCATCAAAACCCCCCACCCCCCCCAACAGGCCGCGGGACCCTGGGCTCCGTAGTAGTAGTAGTAGTGCCCCGAGACCATGGCAGAACCGGTGAGGCAGACCCCCCACCCCAGAGCCCCAGACATCCACAGCCACCCTGGGCCAACCCTACATGCCACACTCACCCTATCTACCAACCCCATGATATTCTGATAATTATCGAAGATAATGTTTTCATTATCGGATTATCTTTTCAGATAACTTTGAAAACCATTATCGGACTAATTATTTTCCGATAAATTTTTGTCCAGTAATTTTTAGACTGTTAACGTGGTAAACAAAGCTGAACAACTACAAACACTTATAAAATTTAAAATCAGTTGAGCACCTACCTGTTAAATGTTTTATAGCAGATGTGTAGTTCTACCCTTTGCAAACAGAGAAGAGCTGCTTCTAGAAGAAACCACTCTATCCTCTGCAGGCAAAGGAGAACTAGTCACAAAAAAAACTCAATTCTTTTAACCCCATATCACCCAAGTCATCCAGAGGCATACATTTTTAACTTATGGTTCAAATTTAACCAAACTAATTTCGGACAAGTTATTTAAATTAACGTCACATCTGAAGTTTTAAAAAGTGAAAATATCAGATATATGTTTTAGTTTTAAAGTAATGCGCTAATTTTTAAGATTTTAGTGTGGACATGCTGTGTCCAGGTGCATTATGGGTAGGATAGGGTAATCTCAGTACGTTCACGACATGAGAAACGCATTTGAGACACTCTGATCAGGCTCCACGGACAACAGCATTAAACTCTAGTGCCTAAAAATCTCATGAATATATTCTCTGGGTTTATAGACGTTATTGTGTTTGCGTTTATTAAATTCCACACATCTTAAACGTAGCCACACAGATTATCTGGAATTTTGTTTTGGCAAGTTTTCAAGGACTCTACTGCCATCTACTAGACAGTAGTGTTCATGGCAGTATTCTCCCTGAAGCTGGTCTGATATTTTCAATCACTATACTCGGTTCCAGCTCAAACTGTACGACAAAACCACACGGTGTAAAAGTTCAGAGCACACAATTTATGTTCTCACACACATTGTACGTTCAAAAACCACACGTCATACTCATGTTCCCAGAAGCAGAACATAAACAGGAGCTTTTTTTTCAAAACTTATTTTACAAAAATTCTCGATGGGAGACATCAAAATTTAAAAAAAAAAATTACAAGACAGGTCTGCGGCATTTGCACAAGCACAGTGCGCGAGGTTGGACGCTTGTAGCGCTTCAGCAGCAGGATTGCCACACGATGGCCAACCAGAATATCAAACAGGTTTGATTTTCATCTGACCATACGATCGCCGATCAGGAGGTGTCATGAGATGTTAATCACAGCTCGTTACTCCATGTATACTAAGCGATGCAGGATGCGCGATTAACCTGAAACTCGGTGCGATCCAAAAAATTCTCGCACGAATGAAATATCAGCTGAAAAAGGGCCAAAACTCGCACTGGCACCAGTAGATCATAGCAGTGTTCTATTTATTTTGACACCGGTTATATCAGATGGTTATCTAATTACCACTTGGCTTTTTTTTTTGAAAATGCCTTTTTTTTACAAATAAAAAATGGCATATTTTACAAAAGCACATTTATCTGTAAACACACAACACACCTCATATTAACGTGTTAGTTTACATAGAATGAATGAGTCAACCAATCAGTGTTAGCAGAGGCACATTTTACCCAGAATGCCATCTGTCTGTGTTTGTTACAAAACTTCAGAATTAGTGCATTATTCAATATTAAAAGATCTATGTTATATCTTAACTTTGCACAAATAACAGAATTGACATTAATGGAGTTATTCTATCAGTATTAATTTTATTTATACACCAAACCATAAGTCAGCATTGCTTTATTTTCCAAGACCTCCGCCTGACAGCAGCGCTGTGATTGAGTAGAAAGTTTAGCTTTGTGGCTCCTTTCATCTGCGGTTGTGTTGGAAGCCATGTAGTAAACTGGAGTTTCCAGCAGGGGGCAGGATGCTCAAAGACAGAAATGCTGACTCAGTGTTTGGGTCTGTCATCACCTCTGATGCTTCCAGAAGCAATTGTGGTGTTAAAACTCAGAATCAACTTGTTAGTAGTTGCGAGTGTACCGAGACAATACTGGAATTTATCAGTTATCTGTAACTTCTGATACATTTTTGGGTGGTTTATCATTTTAACTTTATCAAAGATAATTTCAGTTATCTGATTATCTGTTATCAAAGTTATTTTTTGGTTATCTGTGTCCACCACTGGTTATAATTAATCTCCCTTGCTGTGTGCGACCCCCGAACTGAGCAAAGATAAAGTGTTGCATTAAATGCAGGGCAGGAGACGGCATGTGGCAGACTACTGTGGGAGGCCATGACACACCGCTGCACCACAGCCTGCCCTGCAAACCCCACCACCGCCTAGTGACCCCAACTCTAAATTAGTGAATGTGTTTACTATAAATGAGTAGAAATAAAGTGTGTGCATTAAAATGGCAGGTCAGGAGTGGCGGATGGAGATCGTTGTGGGAGGCTGCAGCACACAACTGCGCCACAAACTCCCCTGCAAACCCATCCCCAACACCTGACCACAAAACTACATGAACCCTATAATGTGCTACTTAAAACCCAATATGATGTTCGTGCATGTACTGAGCTGGTGAAGTGCATTAAAAGGATGTGACCAAAAAAAAAAAAGAATTAGCACAATCGGACATCTAGGGTTAAGTATATTTTGAACTTTATGTTATGCACTCAGCAAGATGCAATGTTATTTTGTGTAAAATTGTAACACTGTACCTTTAAGATAATCAAGATATCTGAGCTGTTGATGCCTGTATCTGATTCTGGCATTAGATTAGTACTACAATGGAAGTATGTGAAATTACACAAAAAAGATGCATAGTGACATGCTGCAAAAAATAAATAAATAAATAAATAAATAAAAGGATGTGACATGTGAGGCCCAACCCCAAGCAGCCGGCAGAAGGGAGAGGCACAGTGCAGAGAGCGGGCCACAGACACCGGCCCCACCCGGCCCCGCAGCCCACTCCCAAACCCAACGGAGGCACCAGGGAAACCACAAGATGGGGGGGGAGGCGGGCAGTCCCGGAGGAGCACCGGAAGCTCAGGGGAAGAACAAACCAACAGCCGTAGATGGACAAGCCACCCTGCCCGGCAGTCCTAAAACAAGGAAGACGCGAGACCCAAGAGCGGCAGGAGCAGCCGAGGAGCCAGATGGAGACAGGCGGGCCCCACAAACACAGAGGGAGAGGCAGGGGCATGGAGGGCCACATATGAGCCGAGCCCCGCGGAGAGACACCAGACTCCAGCCCACCAATGGCAGAGCGGACAGACCCAACATGAAAAGGAACAATGGCCACTCAATTACCCCCCCAGCCAACAACATTCTTGTGTTGCTGTGCATTCGAGCTATTTTACATCCGTGGTGCAATGACAGATTTCAGCTCTCACCAAAGGCAGTACTACTTAATTATTTTTGTTCTCAAATTGTGTACATGACTGGTCTTTTTTTAAAGCAGAGGATGGTGGTTCACACATCTTATATTCACTCTACTCTGAAATAACTTGAAATGGTACAGGAATCCAGTGAAAATCTAAAGATTTATAGGGTGAGCTAAGCTCCAGATGTTTCAAGATCCTACTCTAATAACACCCCTGATTACAAGAGTAACGGTGGCAAGTTCAGACAAAACCTAAAGCACTGATTTAATTTTACTGCACAGTAGTAGAAGTGCTGGTCAAGTACAGTGCATAAATGAATTAAAACTCAGTCAGGAAGTCTGTCAGTGTCGACTTACCTCAGTTCGAAAAGCACAGCAGCCTTTGGTTTTACTGCTCAGTACGAAAGATCGCGCTCCAAGCAGCACCTGACATCAGACATAAATATCTTAATTTCCAGAATAAAATACAATTACTTTTGATAACTAGAGCACAGCACTCATAGAGCACAAACTTCCGGCAACACTAGTTTGCAAATTTTCAAGGTGAAAGTCCTGTTAGACGTGGCTTTTCATAAGATAAATTACATTACAAAATATTATACAGATCAAAAGGGTTTTTCATTGTTAAAAATTATCAAATATCTGCTTAATCCGTAATATGGATCAGATCAGTGGTGAGCATAGCTAACCAAAATATTAGCTTCAATAACAGATAATGAGCTAGCTGAAAAGTTATCTTTTATAAAGCTAAACCGATAAACTACCCAAAAATTTATCGGAAGCTACAGATAACCAATAACTTACAGTATTGTCTCCGGTACACTTACAACAAGCTATTTTGAGTTTTAACACCACAATCTCTTCTGATAGTATCAAAGTAGAATCAACACTTCTGTCTTTGAGTGCCCAGCCTCCTGCTAAAAACTCATGTTTATTACATAGCTTACAGACGCAGGGAAGATCAACTCTTTACTCAATAACAGCATTGCCGTGACGTGGAGGTCTTGGAAAATAAAGCAGTCCTGACTTATGGTTTTGAGTTATAAATAAAATTAATACTGATAGAATAACTCCATTAATGTCAATTCTGTCATTTGTACAAAGTTAAAATATAACATATATATTTTAATGTTGAATAATGCACTAATTCTGAAGTTTTGTAACAAACACAGACATATGGCAAAGGCTTATGGGTAAATTGTGCCTCCGCTAACACTGATTGGTTGACTCATTCATTCTATGTAAACCAACATGTCAATATGAGGTGTGTCGTGTGTTGGTGTTTACAGATAAATGTGCTTTTGCAAAATATGGCCTTTTTTTATTTGTAAAAAAAAAAAAAGGCATTTAAAAAAAAAAAAGCCAAGTTGTAATTAGATAAGCCAAGTTGTAATTAGATAACTGTCTACTGGATGCTCAGTACTTGGGCGAATACTGCCATGAACACTACTGGCCAGTAGATGGCAGTAGAGACCGTGACAACCTGCCAAACAAAATTCCAGATAATCCATCTCTGCTATGTTTAAGATGCGTGGAATTGAATAAATGCAAACTGAATTTCAGACATCTTATATATATTACTCTGGAACACAGACGGCAGACAGTGTTTGACATAAGCATCACTCTAATAGCAAACAGGAATTGACTGCAATGATTCCAATTGAAAATAATGGAGCAACCTGAGCTTCTTCTGGCATTTTTACATAAAAGAAACACAATAACAACATCTATAAACCCAGAGAATATATTCACAAGAGTTTTAGACACAAAGAGTTTAATGCTGTTGTCCGTGTGCAGCCTGATCACAGCATCTCAAATGCATTTCTTCTGTCGTGAATGTACTGAGGTACCCATAATGCACCTGGGCACAGCATGTCCACACTTAAACCTTCAAAATTAGTGCATTGCTTTAAAACTAAAACATATATCTGATATTTTCACTTTATAAAACTTAAGACGTGACGTTAATTTAAATAACTTGTCCAAAATTAGTTTGGTTAAAGTTTTAACCATAAGTTAAAAATGTATGCCTCTGGATGACTTGGGTGATATTGCCAGCATATCAGTATGGGATCAAAAAATAAGAAAAAAAAAAAAAAAAAAAAAAAAGCATTTTTCTTTTTTTGTGACCACTTGTCCTTTGCCTGCAGTGCATATAGTGGTTTCTTCTAGAACCAGCTCTTCTCTGTTTATGGAGGATACAACTGCGCATCAACTATAAAACATCTAACAAGTAGATACTTAAGTGATTTTAGAATTGATAGATGTTTAATCTGGATCAGATTCAGATCAATCTTTGTGCATCAACTAACACCAAACAGTCTAATAAGTGAGTTTATTTATCCAAGATTAGACTGCTATATGAAACCTGGCCCAGTTCTACTCACGTCCAAAAAAATTAATAAATAAGGTTTATAACTCCTTCAGAGTTGAGCTAAAATTACCAAAATTGTGTCACTGTCCAAAACTTCACTGTACTGACAACTTAAAAACAAGTAAACAAATAAATTAAAGCTTTCCAATATCTATCTATCTATCTAGTCATTACAAGAAAGCAGATTTTAATTTAGATTCTAAATACATTTGACCTAGTCCCTTGTTGCCAAATTTTTGAACAGCATTGTAACTGTGATTCACAGTTTCTATCTTTAGTCAGTTGAGCTGAGTCTGAATGTTGTTACTAAAAAGAAGAAAATCTGTCACGTGACACCAAAATATAGGCTTTAAGTCTTTAAGAGGAAGATGACTCACTCACACAGTCACTCACACACTCACTCACGCACGCACACATGCACGCACGCACGCATGCACGCACACACACACACACTGCACCTTTGGGTTTTTGTTTTGTTTTTTTTACTTTTTATTTAAGGGTTTTGTTTTGTTTTTCTTCAAAACAGAACAATACCTGAGACAAGTACTAAAAATATGTAGTAATAATAATAATAATAATAAAATAATATAAAATAAAAATAGTAATAATAAAAGTACAATATATATCATCATTGCTGCATATGGTACAAAAGCACATACACCAATAAATACATATTATATAGTGCAATAATAAAGATAATGCACCCACACACATACTCTGGTTAAAAAGGTCCATTTTCATTTGTAATGATGCAGTCATTTTTTCCATCATACTATATACCTGTTTTAGCCTCTGTTTCCATTCAGTTACCGTTGGTGACTTCACATTCTTCCAATTAACAATAATGATTTTCTTGGCAATCAACAATAAATAAATAAATATCTTTGGTCAGCAGTGAAAGCATCAACTGGTGTAACACAGAATAAAAATAAAAAAAAAACAATATTTGAGGGGACTTCTCTTTTTAACAATTTTCTCAATCTCTTCTTTAATGTTTTTCCAGTACTCAAAATGACTGGACAGTCCCACAATATGTGTGTATGATCCCCTATTTTGCTACATTGTCTCCAGCATGAAGCTGCTGAGGAATCCTTTACAAAATGTGAAATAACCAAGGGTGTATAGAAATATTAGATTTTAAGTTTCCAGGCAAACGCCTTCCACTGCTGACCATTGATTCCCTTATGACTGCTGTCACAAAGTTGATCCCACAGCTCGTATTCTATTATCATATTAGATTCTAATTCCAATTTTTCCTTGACATTGTACATATTCTGAAACAGATCTGTTGAAAGTCTTTTATAAAGATGGGAAATAGGTTTGTTTACCTGAAGACTTTTTTCTAAAAATGTAATGAAATTATTACTCGATAACATTTGGGAATTTGCCAATTCGCTCTTTTTCTTTATGATTTGTAATGTAGTGCCTAATTTGCAGATATTTATATATATATATATATATATATATATTTGGTTGAAAATCATTTGCAGTCCATAAATACTCGAATTTTGGAACCCAGCATCTGATACCTTAAAAAGTCCTGGGTTGCTTTCATAGTGTCTTTGTGCCATTTCTCACATCTTTATTGTATCATTCCAACTCCATTCTGGTGGCGTACAAAGGCAAAATTATAACAGCTCTGTCATTGTCAACTACTTATAACTTTCAATAAATAAATAAATATGCTGCATTCCCGTCACTGTTCACTAGTGATGGCCAAATGAGGCCTCATGAAGCATTTGCTATTTTTTGAGCCCACTGATTTGACAAGAGACTGAAATCTAGTGAATTTGGAAAAAACAGCATATGCTTCATGAGGCGTCATGTGGTCATCACTACCTTTCACCTGTCATAGGCTTCATGTCCATTTAATGCTTTTTACCAAGCACCAGTACCTTTTTTAAATAGCTTTAAATGAGAACAGAGTATGTATGTAGCCTCATGCGGCTACCTCCAGCGTCTTTTTGTGCGGCAGCTCTGAGCGCTTTATTTTGAAAATCCATGAACAATAGAGACAAGAGAGCCCATCTATGATAGCAGACTAGACAGACAATATGCCCCTGCTGATGGTGAGTGCTTTTATCTATTTTACATTATAAGCTAGTTATTAGCTGATTATTGTTGTCATAGAAACAAATCACACAAGGAAGACTTTTTATTTTTACGAAAGTGCTGATCTGAAGCACTGGGATGAAAAATTTTTGAATGCGATCTCAGCAGGTTTCTGTTATATGGACACGGGGTCTTAGATGGGCATATATTCTAAAGTGTCTAAAATGTATGCACCTTGTGCACATAGTTTTTGCTTTTATATTGAAGATGCTGTGGTAGAAGTCTAAATCAATAACTATAGCTTCCACCTCTTCTCAACAAAAATATAAACGCAACACTTTTGGTTTTGCTCCCATTTTGTATGAGATGAACTCAAAGATCTAAAACTTTTTCCACATACACAATATCACCATTTCCCTCAAATATTGTTCACAAACCAGTCTAAATCTGTGATAGTGAGCACTTCTCCTTTGCTGAGATAATCCATCCCACCTCACAGGTGTGCCATATCAAGATGCTGATTAGACACCATGATTAGTGCACAGGTGTGCCTTAGACTGACCACAATAAAAGGCCACTCTGAAAGGTGCAGTTTTATCACACAGCACAATGCCACAGATGTTGCAAGATTTGAGGGAGCGTGAAATTGGCATGCTGACAGCAGGAATGTCAACCAGAGCTGTTGCTCGTGTATTGAATGTTCATTTCTCTACCATAAGCCATCTCCAAAGGCGTTTCAGAGAATCTGGCAGTACACCCAACCCGCCTCACAACCGCAGACCACGTGTCACCACACCAGCCCAGGACCTCCACATCCAGCATGTTCACCTCCAAGATCGTCTGAGACCAGCCACTCGGACAGCTGGTGAAACAATCGGTTTGCATAACCAAAGAATTTCTGCACAAACTGTCAGAAACCGTCTCAGGGAAGCTCATCTGCATGCTCGTCGTCCTCATCGGGGTCTCGACCTGACTCCAGTTCGTCGTCGTAACCGACTTGAGTGGGCAAATGCTCACATTCGCTGGCGTTTGGCACGTTGGAGAGGTGTTCTCTTCACGGATGATGCGAAGGAGATGTGTTGCACTGCATGAGGCAAATGGTGGTCACACCAGATACTGACTGGTATCCCCCCCCCCAATAAAACAAAACTGCACCTTTCAGAGTGGCCTTTTATTGTGGGCAGTCTAAGGCACACCTGTGCACTAATCATGGTGTCTAATCAGCATCTTGATATGGCACACCTGTGAGGTGGGATGGATTATCTCAGCAAAGGAGAAGTGCTCACTATCACAGATTTAGACTGGTTTGTGAACAATATTTGAGGGAAATGGTGATATTGTGTATGTGGAAAAAGTTTTAGATCTTTGAGTTCATCTCATACAAAATGGAAGCAAAACCAAAAGTGTTGCGTTTATATTTTTGTTGAGTATATCTTGTTCTTATCTTACCAAAAACCCGGAGCCCCACAGACCCGTTGCCCATGTGGCCTCTCTGGTCACATGTCCCTCCAATAAGAAGTTGTACTTCAGCTCAGGAAACAACAGCAGGATGTTGGACAGCATACAGACAATTGCAAGGGGAACCAGCGAGAAACCAACACATCGTAATGATGACGAAACACACATCTAAAGGGAGAGATATACAGTCGTAAATATAAAATAAACGTGTAATTAGATTTAAACAGCAAACCCTTCAGAATGGCGTTTAATTCAGACAGTTAGCAGTTTATAACTTAGCAGGTGTTTAACCACGAGTCCTCATGGATGATATCAGTTGTTGCTGTCTCAGTTAGATATGCAACAATGCATCATAGTGGTGTGAAATGGTATCAGCTTAAAAGGTATGTTTTTTCTAGAAATGTAGACAAACATAATGAGCTATAAACTAATGTAAGTTGTTGGGTAATGTAAGTTCTTGTAAATATGTCAGTGTGTATAGTTGTGCTCCAAAGTTTACATACCCTGGCAGAATTCTTGTTTTTTTTTTTTTTCCTTTGGCCATTTTTCGGAGATTATGAATGATAACACAAAAACATTTTTTCACTAATGGTTAGTGGTTGTGTGAAGCCATTTATTGTCAAACAACTGTGTTGACTCTTTTAAAATCATAATGACAACAGAAACTACCCAAATGATCCTGAGCAAAAGTTTACATTCCCCAGTTCTTAATACCATGTATTGCCCCTTTTAACATCAATGACAGCTTCGAGTCCTTTGTGGTAATTGTGGATGAGGCTTTTTATTTGCTCTGATGGTAAAGCTGCCCATTCCTACTGGCAAAAGGCACAGGTTCCTGTAAATTACTGGGCTGTCATGCATGAACTGCACATCTGAGATCTCCCCAGAGTGGCTCAATGATGTTGAGGTCAAGAGACTGAGATGGCCACTCCAGAACTTTCACTTGGATCATTGTCATGTTGGAACATCCAACTTCATCCCATGTGCAGCTTCTGGGCTGATGAGTGCAAATTTTCCTAGTATTTTCTGATAACATGTTGCATTCATCCTGCCATCACTTTTGACCAAGTTTCCTGTGCCTTTGTAGCTCACACATCCCCAAAACATCATCGATCCACCTCCGTGTTTGACAGTAGGAATAGTGTACCTTTCATCATAGGCCTTGTTGACTTCTCTCCAAATGTAGTCTTTTTGTGGCCAAAAAGTTCAACTTTGGTCTCGTCACTCCACTTTGTTCTCTGTGCTGTTTGGTGTATTGTAAGCAGGATACTTTTTTTTTTTAACTTTTATTAAAACAATTCCTTGACAGATAGTCACACACTCACAAAAACCGAATTACACTTGCCATTTGTTATTATAGACATGGTTTTTTAAAAAAAGGGAGAGAAATAGCATTAAAAAAGGAAAATAAATAGGCATTGGTGCACTCTAAATTCCCAAAATCTCAAAGTAGGTGATTACAGATGACCATTTCCTTAAGTATGGCTCTCTCTTAAGTCTTAGTATTGAAGTGATGTCTTCCATACAGTTCACAGATCCCAGTCTTTGAGTCCATTGAGTCTATGTGCTATTAACACAAGCACTCTTAGCATGTATGTTTTGTCCTTATCCAAAACACCAGGTGTTGTACCAAGCAACATAACCAGTGAAATATTAACTGGTGTATTAAGATCCAAAATCTTTTTTATTTCTTTAGTCACCTGTTCCCAATAAACAATTAGCATTGGACACTCACAAAAAATGTGAGAAATCACCAATTTGTCCACACTTTCGCCAGCAGAGGGCACTGGTGTTGTTGTTATAGCTGGCCAAAACAGTAGGTGTCTTAAAAAATCTAAGTCTTAATTTCCAGCTGAATTCTCTCCAATTTGGACTGCTTAAACATTTATGCCAATCTTCCCATGATTTCTCCCAGTCTATGTCCTCTGTTATAGTGTTGAGCTCCAATTCCCATTTATTCTTCGTATCTAATGTACTGTCGTCTAGCTCAATACGTATGAGTTTGTATAAAACTGATATTATTTTCTTCTGTATTTTTTTGTCTTCTACAACCTCTATCCAAAATTGTTCAAAATCTGTTGGGTGGGCTTTGATTTGTTCAAATTCTTTGTGCTTCTTAAGATAATGACGTATTTGAAAGAATCTGAAAATATTGTTACTTGGAATATTGAATTCTCGTTGTATCTGGGAGAATTATTTAAGGGTTGTTCCTGAAAACAATTGACCTATCACTTTTAGTCCTCTGTCTGCCCATTTACTAAAGCCTCCATCTTGTCTCGCAGGCAAAAAAAATCTGCTATATTTGTTATTTCTAAAGCTCTAGACAAAACTAAGGGTAATTTAAATTGTTTCCTAACTTTCTCCCACACACCTAAAGTAAATGTGATCCATTCATTCAGAATTTTAAGTTTCTTCCATTGTTTTCTTTCCATAAATAAGAGAGCTGATATTGGCCTATCTGAAACTGAACTCTGCTCTAACTGAAACCATCTCGTGTCAATATCTGATTTACACCATGTGACCACAGCTTTTAGCTGAGCAACCCAAAACTAACTTTTAAGATGTGGAAGGGCTAGGCCACCCTTACCTTTTGGGGAGCAAAGAAATTTGAGTCTCACCCTAGGGCATTTATTTTGCCAAATGAATTTAGTTAAAAGTCTGTCCAGGAGTTTAAAAGTGGTATGAGGCACTGTAACTGGAAGAGAATTAAAAAGAAAAAGAAATCGCGGCAACACGTTCATCCTTATAGTTTCTATCCGGCCTATAAGAGACAGAGGGAGTGTCTGCCATTTCTCTAGATCACTTCTAACTTGGGATATTAGTTTTCCATAATTTAAATTGTAAAGTTTTGATGTGTCGGATGTTAAGATAACTCCCAGGTATCGGAAGCCCTCCTTTGCCCATTTAAATTTAACATCAGAGTTTAACTGACACGGCCATTGTCCTGAAATCATCATAGCCTCAGATTTTTCCTTATTCACCTTGTAACCACATACGTCACCAAATTTGCCAAGACAGTGCATGAGCGGGGGAATAGAATGTAATGGATTTTTATATACAAAAGTATATCATCAGCAAATAAAGATATTTTATGCTCTGTGCCTCTTTTATCTATAATGCCAGCTCTTTGATCATTTATCCTTATCCGTTCAGCCAATGGTTCAATGCTGAGAGCAAACAAAATTGGCGCGACTGTGCTGCCCTGCCTCACTCCCTGTTTTAGCTTGAAAAACTCAGAGCAGTAACCATTAATTCGAATTCTTGAAATTGGATCTCTGTTTATAGTATTAATCCAACTGATAAAAGTAGGGCTGAATCCAAATCTTTCCATTGTGTAGTTTAAATATCCCCAGTCCACCCTATCAAATGCTTTCTCGGCGTCCAACGCAAGAAACATTGTTGGGTGGTCAGATTTTTTGGCAGTGGACTGGATATTTAAAGCTCTTCTGATGTTGTTTGAACCTTGCCGTCCGGCTATAAAGCCTGTTTGATCAGGATTAATAAGTTTTCCAATATATAGTTGCATTCGCTTTGCTAAAATTGAACCTAGAAGTTTGACATCGTTCCCTAATAAACTAATGGGCCTATAAGACGTACACTCTTTCTGGTCTTTTCCTTCCTTATGAATTACTGATATTATGGCCTCAGACCAGCTTTTTGGTGGGTCTGTAAGCAGGATACTTTGTGGCATTTGCATAGAAATGCCTTTCTTCTGGCGATTCGACCATGCAGCCCATTTTTCTTCAAGTGTCTCCTTATTGTACATCTTGAAACAGCCACACCACTTTTTTTTCAGAGAGTCCTGTATTTCAGGTGAAGTTATTTGTGGTTTTTCTTTGCATTCCAAAAAATTTTCCTGGCAGTTGTTGCTGAAATTTTTGTTGGTCTACCTGACTGTGGTTTGGTTCCAACAAAATTCCTCATTTTCCACTTCTTAATTAGAGTTTGAACACTGCTGATCAGCATTCTCAGTCACTTAGATATCTTTTTATATCCCTTTCCTGTTTTATACAATTCAGTTACCTTTTCTTTGACAATTATGTTGCTTTCCCTATGACTCAGAAGCCAGAAACATCAGTGCAGCACTGGATGAAAGATGCAAGGGTCTGTCAGGAGCCCAGAAACTCACTGACCTTTCATACACACACACACTGATTACAAGCAAACAGATCACAGGTGAGGATGGTTACCTTTTGTAGATATTCAAACCCATTTGGGTCAACTTGTGTGCATGTTATCGGGCCATCACCAGCGTATGTAAATTTTTGATCAGGGTCATTTGAGCAGTTTTCATTGTTATTATGATTTAAAAAGAGTAAACACAGTTGTTTGACAATAAATAGCTTCACAGAACCACAAACCATGAGTGAAAAGAAAAAGGTTTTGTGTTGTCATTCATATTCTCTGACAAATGGCCAAAAAAATAAAAAATTCTGCCAAGGTATGTAAACTTTTGAGCACAACTGTAAGTTCAGATATGATACATATTGTAATACTTAGATATAGATTTGATACATTTCACAGTTCTTCATTCTTCACAGTTAAGAAATGCAAATCTATGAGTATATATATTATGTGCATACACTGATTCACCATTGGGAGAAGTTACATTGTAGAGTTCTACAGACTGTATATCATAAATTGTTCACAAAAACACTACACATCACATTTTTGACCTCCCAGGAAAATCATACTGCATATTTGGTAATTAAATAATTAAAATGCTTCGTGAAGTAAACTATTAAACTATTAATGTAACTTTCACATGCCTGGATTTGGCTGCATTAGAAAATGGGAAATAATAGGTTGCAATTGGGTTGGGCAATGTTTTCCCTGGAGTAAGTGGGCATATTCTGAATGAAACAACTATTTATTTATTTACTGAAATAATATTTAGGCTTTATATATGCTTTAAATATTTATTTAAAGCATATAGCCACAATGGATGTATCCATCCATTTCTATACCCACTTATTCCAATTAAGGGTCACAGGAGGGCCGGAGCCTATCCCAGCAGTCATAGGGCGTGAGGTGGGGTACACCCTGGAAAGGATGCCAGTCTGTCATGGGGCCACATGGAGACAAACAAACACATTCACACCTGCACGCACACCTACAGACAATTTAAAGTTTCCAGTCCACCTAACCTGCATGTCTTTGGATGTGGAAAGAAGTCAGAGCACCTGGACAAAACCCATGCAAACATGAAGAGAACATGTAAACTCCACACAGTAAAGCCACAGGAAGTGATCCCATGACCTTCTTGCTGTGAGGCAACAGTGCTCTCTTCTCCTGTTTGTTTTCTGCTCCATCCACAGCTTCGCACCTGCGTATCTATGTGAGATTCTGACTCTTCACCAGCCCAGCAGATTTCTACGATCTGCACAGCTCTACTTGTTGGAGCAGCCCAGGTCTCGAAGCAAACAGTGGGGTGATCGTGCTTTCGCAGTAGCAGGTCCTAAACTTTGGAACTCGCTGCCCCTTGACTTGCGTGCCATCTCGGATCTGCCCCTTTTAAAACAAAACTCAAAACGTACAACCCCTGGCAAAAATTATGGAATCACCAGCCTTGGAGGATCTGCTCGTTGACATTGACCCTATGTCATGAAATTGACCCTATGTGTCTTTTTGCAAGGAATGTTTTCACAGTTTTTGCTCTATGGCAAGATGCATTATCTTCTTGAAAAAATGATTTCATCATCCTTAAACATCAGAAAAGTGTCCAAAATATCAACGTAACCTTGTGCATTTATTGATGATGTAATGACAGCCATCTCCCCAGTGCCTTTACATGACATGCAGCCCCATATCATCAATGACTGTGGAAATTTACATGTTGTCTTCAGGCAGTCATCTTTATAAATCTCATTGGAATGGCACCAAACAAAAGTTCCAGCATCATCACCTTGCCCAATGCAGATTCGAGATTCATCACTGAATATGACTTTCATCCAGTCATCCACAGTCCACGATTGCTTTTCTTTAGCCCATTGTAACCTTGTTTTTTTCTGTTTAGGTGTTAATGATGGCTTTCGTTTAGCTTTTCTGTATGTAAATCCCATTTCCTCTAGGCGGTTTCTTACAGTTCGGTCACAGACGTTGACTCCAGTTTCCTCCCATTCGTTCCTCATTTGTTTTGTTGTGCATTTTCGATTTTTGAGACATATTGCTTTAAGTTTTCTGTCTTGACGCTTTGATGTCTTCCTTGGTCTACCAGTATGTTTGCCTTTAACAACCTTCCCATGTTGTTTGTATTTGGTCCAGAGTTTAGACACAGCTGACTGTGAACAACCAACATCTTTTGCAACATTGCGTGATGATTTACCCTCTTTTAAGAGTTTGATAATCCTCTCCTTTGTTTCAACTGACATCTCTCGTGTTGGAGCCATGATTCATGTCAGTCCATTTGGTGCAACAGCTCTCCAAGGTGTGATCACTCCTTTTTAGATGCAGACTAACAAGCAGATGTGATTTGATGCAGGTGTTAGTTTTGGGGATGAAAATTTACAGGGTGATTCCATAATTTATTCCTCAGAATTGAGTGAGTCCATATTTTTTTTCCTCTGCTTGGTCTAAAAAAGTAACCATTACTGACTGCCACAATCTTTTTTTCTTGATTTCTTATAGTGTTTCTTAAAGCCAGAAAGTTGCCATTTGAAATGACTTTAGTTTTGTGTCATGTCTGTGATCTGCTTTTTTTCTACAAAATTAAACAACAGAATGAACATCCTCCGAGGCCGGTGATTCCATAATTTTTGCCAGGGGTTGTATTTGTTTAGATGTGCTTTTGATACTTAGTCTTTTTAGACTTGGGAATCAAATGAATCCGTGTTCCTCTTTTTAACTATATTTTAAATGCGATTTTTATATGTACAGCGCTTTGGTCAACTTAGGTTGTTGTAAGGCGCTTAACAAATAAAATTTGATTGATTGATTGAAGTATGACTACATTAATATTTGTTGTTAGTCAGACAAGGGGACTGACCGTTTGAAAAATTTTAAATGGAAGATGTTTAGATTGTTTTATTGTGCCATTTTCTGTTTCTTCAAACACAGACACTTCAAGTGACCCCACTCTGGTTGTTCTACTTGTTTTACATGTCTTATAGCTGACGTGATATGCAGTATCACTTAGACTGCTGGTAATCTAGATTTAGTACTCCTAAAAAGCTATGTATGTGGATGAAGGTGATGCAATCCGAATTTGCTTTGAACAAGCACGAAGGTAAGATGATCCTCTCAATCCAGATCATTCTGACCTAAATTAAGTTTTTTTTCTTTCAGCAACTGGGACTGTGAATTTTGGTATGATCCAGTCCTAGGGGTGGATGTTGTCTTTGAACTGTTATCTTTGAAATGGATCTCTCTGATCCTAATCCTGCCTTTGGACATTTATTCTGATTATATTGGTCCTGATTACAGGAACAAAGCAATCAGCAATCATGACTGAAATTCAGTGAATAAGGCAACACAAACATCCATCTATTTTCAAAATCTGCTTAATCCAGTTAAGAGTCACAGGGGGCTGGAGCCTATCCCAGTAGTCATAGGGTGTGAGGCAGGGCACAACCTGGACAGAACACCAGTCTAACACAGGGCCGCATAGAGACAAACTAACACATTCACACCTGCATGCACACCTACGGACAATTTAAAGTTTCCAATCCACCCAACCTGCATGTCTTTGGATGTGGGAGGAAGCCGGAGCACCCAGAGGGAACCCACACAAACATGGGGAGAACAGGCAAACTCCACACAGAACAGTCACAGGTGGGAATCGATCCCATGACCTTCTTGCTGTGAGGCGCAACACAAACAAAACAACATAAAAGATCACAATCAAATTTAAGTGATCAGGAACAAAGGTCACTGATCAGGATCAAAGATGAGTGTTTATGCACAAAGATCAGGATTAGGATCACAAGTCAGAAATCACATTATCTCAGCTAGACATTATCTCAGTTTCTTCACCTGACTGTGGCCCTACAGCTGTCTCATGCTAATAATGAGCATAATCCATATTGATGTTTATTACTAGTTTACTATCACAAGTAGAGCAATAAAGATCTGAAAATGAAATAAAAATGTGCAGACTTACCATGTGACCTGATGCTGCTGGAACAGATAAAGGATCCGCAGTTAAGTTGCTCTGACAACAGAGGAGGAACCTGGTCTACTTATATCTTGTCCACAGAGTCATGCCCATTGCCATGTATGGAAACAAAAAGTCAATGTGGTAAATTAGCATAGGAAAGATTTATAGAGTCTATCAGTCTACAGTTAGGAAAAATCTAATTGATTCAGGTACAACAAGAGCGATCTGGGCTTTTCTGTCCCTTCAGAGAAACCTGTTTCATTTAACTCAGCTCATTTCAGGCAGATTGGTCAGAGACATGACACCCCCTTTTTTAACTTCAGGATGAGTTATACTATCAACATAAAGCTTTAAAATGTCTCTTGCTCATTAAATTTCTGGAATCCACAACCGATCACAGATCTGGCTGATCTTGGAAGAAATGTAGCTGAAAAGTAATAACACCCTACCTTGTGTGACATTTTTCAAATTAATCTGATTCAAGCATTTTCTACAATTTATTAATTTGGGGCTATGGAGATCGTGGCCCTACCCTATTCGTCGTGGCAATCCCCCGGGGGCAAGGAATATGGTCCCTTGATCGGTTCCCAGACGGGATAGAAAATCTGGATCCATGGTTGACCTAGAAACGCCTGTGCATGGGTTTGTTTAATGCGGGAATGTTGTTGGATATTGACAAAAACACAGTCCTTGACAGATCCTTAGCCTAGTCTGATGGCTGGAAAATCCCAGATGTTCAGGGTCTGAGAACCTGCTGCAGCCTTCGTCTGCCTTTATCAAAGAGGCACACACTGGTGGTACACAGTGTATATTAGCTCTTTATGAATAACATGCCCTATACCACATGATAGTGCACAGTTATAGTCATTTCCATTTAGAAACACCCTCAATTAAACATATATGGCAACAAAACATCAACTTGTTGGTTGTACTATTCCTCACCTGAATAACAGCTAAGAGGGTGCAGAAAATTAGCTTTCGTGAAAAGGAGATTGAGGTGCTTCTGTGTTCACCGTGGAGATGAAACATACATTAAAAAATACATTAAAATAAAAAAAAATGCATGACTAGGTAATGATGATCCATCCACCAGTTGTTTTGAACCTGACAATATGTGTTGACCATTCACTCGTGGTGTATTTCTTAATTTTGCCATCACAATGACTCCTGGACATAATTTTAACAAGCTTTAAGAAGCTTTAACAAGCTCACCAAAAGAACAGGCATCAAACTTTCAAATTAACAGATTAAGTAGACAATTATTTATCCCTGCAGTGGTTTCAGAATCCTTTGAGTTCCTGTAATGTCACTGCACTGCTGTCTTTAGTAAGTAAGTTCCTTCGGCTGCTCCCTTGTTTTTGCACTCGGGGTCGCTACAGCAAATCCAAGGTGGATCTGCATGTTGAATTGGCACAAGTTTTACGCCAGATGCCCTTCCTGACGCAACTCCACATTACATGGAGAAATGTGGCAGGGGTGGGATTTGAACCTGGAACCTTCTGCACTGAAACCAAGCGCATTAACCACTTGGTCATCACCCCTGCTACTTTTTAACTATTTAAAAAAGAGACCAAATTTCAAAGTCTTGTTAAAAAAAAAGGCCCAGTAACAAGTAGTACATGTGTATACTGTGAACATGATGGAAAGTAAGAGGCATAAAGTGTGTGCTTAAATAGGGAAGACTTTTCTCGATAGCTGTTTGTATTTCTGTCATTACATTTCTGACTGATGAGATTAGGATGTTTTGTCTAATCAACATTTTATATATTTTAATTTTCGCAAAAGAAGCTATGACTTTGAGCACTACAATGTGACTCACTCGTGTTTGGGCACAGGAGACCAAGCATCATGGGAAATTTATGCATGTGTGGCCTATTATTCAGTGTTGACACCACTACCCACACAGGATGACTTATTACTGGAATGTGGGAAAAACATCACTGTTGGTCTGTCAACCAATCAGAATGCAGCAATCTATTTAACATGCAAATATTTAAATTTAAATTGTGCCACTTTATTAAGGTAAGGTATTGCTGTAAATAATTCTATCAGTGTCATTTGTTGTTTGTGTTCTTTGGTAAACTCACTATTTTGTCCCATTATATGTATTAAATGTTTTTTTTTTTTTTTTTTTTTACCACAGCAGCACATACACTCAGAAAACAAAGTACTGCATTTTGGTTTCAGTTTACATAAACACATATGTATTTGGAGTTCGTCTTTTTTTTTTTGTTCATTTAGCTAGAGGAACTTTATATTTGTGCTTACTTAAAGTAATTTTGTGCAACCTGTTTATAGAATACACTGTAAATGTCATTAAAGTCAGTGTTTCACTTTTTTGAGTGTACTGTTTTGAGTGTACTGTACTTGAGTCAACAGCAAAACACTTAGCATTGGTATGGAATTTTCCGTTAAAGTAGACCTGCACTGAAATAAATGCAGTCAGATGTTTGGACCAGAAAATGACTTATATTTACACATAAGATCCTTCTGAATGTAGTAAAGTAAATCTGCAAGCCCAGATCTGTCATTCAACTGAGAAATCTTTGTTTAAAAATGACAAATTTACAGCTAAAATTTAGCCCTCCGCAAAACTGTCAGCACATCCAGGATGTTGCCGAGACATCAGATAGAAGACCCTATCCCAGCATGCATTGCGTGTGCCAACTGTAATTTGTAGATTTACGTCAGTTTGCATCTCTTACAAAAGCATCTTTTTATTGTCTTATACGGAAGGATCGACTTTTTTTAAAACTTCATTTTGTCTTGCGGTACGTTTGGTGAGTATACATTTCTTTTATTTTTGCTTGAAAATGATTTTTGGGGACTTTTTCATGCGCCCGTTTGATTGAGTGGTGTCGCATTGAAAATCTACTGTCTTTAGCCTCCGGTGTTACCGTCGCGGGGTACGGCTGAGGGACCCGCAAAGAATTCAAGTCATTAAAAAGATATAAACCTCTCTCAGCGGCCACGGAGCTCTGCGGCTGCGATTACCGAGACTGTGCAGCGCTGCAGATTTTGCCGCAAGAAGTCTATCCTTGCAGGCAATAGGTGTCACTGGCCGCACCGCATCAAAACAGCGAGCTTAGTCTCTGGACTTGTTGCCAAGTTGGCTGCACCTCCATTCAGTAGACAGGGAGGTGGTGCCGGCTGCACAGCAGACACGGTGGCAGTGTGAGTGGCCTGCTGCAGCGTTTACCCAGCCCGCAGACTCGGTAAGTGCATTGGAGGCAGTGAGAGCAAGGCGTCGGGGAAGAACGTCGCCCGCTGTCGATGTCACCGCTGATCTGAGCATGCAGTGCTGTATCTCGCATTCATTGCAGCTTGCTTTTGGATGTTGAGACCAGGATGTGTATAACAGTAACATTACTAACAGATAAAATCAATTTCAATGCGGGATCGGACTGCTAGCGCTCCGTCTTCTGCTGCATGTCACTGCAATGTCCCGGATGTACCGTTTTCGCGGAGGGCCAAATTTTAGCTGCAAATTTGTCATTTTTAAATGAAGATTTCTCCGCTGAATTACAAATTTGGGCTTGCAGATTTACTTTACTGCATTCATAAGGGTCTTATAAATACATATCAGCTATTTCTTTCTGAGATCTGACCACATTTATTTCAATGCAGGTCTACTTTAATATTAATGGGGTGTTCAGATTCATGAACTTTAAGATGAACCTTAAAGATTTTAATAATGCTGTACCTTTATCTCTTTTGCAAGAATCAGGACAAAAATGTAACTTACAAGAATTGCTAAAATGTGAAATTTACTGATGACTTTTGTGGCGTTTACCAGATGAGTCCATTTTATAAATTTTATAAAGATGAGTGGATACTTCTCATGCTGCGGTTGAAACAAAAACACAGCAAGAGCGCAAGACTGCGGACAGTGATCCCTCAGACTCACGAGGACAGCAGTTTGGTTCGATGTCAGGCAGGTCAGGCTCACTCAGTCACATGACCACATGGAAACCACAGAAACCCAAGAGGGATGGATCTTCCACTGCTGAAATTTACATGTGTTCAGACAAGATGTGCAGAGCCAGGATGTATTTACTGGTTGAGTTGTTGTGGGTGGCTGATGAGCATGTGGCACTAGATATAAAAAGTTCCTTGCGAAAACCACAGAGGGTCCTGACCTACCCCTGTAGTTACTTCAGTCCAGTCAGTCACCAACAAGTCCTTTCTTCCAGTCTGTACTTGAGACTGTACCGATCTCCCAAATGAACTCAAAAGATTAACTGCAGCACAAGAACAGCATCTCTACCTGTCTCGAGGAACCTCAGGATAGGTTCTAAATCCATGCAGTTTGTCTTGCCTTCTTCTTCTTTTTTTTGCCTAACTGGCAAAGTTTGTTTTCCCCCCTCCCTAAAAATTATTTTGAGCATTTTGTTATCTCAGAATCCTTTGTCATTGAGGTCAAGTCTTGGGACTCTCTTGGTCATCCTTCACACGTCCCACTTTGTTGTCCATCACAGTACTTTGTTACCTCATTCTGATCTGAATAAGACTTTTGAAACTGGAACTGCTGACGTTCCAACATCACATTTTGTCAGACAGGATTGTGGGTTTTCTGTCGTCATAAGATGAGCCCAAAAATGTTTACTTCATTAAAAACTACCTCACAGACAATTTTAGTCCTCATGACTCACATCCTCATGGTTTGACCTCAGCTATCACTCAAAACATTAAAAAAAAAAAAAAAAGGACAGGAGCAAACTGCCATGGGGAGGAAAATGAGTAACATGCAACAGCCGGGCATGCATTTAGGTGAAAATGAAGCCGGGTTTTAGCCTTCTGGTCAGAGCGTCCGCCTGCCATGCCGGAGATGGTGAGTTCTTGTCCTGAGTGGAGTGACAGAGAAGAAGAGACACATGCTTAATGCAGAGGTTAAAAAAAATAACCATTTGGAGACACAAACTGATGTTAGAACTCATTAACTTATTATCAAGGAACTGGAACACTGAACAAGATACAAAAGCTTCACAAAACAAAATACAATAAAAAGACAGTTAACCATATAAAACACAATTATTAAAAATAAAATGATCTTTAAATATACTTTGCTTGCAGTGGAACCCAGAGTAGTACCATCTTACCACCTTATTTCAAGTTTTAAAATTATCAAGTGACCTTGACTGTCTAACTTAATTTGGTAAACTTTTTTACCTCAGTCCATGAACTGAAACGGTGAATCCAAAAACCCAGAAACATCTCACATACATCACTTATTATGCAGATTAGTGCATTTTATGATATTTCTGTCTATTATTAAAAGTAATATTGTAGAAGATGTTTTAAACCGGTTAGAAACAAATCAATTTCTCTGTAAGTTGTTCTTAAAACTACATTATATTACCCCATTTAAAACATCTTTTACAATATTACTTTTAATTATAGACATATCATAAAATGCATTAATCTGCATAATAAGTAATGTTTCCATTTCCAAGATGTTTGTGAGATGTCGCAGAATGTTTCCAGGTTTAAGATCTGCCAGCTGAAAATGCTCTATGACCTGCTTTCTCTTAACCTTTGGTACACACCAGGTCAGCCCCTGTGACAGCAGGAGGCAGGTCGGCACATACTGTCAAACTAAATAACCTACATAAGGTGGTGCACAATTATTCAGTATAAATCAATAATAGCACTTGAAAATCTACTCTCGCTTAAATGGGCAGCTAATGGAGAGAAGCCAACTGGGGTAATGTAATCAAATTCATAAATTCCAGGCAAAACTGGAGGAGGTGTCTTTGGAATCAGATGCAGACATCGCCCATGCACTCTTATGTGGAAACAATACTCTCAAATAATCAACTCTGGAGGACACAAAAACATCAGCATCCATTTATACAGGATAATTCTAATCCTTGGAATGTTGTAGAAACAAAGGTGACAGCCATATGTCTCTGATATGCAGGTCAAAAGGCAATGATGGATCAAAAATCACACCAATATTTTTAAGTCTATCACAATGGTCAGTGCTACACTTGATTATACAGATGTCACCTTCTATCAGAACCAATAATCATCTGTTTTCTCTGAGTTCAAGAGCAGAAAATTAGTGGTCATCTAGTTTTTCACTGCTGTCAGCCAGATTTGCTATATGAGAGGCCAGAGGTGTCAAATCCAGCTTCAGAAAGTAAACGTCCAGCCACATATTTGTTCCATCTTCCCAATAAACCAGTTGATTGTAATTAGTTCAGCTCTTCAGGCAGGTGGATGAGCTAATTATTGAGATCACCTGTTTTAGGTGCACAGGTAGAAGCAACACATGGGAGGGTTTTTAACTTTCTGAAGCCGGATTTGACACCTCTGTGAGAGGCATTAGTGGTCTAAACAGGCATCTGTAGGTCGTCAGTATAATAGTGGAAATCTATCCCATACCGGTAAGTACGAGGTCTGTGAGAAAAGTAACAGACCTTATTATTTTTTTCAAAAACTATATGGATTTGAATCACGTGTGATTACATCAGACATGCTTGAACCCTCATGGGCATGCAAGAGTTTTTTCACGCCCGTCAGTTACGTCATTCGCCTGTGGGCAGTCTTTGAGTGAGGAGTGGCCCACCCTCTCATTGATTTTTTCATTGTTTAGGAATGGCTCAGAGACTGCTGCTTTGTTTGATAAAAATTTTTTCAAAACCCGAAAGGCACAACTGAGTGGACACCATTCGATAAATTCAGCTGGTTTTTGGTGAAAATTTTAACAGCTGATGAAAGATTTTGGAGTTTTACTGTCGCCGTAAGGACGGCCCACGGCGCCTGACGGCGATCTGCGCTCCGAGGTGTCGTCGACTCGCAGTTTCAAGCTGAAAACTTCCTAATTTCAGGCTCTGTGGACCCAAGACGTCATGAGATAACGGAGAACTTTCAGAAGAATGCGGGATCAGGAGTTTATCCAGACATTCCACTGTTAAAGGAGATTTTGTAATGAAAGAACATGCGGGCAGATTCGCATGTTGGGCCGGACCCGACCGCAGGGGGTCGCCACAGGAAAAACACCTCTGTTGGAAACCTTAATGGACAAGTTGGAACATGCCCAAGCTGTTAAACAATTTCTCAGATACTCACTTGCTGAAAGCCATCAAAAGCCGCCTGAATTTTACAAATGGTTTTCAACACGGAGGTGTTTTTCATGTCGCGGCGCAGACGGATTTGCCACGTTGTCACGGATCTGACTCGGCAAATTCGTCCGCACGTTCTTTCATTACAAAATCTCCTTTAACAGTGGAATGTCCGGGTAAACTCCTGATGCCGGCTTCTTCTGAAACTTCTCTGTTCTCTGACGACGTCCTGGGTGAACAGAGCTTTAAATTAGGATGTTTTCAGTTTGAAACAGCCAGACGGAGGCCACCTCCGACCGCGCTGCGCAGATCCGCTTTGTGGGCTGTGCTTAAAGCGAAAGAAACTCCACAATCTATCATCAGCCGTTAAACTTTACACCGAAAACCAGCTGAATTTCTCGAATAGTGTCCACACGGATATCCCTCACCGGTCCTGAAAAAATTTGATAAAGCAACACGCGCCGTCTCCCTGCAGCTTCTCAGACAAAGAGATTCTGACGGGAGGGGGAGTCCACACCACACTCAAAGCCTGCCCACAGGTGAATGACGTCACCAACAGGCATGACAAAACTCACGCATGCGCAAGAGAGTTCAAGCTTGTCTGACGTAAAAACATATGAATCAAATCCATTTATTTTTTGAAAAAAATAAAAAGGACCACTTTTTTTTTTATCACAGACCTCGTATGTTCCGAGAAACGCCACATAAAAACAACAGTGGACACAGAACACCCTGAGATACCTCATACCTCACTGGAGCAAATGCAGAAGGCACATTGTGATCAATCTGACAAGATCTCAGCCATGAATGTACAATACCAAAATGCGCTCAATTTTCTTCGCAGGAATCGTGCAAACCGTGTAATGTCGTCCCTGCCTCCAGCGCCTCGTACACCTGCTGCTACAACTATTTGCACGCACAGGCACCTGAAAGCCCTGCGAGCCCACTCCACCCTCTTGCGGCAGGTGTCAGCCAAATTCCAGGTAACACGCACAAATATCTAACACCACTCACATGGTACTTAGAAAATGTGTGGCCAGACGCAGTCTTGGCACGATAACAGACTGCAGACAATCACTGTCATACTGCTGTGAAATTGTCTAAGTTCCCCACGAGCGTGACTTTGCAAACACACAGACACGTGGGTGTGTGGGCTCCACTCACGGGAGACGTGGCTTCCGACAGAAGCAGCTGTGGTGATCTGTCATTCTGGACATTCCAGCTACACAACACCTACTGTGTTTGGACAGACATGGACTAACAACTGTCCACTGTGAGGCGCGTGTGTCTGATTGCTGTATTTACTTGGACATAAATAAAAACATATATCACCGTGGTAGCGACAAGCTGCAGCAAGTGAGCATGCACATGCACGGAGCAGACAATGACAGCCCCCAGGTTGAAACGGACCGTCAGATAAGAACAAGCAGCGGGCGATCTGACCATCACATCACCCACGTGAGCTCTGTTCCACATGACGCGGTGTCTGTGCTGCAGCGTGCCATCCACAAGACACGTGTCGGGCAGAACACGCGGGCGGCAGACTGGATGCACCTGACCAGTAGATGTGGACATGATCAGAGCACACTGCTTCTCATTCATGTCATTTCATGACTGTATGTCTGTGACCATCATCACCAGAGGAACAGACGGATCATATTTGTATTGCTTGCTTGATAAATGCGGTGTTTTTATATGGTGTGGGATTAAAATTTTTTGATGGTAATACTTCCATGTCCTTCCTGATATGAGGCAGCTTCCCGGAGCTTTCAAAGAACAGCTCTGTAGCTCAGTTGTAAAGTATCTGACTGGCAATCAGAGGTTTTGAAAGGCACAAGTTCACGTCCCGGGCGGTGTGTTTGTTTTATTTTATATATATATATATATATATATATATATATATATATATATATATATATATATATATATATATATATATATATATATATATATATATATATATATATATATATATATATATAAAATTATTCCACATAAGTAGCGCAATGTGGTGCCAAAGGTTCCGGCTGGGATGTTTTTTTTTTCCCACATAAGCGGTGCGATGTGGTTCCACACATACCAGCTGGTTTTTATTTCTTCCATATAAGCAGCGCCATGTGTTGCACCTGGCATTGTTCCTGCTCGACGGACGCTGGCGCGTGCATGAACTCTTGCACCGGGTTCGTACACATGCCCGTCGGCATGACGTTTCGTGCACTTATTTTGAACTGTTTCACCGTTTTCGTCCAAACTTCACACTATGTGTGAAGGGGCCATTAATGAGTGCAGTTTCCATGTGTAGCGGGATGAAAGTCCCGGGTCCCAATTGAAAAGATGTTCCCGCTAGCTTGGCTAACGGGGAGTTCCCCTTTGGCTGACCTGGTAGAGGAACGGTCTTTTGGTGCGAGCTGCGTGGGTTCGATACCCCACCGTCGTCCCGGCCACGAAGGTCCTGCTGCTTCAGTCTGGTGTCACGAACAGGATGTGGATCACAGAGTATGCTAACATGCACCTGTGACTTCGGGACAAAGTCAAAAATGGTGGGGAGATGTGTAGCGGGATGAAAGTCCCGGCCACGAAGGTCCTGCTGCTTCACATGGAATGTGTGCAAAATGTTAACTGAAAGGCATGAAAAGAACATTCTCTAATAAATGCAAGTTGCTTAGCTGCCATTTTTCCAAAATTACAAAAAAAGAACAAAAGTTAAAAAATAGGTCTAGAATTCTCTGGCTTCAAACTGGGTTTCTTAAGAAGTGCCTTCAAGCTAGCAGGAAGCACTTCCAGTGCAAAATCACCTTCACAATATTCAACAAAAGTGGCCCCAGTGTTGAACAAAAATCTTTTACAAGGCTGAGCTGGCATAGGATCGAGGTCTATTTGGTCTTTTGTCATTAGCCATAATGCAACATATCCATATGCATGAGTGCAAAATCTGTGGAAGAGTTCATTTGGCACTATGTGCTTTTAACTCTTATCTGTGTTCTATCCTTGAGTATTAAAGCAAAAATTATTCTATATATTTGTTGAAAATGTGAATATACAAAGAGAAACACAAACTACTTGAAATTCCGCTGCGGCAATGCTGTTAAGGACAACACACCGTAAACAGCAAATTTTTCACTTAATTATATGAAAGTCAATTTTATCTGAATACACACACACACACACACACACACACACACACACACACACACACACACAAAAGGTGGTTGTTTGTATTAAGAACACAAAACTATGTACATAGCATGTAGTATATTGTTAGAATGATCTGGGATCATCATTGATCGATTAGTTCACCCTAAGGGAGCGCATCGGTATTTGATTTGTGGGGTCTGTTTTTCTGTGTAGTATGTAAGTGGCAGAATAAGTCTCTTGCAAAGTGTTCACCCGAAAATATGCCTCACCGTTTAATTTTATAGTATAACAAGTACACAACATGGTGTCAGAAAAGGTGTTTTTCTTCATCCACATGAGACACGAGACACCATTAGTTTTCGTCGTTACTCCGCTGTGGTAAGAAGAAAGTTAAGTTTTACGTTTATATCGAGTGACTGAACGTCAACGTTAGCATGGACCAGTTCCAGCCACCTGCACTGCTAGTGCTAACAGGCAACCTTAGCGAGAATTGGCGCTGATGGGAGCAACGTTTCCAGCTGTACATGACGGCCACGAGTGCGGACGAGAAGGATGAACCGGTGAAGATTGCCATCATGCTACACACGGTCGGTGAGGATGCGTTAGAGATCTACAACACCCTCGATGTTGAAACAGAGGAAGTGGATGGTCAACCTGGTGAACCTACACTCAAAGATATACTGGATGCCTTCAGAAAATACTGCACTCCAAAGAAGAACATTGTGTTCGAGCGCCATCAGTTTTGGTCACTACCCATGCCAGAAGGAGTCAATGTTGACCAGTTTGTGACAGAACTTCACCAGAAATGTAAAAACTGTGAGTTTGGAATGACTGAGAATGACATGATAAGAGATAAGCTTGTGTTTACTGTGCCTGATGTTCATGTGAAAGAGCGACTATTGAGAGAAACGGACTTGACTTTAGATAAAGCAGTTGATATCTGCAGAGCAGCAGAAGTCGCTAAATCACAGATGCATGCCATGCGATCAGCTCAGCCAGAGGCATCAGTGGAGGCTCTTCACAAGGTGTCAGCTAGCTCGGAGAAGGGGAGAGCGGGCATGAAAAGAAAGCCAAGACCACAAAAAAAAAACAAAGGAACAAGCAGCAGATGTAAACACAAGCAGAAAGTGCGGCGGGGCGCATAAACCTCATCAATGTCCAGCGTTTGGCATCATATGCCACAACTGCAACAAGAGGAACCACTACGCGAAGATGTGCACGTCAACACAAGATAGACGAGCCAATGCCCGAGGCGTGCATGATCTTGAGGTCGAATCTCTGTTCATAGGGACTATGTCCTGTGCTGGACCCAAAAACAGTCAGCACGATACACAACAGCCAAAATACAAAATACAGAGGTCAAGTTTAAATTGGACACTGGGGCAGACGCAAATGTGCTCCCTCTGAGCATTTTGCAGAAGATTCCGGGTCCTCATCAGCTGCAGCCCACCCGCATAGCTCTCGTGGCTTATGGAGGAACACGTCTAAAGCCAGAAGGCACCGAGTCTTACCTGTGATGTGGCCAGGACGAAGTCAGATCTTCAGTTCTTCATCACCAAGCACTCCACTCCAATATTAGGCAGAGACGCATATGAACAGCTGAAGCTGGTGAAAAGAATGGAGACCATTGCAGTCAAGGCACCAGCCACAAAAGAGGAGTTAGTGGACGCCTACCCCTCCGTCGTCAGTGGTCTGGGACAGTTTCCCGGGGTGCATCACATTCACACAGACCCACATGTGACCCCAGTAGTGCACGGCTGCAGGAAAATCCCCATAACTGTCATGGACAGGCTGAAAACCACGCTGGAAGAACTCGTTGAAAGAGATGTCATTGCACCTGTGACAGAGCCCACAGAATGGGTAAATAGCCTTGTCATTACAGAGAAGAAAAACGGGTCGCTCAGGGTGTGCTTGGACCCTCGTGACCTGAATGAGGCGATCAAGAGACAGCACTTCTCAATACCTACCCCAGAAGAAGTACTCCACAGGCTGTCAGGGAAAACCATCTTCTCCATCTTAGATGAAAAGGATGGATACTGGCAATTGAGACTGGACAAGCCCTCCTCGATGCTCTGCACATTCAGCACACCGTGGAGCAGGTTTCACTTTAAGAGACTTCCTTTTGGCATTAAGTCCACCAGCGAGGTTTTCCAACAGAAAAACTGTGAGACATTCGGCAACATCAAAGGAGTGCACATCATTGCAGATGACATGATCATCGCCGCTGCGTCTGAGGAAGAGCATGATGCCATTCTGCAGAAAGTCATGGACACTGCACAGAAACAATATCAAATTCAACAAAGAGAAAATTCAATACAAGGTGGACTCGGTCAGATACATGGGACATGTTGTCACCTCGAAGGGCGTGAAGCCGGACGAGTCCAAGGTGTTAGCCATCAGAAACATGCCACAGCCTGAGGACAAGAAAGGACTACAGAGGCTACTGGGAATGACAAGGTATCTCTGCCAATATATCCCAAACGAAGCCATGATCACAAGCCCACTCAGAGAGCTGCTGCGAAAAGATGCTGCCTGGCATTGGAGCCATGAACACACTGCTGCACTAGACAAGCTCAAGACCGCGCTCATGCAGGCCCCAGTACTCCAGTTCTTTGACCAGAGCAAGCCACTCACCACACAGTGCGACGCATCAAAAGACGGACTCGGTGCCTGTCTGCTGCAGGAAGGGAGGCCACTGTCTTATGCTTCACGAGCACTCACAGAGTCTGAAAAGAATTATGCTCAGATAGAGAAAGAGCTGCTGGCAATAGCTTTCGCAACCAAGCGTTTTCACCAGTATGTCTATGGCAACACAGTGACTGTACAATCAGACCATAAGCCACTAGAAGTCATTTTCAAAAAGCATCTGAGCAAGGCACCAGCACGACTTCAGCGCATGCTATTGCAGCTCCAACGGTATGACCTGAGAATAACCTTCACTGCAGGCAAGGACATGCACGTTGATACCCTGTCCCGCGCTGTTGTCACTGACTGCAAGGATGACACGAAAGAGGATCTGTTCGAGGAGAGAGTAGTGCATGCAATGGAAGCCACAGATGCACTCGATGCAGACACTCTCTCAAAGCTCAAGGGGGCCACTGCAACAGACAACGTACTGCAACAGGTGATGGAGCTACACAACAAAGGCTGGCCGAGACGACGGAGCAGTGTTTCCATCAATCTACACCAGTACTGGCCTATGCAAAACTCCATCAGCATCAGGGATGGCATACTGATGACTGGTAACAGGATTGTGATTCCACAGAGTGTGAAGCAACTGATGCCTGACAGACTGCACCTCGCACACCAGGGGATACAGCGGATGAAAGCACAGGCAAGAAAAGTGATATACTGGCCAGGTATGACGCATGACATTGAACACATGGTGGAAAGCTGCGGCCCATGCCAACAACTCCAGCCACAGAATCACAAAGAACCTCTGATTCCACACGTGGTACCTGAGCTGCCATGGCTGAAGATTGGGGCTGACATCTTTGAGCTACACGGACAGTCATACCTCCTGATGGTGGATTACATGTCAAAATACCCAGAGGTGCTCCACTTACCTGACAAAACCACCTACGCAGTCATACGCAAGATAAAGGCTGTCTTCGCCAGACATGGAATCCCAAAAGAGCTGGTAAGCGATCATGTTCCTTTTGCCAGCTCTGAAATGAGACAGTTTGCGTCATCATGGGGCATAAAGCTTGTCCACTCCAGCCCTGGATATCCACAATCAAACGGCCTTGCAGAGAGAATGGTAAAGACAGTAAAACATGCACTTATAAAGGCAACACAGACTGGCACAGACCTGCACTTAGCTCTCCTGTCACTACGAAAAACTCCAGAGTTTTCACCAGCACAAGTCCTGATGGGAAGAGTACTGCGAAGCACCTTGCCAAGCTCCACAGCTGTCCTGCAACCAGCTGTCCCGCATGGATTTCACTCTAGGCTGAAATACCTACAAGCCAGGCAAGAGCACTACTACAACCACAACACAAAGACTCTGCCAGAGTTTGCTCCTGGTACCACAGTTCACATGGCAACACGTCGTGGCTGGGAACCAGCTACTGTCCTAAGCAAAAGATTGGAACCACGTGCATACAACGTACAGACTCCCAGTGGTGTCACATTCCGGAGAAACCGACGTCATCTGAGGAGAATCCACCCCAGTCTACACAGAGAAGACGACGATGACATGCTGGATCAACCCATTGCTTCACAGAGAGAGGACAGTGCATCACAGGCCCTGCAAGACCAGCGCACTCCTGCCTGTGAACCAAACAACCCCACTCCAGCTGCTCCCACCTACAGCACCAGAAGTGGGAGACTTGTGAAGATGCCTACAAAGTTCAGGGACTATGAGTTAACATAATACTTAGAGCCACCTTACAGAATTGTCAAGTTCTGACTTTGTTTACATTTACGTGTTTCAGTTCAATGAGTTAATTTTTACTTCCACATCTTTAAAATCAAGAGAGTGACTGAAGTAAAAAAAAAAAAAAAAAAAAAGAGGGAAAGAGACAGAAGAAGAAGAAGAAAAAAAAAACATTTTAAGACTTCACTTATATGATGTGATTCAAAGGTTGTTTTTATAGTATAAGGATATCATTTAAAATGCCTAATGCAGGAGTTATTTCTTGTTGTGATGTTAAAGTTAAAGATGACCCTCATGCTTAAAAAGGGAGGATGTAGTTTATTGTTAGAATGATCTGGGATAATCATTGATCGATTAGTTCACCCTAAGGGAGCGCATCGGTATTTGATTTGTGGGGTCTGTTTTTGTGTAGTATGTGAGTGGCAGAATAAAAGTCTCTTGCAAAGTGTTCACCCGAAAATATGCCTCACCGTTTAATTTTATAGTGTAACAAGTACACAACATAGCACAGATGTTATGGTTATGGGTTTTGGTTAAGATCTGGTTTTAAATTTAAAACTTTCTTCACTGGTATGTCTGATGATTTCAAACTACAGTTCATTATAGTGTGGGCATGGGTTCATATCCCAATTTCTTTGAAGATCCCCACCCACCCACACACACACACACACACACACCACTTCCTCCTACTTCAAGTATTAAAGATCAGTAAATATTCTGGAACCACAGAAGTGTTTGAGATTTTGACTTCAAAGGATAATTTCAGCCATAGGGATATAAAATAAGCACAGGTCCATAGCATAATAATCACATGATCTAGATTGACCAATAAAAAGTGCTACATATGAACAGAATTTTGTTTTAATAATGTGGCTATGTATGGACAGCCACTGCCAAAAAGTAAAAATTTGCCTTCAACAGAAGGGATGTGCATGTATGTGAAGCCAAGTGATGGGCAAGAAGCCCCCACAAAGTCCATTGAAAAAAACATGTGCAGAAAGTTTATTACACACATTTTGGCATCGCTTTACTGGCTTCCTGTCTCTGTGAGATCAGATTTTAAGGTTCTGTTACTAGCCTATAAAATTGTTCACAGACTGGCACCTCCCTACTTAGCTGATCTAATTAAATCCTACGTACCGGCCCGGGCTTTGCATTCGCAGGATACAGGACTACTTTGTGTCCCTAGGGTGAATAAAAAGGTTGTGTGTCATAGAGCTTTCTCTTATCGTGCCCGTTCTGTGGAATGACTTTTAAGGCCAGTGTGGAGATATAATCTCTCCACCTAGTCCTGGGTCTCCCTCCAGATGGACTGGAACACCTCCTGAGGTGCCCGGGCGGCATCCTTACAAGATGCCCGAACCACTTCAACTGGCTCCTTTCTACATGGAGCAGTGGCTCTACTTCGAGCTCCCCACGGATGTCCGAACTTCTCACCCTATCTCTAAGGGAGACACCAGCCACCCTCCTAAGGAAGCCCATTTCAGCCATTTGTACCCGCTATCTAGTTCTTTCGGTCATGACCCAACCCTCATGACCATGGGTGAGAGTAGGAATGAATATTGACCAGTAGATCGAGAGCTTCACGTTTTGGCTCAGCTCCCTTTCCTCACAATAGGGTAGAGCGAATGCAACACCGCCCCTGCTGCGCCAATTCAGTGACCCTGAGCCCACCAAACTGGATACTAATAATAATGTATGATTTAATAATATTGACACTTTGAAGAATATCCTGATGATGACTAAAATCTAGAGATGTACTTTGTGTACAAAGTTAGAAAATGCTACACAGCTATTAGCGTAGAGGTGCACATTTAGTGTTCATTGTGAAATATCAGGAGTCATGACAGAAAGTATCTATTTCTTCTTACATTTTGCTTAAATGATTTCAATAAGCAAGTTCTCTCTTCACACGCCCCTCATGTTCATGTTTTACTCACACTGCTGTAAGCACAAGTGCAACTAGAACTCTCAGACCAGCTTGGATGATGCAAGTTCCCTTTCAGTGTCATCTTGTGCCCCTGACTGGGTCCACTCACAACCTCATTTTCAGGACTTCATTTGGTAACACGTTGCAGTAGGAAACGGCCATGCACAATCTAAAACCTGCAAACAGTCTAGTGGTCATGACATTTCTGCTGTGTAATAGGCTGTTAGGTTTGTCCATATAAATATTCTTATGTTTTATCGCCCAGTCCAAGGATTAAGGTCAGACAAGGATGAGTCAGGAACATAAGCACTCACCTGCTCTGTGACATTCACAATCTTGTGTGTGGTTTTATTAGTGCCATAATTTGGCGTCATACAAAAAAGCCTCACACACAAACAAAAAAAAAACATTTTTAATGTCTTTTAGTGAAGCTTAGGGCTAGTGGCCGGCGATCACCTTAGTATTTCCTGTTTTTATTTAATGCTGACAAATTATACTGTATTTGTCTGATGCCTGATTCTGTTTTTTTTCTCTGTTTAAGGTGCAGCTCCATCCAGAGATGGGTGTGGTATTTGTGCTGGAGATGCTCCTGTCCTGTGCACCAACAGCATTTCCTGTATATTTGTTTTGTGAATTGTTCTGTAATTTAGGTCTGTAGCATGGCCCAAGCAGAGGGTGACCACTTTGGTCTACTTGAGGTTTCTGCCTCAGAGGGAGATTTTCCTTACCACTGCTGCTCTGGGGGTTAGTAAGGTTAGACCTTACTTGTATGAGGTGCCTTGAGGCAACGCTGTTCTGATTTGGCGCTATATAAATGAAAATAAATTGAAATGGAAGCATTTATTTTCCCAGTTTATTTTTGAACAACTTTGTCACAACAGTGAAACTCCAACCAAATCAAAGTATGCAGAGACTAAGATCCATCTGCTGAACAACTGCCAGATATCCAGCTGTTGTTACAATCGCCACTTGTCAGAAAAATGTCCCAATGGTTCAACCTTCTTAAATGTGTGAACATGCTGCTGTTCTCTGTTCTGTATCACTGAAGATGAACTACACACACTTCCCAATTCAATTAAACGGGAAAGTGTGTCCAAACGTTTGACTGGTAGTGTATCTATGTGGCATCATGCAAATAAGGTGCACATCCGTAGCTTAGGCCAGTTAATGCCAGTTCCTCCTTGTACAGAATGATTAAATAATAAAAGACCTTAATAACTAAAGCCAATGTTTCTTACCTGGATTTTAAGTTTGTGTACAAGAGAGAGAGAGAGAGAGAGAAAAAAAAATCAACCCTGTTTTTGAATTATACTTAAGGCAACATGTTTGTTTTTAAAGGGTGACTAAAAACAGCTACGGTGATTCAGAGCTGGCTTTAATATTTCAGTTTCTGAGAGCAGCATATTTAATTTGAACAAACAATAAGAACAAAATGTGCAGTTTCAGGAACATTAAGCGTAGCCATGTTTTTGCATAATCAAGCAGTGTCACTTCTCTCTGAAGCCTCAATAATCAACTGAAGCAGTAGAAGTGGACATCACTGTGGAAAATTAAATAATTATGTGGATACAGGTGATGTAAATGATGAATAACAGACAAATTTGAACAATTTAAGAATACCTGAGGTCGACATACTCCTTTAATATCTGAATCCACCAGTCCTCCCCAAGTACCTCGAAGTGGATGAAAACTAAAAATGTTTATGTTTATTTAATACAGCATCATTTTAAAATAATTTCTGTAAAGTACTCCAAGCTTCTGAAAAAGATCCACTACAAAAAAAAAAAAAAAGCCACTTTGGGCCCTACAGCACATAATGCAAGTGCACTTACGGTATGTCCAACTCCACTTTCCTATTTACACTTGACTAAATAAACCCCCTTTGCACACTGCAAAGGGGGTTTATTTAGTCAATTAATTAGTCAAGGGTTTGTTTTTTGGACGTAACATTGAATAAAACAATTAGCGTCAACTGTCTCTGCTTTTAAGAGACCAGTGTGCCAGCAAGTGGTGCATTAATATTTAGGAGGCGCACTCAGAAGGGGAAGGTTTTCTGGTGAGTAGACATTTCTGCCACAAAGGACCAGTTTGACATTTTTGCCAACCTTGGCTCCAGTTTTGGGACAAAAGCAAGCAGTGTCACAGACTAACCGGCTAATTAATGTCACTAGATGGGGGTTATCAGAAACAAAGTAAATCATGTGATACTGCCACTGAACAGACTTGAATCATTACAAGTGTCTGGTTGCACAGTTTTACCACGGAGATAATGTAAATAAACTTAAGATGACTGATTATACAGTTGGCCACTTTTATATGGCAACCAAATCATTTAAAAACAAAGCAAAGACTCAACAATGGCAAACCTGCCCTTTAAGGATTACAGTGCCTGCTGCAGGACCTCCTCTGACCACCCAATTTCCTACATATCCCACCAGGCACCGACAGGATGGAACTAAATCCAACAAAAATGTCAAACAACACTTTACAGTTTTCATGCATTGAAGTAAAAGATCTAAAGTCTCTTCTATACAAACAAAAAGCATTTTTCTCTCAAAGTTTTGCTTTAGAAACTTGTTAAAATCCACATGAGTAAAGGTTTTGCCAAGATAACCCATCCCAGATGCTGATTAACAGCATGATTATTGCGGAAATGTTCCTTGGACTGGTTACAACAGATGGACACTCTAAACCGTGCATGCAAGTCAGCATGCAACCGGCATGCTGACTTAAAACAAATGTACATTTCACAACCAGAAGCCGGCCCCAGCGTCATGTCCGACCAGTCTCACAACTGCATCATCAACTACACATTTTAGAATGGAATTTGACTGACCACTCCAAGGCACATCTGTGGAATAATCATGCTGTGTAATAAGTATCTTAATATCCTACACCCCCCAGGTGGATAGACTATTTTAGCAAAGCTCACATGCTCACTAACACACTTTTTTTTGTATGCATATAATTCTTATATCTTTCACTTCAACTGAAAAATGTGAGCAAAAACAAGAGATATTTTGGGGAGAATATTTGATGAAGAAATGCTCCACCGCTCAGAATGGGGTTCAGTTGTCAAAATGCTCTCATCATGACATTAGAGCAGAATGGGCAAAACTGGTACTCCTCTCATTTTGTGGCTTCAAATTACTATAATAATATTCATGTAAAATCCATCCATTCTAAATCCACTTATTCCAGTTAAGGGCCCTCAGGGGTGCTGGAGTCTATCCCAGTGGTTGTTGGGTGAGAGGGCCTGGACAGCCTGTTTATTTCAATGTATATGACGTTAAGCTGGCACAAAGGTCACCTAGGATCCAAAAAAGATTTGCAAAACTTGTGTTAAATGAGATGCAGTGGGCACATTTAAATTTTTAACCAAATGCAAAATAATTACATTTAGCTAATTTTAGAGAAGGATAGAAATTAACTTCTGAGTGCACACACCTGTGGGTGACCAAACTGTTGAATACACAGTATGTGTCCACGAGGAACAGAACGTGGTGGACTTTCAACTTCTCAGCACTCGGTCACATGCTGAAATATGATTTACTTGATTTTAAAGACAACAAAAATAAAAAGCAAGATGAAGGTGACAGTTTTTGGTTGGCACTCTCCACCCCCAAAGCAGCATTTATTCCCAGGTTTTTACAGCATCCTCCAGACTGAAAAGATCACAGAGGAAAAACAGGCATAAAGTTGGCAGGATGCCCTGTGCTGACTATTCGCTGGGTGTGAGAGTTTCTGAACCAAAAAATGCACGTCTTTCATTTGCTGGGTTCAGCTTCCCAGAGAACATGTCCGTCAGTGTTGCTTGCTTACTGATTCGGCTCAGCTGGGTGACAGAGGTACTGGAGAGACTTGAAGTATTTGGAGTCATTTTCTTGCTTGATGAAGAGATGGAAAAAGAAGGGACAGAGAGAGTGACTGAAGAACTGGAGCTCTCTAAAGTGTCTCTGTTGTTGAGGTTTGTAATGGAAGAAACTGATTGGAAGCAAGAGGAAGGGTTAGAAATGTTTGTTGTGTTAGATCTCTGGTGTGTTTTTGTGTTGTGTACGGCGGTGGATTTAGTCTTTGTTTTATCACCCTTCTGGCGGAGCAAGTAGGCATCGCCCGATCCTTTACGCCTGTCTGTGGCTCTTTGTTTCTCCTCCTGGTTGAATTCCTTTTGAAGGAGCAAAGCCAGCCGCCAGTCCTCTTCCTCCTGTTTCTTTCGAAGCAACAGCTCTGCCTCTCTCTCAGCTATTTCCTTCACAGCTTCCTCTGTAGCAGCCTTATCCTGTAGGACCAGTGAAAAGGAGGACAGAGAAGAGGATGGAGGTGTGTGACACCCTCGCTTTGTGGCCATCACCACCTCATCCTCAGCCATCTGCAGCTCTGAGCTCTTCCTCTTGGATGGGGAAGGTCCTGCTTCTCCAGTGTGGTAAACAGAGTTATTATGGTCCTCCATGTTAATTAATACAGGTGGTGCGTGGAGAATCAGAGTCTCAGGTCTGTCGCTCTGGCTGTTGTAGGTGTCTGCTTGTGAACCGTAATAATCCAGTGTAGGGAGAGGGCCCTCAGAGTGTGACAGGGTGTTCCTCTGAAAAACCAGGATATTCTCCTGTAACACAAAAGATTTCCATGACAAACAACTGGAGTAGCAAAGTTTGTTTTTGCTTTAATCCTTGATCAAATAAATACATTTGAGAGTCATGATTATTTGAAGCTAACAAAAAAAAAAAAAAAGCTTTTGTAAAAACTCAGCACAAGAGGTACAATCATGCACTACTGCAGGGGTAGGCAACCTGTTCCAGAAAGAGCCATGAGGGTGCAGGTTTTCTTTGCAGCCACTGACTCCACCAGGTGATTTCACTGATTAACTGATTCCATCTGCTCAAAGTGATATTAATCAGTAAAATCACCTGGTGGAGTCAGTGGCTGCAAAGAAAACCTGCACCCTCATGGCTCTTTCTGGAACAGGTTGCCTACCCCTGCACTACTGTATAAATGTGTCAATCTGGGACTGTATTTTAAACTGACCTTATTAGCCACAAAACTGGAGGTCGGGCTGGAGTATGAATGGCTTGTTTTAGACAGAGGGGACAAGAACCTAAATGCATACACACACACACACACACACACACACACACACACACACACACACACACACACACACACACACACACACACACACACACACACACACACACACACACACAAACAAAAATAATAACAATCCCCTTCACTTTGATACATACATGTTGTCAGATACATGTTGACAACTCACTTTTCAACATCAGGATGGTCCACAAAATACAGTGTTATGTAAACTTTTGGGCACCCCTGATGATTTCCATGATTTTCCTTTATAAATCTTAGGTTGTCTGGATCAGAAATTTCAGGTAATATATCATATAGCAGACGAACATACTGATATTTGAGAAGTGAAATGAAGTTTCTCATATTTACAGAAAGTGTGCAATAATTATTTAAACAAAATTAGGCAGGTGCACAAATTTGGGCACCCTTGTCATTTTATTGATTTGAATACATTTAGCACGAATTATTGGAACACAAAATTGGTTTGGTAAGCTCACTGACCCATGACCTCCTTACACAGGTGAATCTAATGAGAAAGGGTATTTAAGGTGGCCATTTGCAAATGTTTCTCCTCTTTGCATCTCTTCTAATGAGTGGCAACATGGGAACTTCTAAACAACTCTCAAATGACCTGAAAACAAAGATTGTTCAACATCATGGTTTAGGGGAAGGATACAAAAAGCTATCTCAGAGATTTCAGCTGTCAGTTTCCACTGTGAGGAACTGGAAGACCACAGGCAGAGTGCTAGTTAAGGCCCGAATTGGCAGGCCAAGAAAAATCTCAGATAAGCTGAAGCGAAGGATGGTGAGAACAGTCATAGTCAACCCACAGACCTGCTCCAAAGACCTACAACATGATCTTGCTGCAGATAGTGTTTCTGTGCATCGTTCAACTATACAGCGCACTTTGCACAAAGAGATGCTGTATGATGCTGTAATGCAGAGGAAGCCTTTTCTGCCTACACGGCAAAAACAGAGTTGCTTGAGTTATGCTAAAACACATTTGGACAAGCCAGCTTCATTTTGGAATAAGATGCTGTGGACTGATGAAACTAAAATCGAGTTATTTGGACATAACAATGGGCGGTATGCATGGCTGAAAAAGAACACAGCATTCCAAGAAAAATACTTGCTACCTACAGTAAAATTTGGAGATGGTTCCATCATGCTGTGGGGCTGTGTGGCCAGTGCAGGTACTGGGAATCTTGTTAAAGTTGGGGGTCACATGGATTCCAGTCAATATTAGCAGATTCTTGAGAACAATGTTCGTGAATCAGTGACAAAGCTGAAGTTGCAGCGGTGCTGGATCTTTCAACAAGAGAACGACCCTAAACACTGCTCAAAATCTACTAATGCATTCATGCAGAGGAACAAGTACAATTTTCTGGAATGGCCATCTCAGTCCCCAGACCTGAATATTATTGAAAATCTGTGGTGTGATATTAAGCGGGCTCTCACTGGAAGCTATAGGAAGTGTTTTGAGGCTGTTATTTCTGCAAAAGGAGGATCTACTAAACATTGAGGCATTTTTTCTGCTGGGGTCCCCAAACTTTTACTTACAACTGTAGGTGCTAATTTGAAATGAATGGGCAGCAAGGTGCAGTGTCAAATCTATGGAGGAAGGTGTGAGGTCAAGTCCCACCCCAAGCAAATTTTGGAGGAAGGGAGGGGGATGAAATTTTTTTTTTTTTTTTTTTTTTTAGTATATCAACAATGAAGGTGCAGCTGAATAAAATCACATCTATTTGCTGAACAGCAATTTTTTTTCTTCAAAGAGTGGTTGTTCAAAACAAAGGAAAGGCAGGCCAAGGTCTGATATTAGGCAGCCCTGCACATGCATTTGCACAACCACATGATTTAAAAAGAAGCTTTTTTGTGTGTCTATGTTTTATAGGTTAACATTTATGAAACAGTCACACAACATTCTTTGTCTGAGTTTTGTTTAATCTGAAAATGGTCATAATGTCTTTTCTAGGGGAAATGACCACATCTAGACTCTCTGCTGAGTCTAGAGTCTGGTCAAAATTAATAACTTCAAAGTGAATTGCCCTTTAAATCAAATGACACCTCTTTCCAAACGCTCTCATACAAACAATAAACTGCAATTGACAAAAAATTTTTTTCCTCCCAAAATGAGACGTCTTGTGCTGACATGCAGCAGCCAAAGACTGTATGGCTGCAGACCTGCAGACTCCAGCAGCCGTCTGAGTTCAGCTCAGATGTATGGAGAGACTTTCATGCCATTAATGTCTGAAAGGAAATGCTTTTGACAAAAACTACAGATTTTGTTTGTCAATAAAATGTTGTTGACAATAGAAAACCTGTAAAGCCTACTTGTAGTACACAGAAAATTCGCAGGAGGTATCGATAAGGGAATCGAATCAATAATGGTATCAATATCAATAAAATCTTATACCCATCCCTAGTCAAAGTTATTTATTCTTCCTGATAGTTGCAGTTGATACTTCATCTTTCACTTTATATTCTCTTAAAGCAATGTGTTCCAAGATGCACCAGATTATTTAGCAGGATTCTTTGCATTTTTTTAAATAACAGGAATATATTACATATTGTTTGGGTGGAAATGCTCACAAATATTCAGTTCTTTCAAGTTTTGAAGTCAACTTACTTCTTTATCTGTCCAAGGGTGACCTTCTGTTTTGTCTTGGTGTGTGTGACAGGACAACTGTTATCTGAGGAAGAGGGTACAGTGTTCTTAAAAAAAAAACAAAAGGGAAGAATGGAAGGGAGGATAGACAGAAAATGAAGCCAATTTAGGAAGTGACAGCAATCATTCATTACCAATTATTTATTATAAATTACTCCCAACTACAACCCCTGGCAATAATTATGGAATCACCGGCCTTGGAGGATGTTCATTCAGTTGTCTAATTTTGTAGAAAAAAAGCAGATCACAGACATGACACAAAACTAAAGTCATTTCAAATGCCAACTTTCTGGCTTTAAGAAACACTATAAGAAATCAGGAAAAAAATTGTGGCAGTCAGTAATGGTTACTTTTTTAGACCAAGCAGAGGGAAAAAATATGGACTCACTCAATTCTGAGGAATAAATTATGGAATCACCCTGTAAATTTTCATCCCCAAAACTAACACCTGCATCAAATCAGATCTGCTCGTTACTCTGCATCTAAAAAGGAGTGATCACACCTTGGAGAGCTGTTGCACCAAGTGGACTGACATGAATCATGGCTCCAACATGAGAGATGTCAATTGAAACAAAGGAGAGGATTATCAAACTCTTAAAAGAGGGTAAATCATCACGCAATGTTGCAAAAGATGTTGGATGTTCACAGTCAGCTGTGTCTAAACTCTGGACCAAATACAAACAACATGGGAAGGTTGTTAAAGGCAAACATACTGGTAGACCAAGGAAGACATCAAAGCGTCAAGACAGAAAACTTAAAGCAATATGTCTCAAAAATCGAAAATGCACAACAAAACAAATGAGGAACGAATGGGAGGACACTGGAGTCAACGTCTGTGACAGAACTGTAAGAAACCGCCTAAAGGAAATGGGATTTACATACAGAAAAGCTAAACAAAAGCCATCATTAACACCTAAACAGAAAAAACAAGGTTACAAAGGGCTAAGGAAAAGCAATTGTGGACTGTGGATGAAAGTCATATTCAGTGATGAATCTGCATTGGGCAAGGTGATGATGCTGGAACTTTTGTTTGGTGCCGTTCCAATGAGATTTATAAAGATGACTGCCTGAAGAGAACATGTAAATTTCCACAGTCATTGACGATATGGGGCTGCATGTCAGGTAAAAGCACTGGGGAGATGGCTGTCATTACATCATCAATAAATGCACAAGTTTACGTTGATATTTTGGACACTTTTCTTATCCCATCAATTGAAAAGATGTTTGGGGATGATGAAATAATTTTTCAAGATGATAATGCATCTTGCCATAGAGCAAAAACTGTGAAAACATTCCTTGCAAAAAGACACATAGGGTCAATGTCATGGCCTGCAAATAGTCCGGATCTTAATCCAATTGAAAATCTTTGGTGGAAGTTGAAGAAAATGGTCCATGACAAGGCTCCAACCTGCAAAGCTGATCTGGCAACAGCAATCAAAGAAAGTTGGAGCCAGATTGATGAAGAGTACTGTTTGTCACTCATTAAATCCATGCCTCAGAGACTGCAAGCTGTTATAAAAGCCGGAGGTGGTGCAACAAAATACTAGTGATGTGTTGGAGCGTTCTTTTGTTTTTCATGATTCCATAATTTTTTCCTCAGAATTGAGTGAGTCCATATTTTTTTTCCCTCTGCTTGGTCTAAAAAAGTAACCGTTACTGACTGTCACAATTTTTTTTTCCTGATTTCTTATAGTGTTTCTTAAAGCCAGAAAGTTGCCATCTGAAATGACTTTAGTTTTGTGTCATGTCTGTGATCTGCTTTTTTTCTACAAAATTAAACAACTGAATGAACATCCTCCGAGGCCGGTGATTCCATAATTTTTGCCAGGGGTTGTATAACAGGTTTCAGACAACGGACTACTTCACATTCGGTCATGTGGAAGAAGCCTTATGTTTAAAAGGTTTAAATTACAAACATTTTTCATCAAGTAACACTTAACACAATACAGTATGCTGGTTATGAAGCACAAAAAGGAAAATTCAACAGAACAGCTAAAACACAGCCAGATGTAGTGCTCATATGGTGTTGTCAAAAGTATTTGCATTTGAAGAAAATAATGACATACTCCAAATAAAAGTCTTCAATAAAATGCTGTTTATTTTCTGTGCCATTTTAGCATTTACAATACTAAACACACTTTTGAATGAACCCTCAACTACGAGGTGAAACGTTTACAGCAGTGTGTACACTGTCTTGGAGGATAGTAATTTACGCACAGCTGTTTACAATGCCCAGAGTAGCCAACCACAGCAGCAAAAATGTATTTAGCCAAAAACAAAAAACATAAACATAAAAACAAACAAACAAAAAGATTATCAGCTCCGCCCAAATGCCGAAATTGGCCCGCATCAAATATTTATTTATTTTTTTTGGCTAATTTTAATGACGGTGGTACAGCTGGTGCAAGAGCCGGCATGTCCGCTAGGTGGCGAGTGTACAAGTTTACCAAGCTGGACCCAGAACTTACCACCACTTGTCGTCACTGACAACCACAGATACAAGGACGATGGCATTTATTGTGAAACAGATCGCAGACGAAGTCAAGAAGCTGAAGCCACGGTACAGGGTGTGCGCTCCCCCCAAGGAACCCATGAGCGATATTTACAGCCAGTATGCATGTGGTATGATGCACACTGGAGGTAGCTTGGACACCAAGTACAACAGTTGCAAGGTGAGCTTTTCCTCATTCGCTTCTTCTTCTATGGCGACTCATTAGTGCCAAAAAGCACTTGCAACCTGTAGTTCGGCTGCTTGGTCCGGCTTGCGAGTCCCCCGTAGAATACTCCTGGCATTATATAAATATTTTTTGTGGATTTTAATCAAATACTATTGCAGAGCTGTGATGCTGGTTTTGTCATATTTCTAAATGAAACTTCCCCTTTAGGAGAAAGAGAAGTTTCATTTCCCAGCCTCAGAATTTTACTGTATTGTTTGTTCTCTGCTTCTAAGAAAAAAATAAAATAAAATAAAATAAAATAAATGAATATCTGCCTGCCCTCATCACTTTTTTTCCTGATGCCAAGGATGATAACCTTTTTTTTTCTTTAATAAATGGGGGCTAACCAGAAAGCTTTCATCTCTGAATTTTGACCTTTGAGATGAATATTTAGTTAGTTTATATAGTCAAAGTTACATACTCAATACTACAGTGGGTGGATAAAAAGTTGAAGCCTTTGCAGTGGTTTCAAAAAAAAAATCCTTGGATTGAAGTTGCCCACATCTCAAAACATGAAAGGCCAAGCTGTGAGAGGATGGCCTTGGCAGTGTGCGTGCTATTCCACAATAAACAAGCTGGCTCCAACACTGGAAAATAGGGTGTTGATGAAATGGATCATTCGAAAGCATCACTGCAACAAGACATGTTTGCATATGTGCCGACACTGACAATAGTGCTCAAGCAGATCTTGTGGAAATTGAACCAGAGATGGATCTAATTGTTGGTAAAAATGACAGTGTCACGAGCTAAAAATAGTATGGCATTTGTATTTGTTACCATTTGTATACTCCATGTTTGGTTCTTTGTTTAAAAACCAAATGAGATGGAACAGTGTGTAATGGTGCAAAACTATTATCATTCTTCAATAAAATCTGTCTATTATCTATTATTTATGCTTTAGAAAACATTTTAAAATGTGAACATGTCATTTCTTCATAACCAGGAGTTGGAAGTTCAGCTTTTTCACTTTGCTGATAAACATATATACTACTAAGTATTTATGTTCACACAGTGTTATTGTGAATTGAACAGAATATAACCATTCCTGGGTGTTCCAGAAAACCACACAACACAAGAAAGTGTGACTAATCAATTTTCTAAAGCACTGTCTTTTATCAACACAATGGACTCAAACTGCAGACGACACGGGCTAATTTATGAATGATGTAATGTGCAGTTGCCAGAGGATTACTGCTTGGAAGGCAGGCACCACAAGCAAGAATTTGGAATTGTGTGTGGGGTTTTTTAAGCGACTGTTCATGTCTGGAAGAGTGTGAAGCAACTCTGATGAGGATCAGCATCTCTAAAACTGAGACCATGGTCATCTGTTAGAAAAGGGCTGATTGTCCCCTCTGTGTCCGGGGAGAGTTACTGCCTCAAATGAAGGAGTTCAAGTATCTCAAGATCTTGTTCAAGAGTGGGGGTAAGATTGAGCATGAGATACACAGACAGACTGCGGCTGCATCTGAGGTCTTGTGGATCCTGTACTGGGGCCCCGCAAAGATTCAATCACAAGGTACAACTTAAAAATGACCCAAAGGTTGTCTGTACCAAATTTCAGAAAAATTCATCGAACAGTTCTTGAGAAAATCATCATATGGACTAAAAATGCACATCTTGATATACACACATACCAGTTCATGACTGAGCAGCCTGGCAAGCCGCTCGTCTTCCTCGGCCCGCTGCCTTTCCGTCTGCAGGAGCATTTCCTCCTCAGCTAGGAGCCTCTGGATGTACTCTTCACTGGCTTTCCTCTCTTCCTCCTCCACTGTTCGTTTCTGCTCTGTAAGCTGAGATCACAGATTGAAAACACTGATGAGTTAATTACAGCCACCAAGGATGTAATAAAATCATTGGCGTTTATTTATTTATCTGTGTTAACAGGATTACGTCAAGCTACTGCACATATTTTGATGAAATTTTCACCACAGATACATGTTAAGCCATGGAAGAATCCATCAAATTTTGGAGGCTATCCGGATCCCGATTGATGGACGTCAAAAATCTCTGACTGCTCTTGTTTTTTTTAATTATTTGAATGTGTTTTACTGAATCATTGAAAGTGGAACAAAACCTAAAAATTAACATACTTTGCTGATTTGGTCTTCATACTCCTGCCTCAGCTCTCCTGGCTCACTCACTCTGGGCACAAACCCTGACACTGTATATTTTTAAAAAAGAAAAGAAAAAAAAAGAAAGAAAAACCACATCAATTCAACATCAAGTTCAGTCAGTTGAAGCACAGGTAACAGCAGGGCTGTGAAATGAAAATTGTGAAATCCGAGGAAAATTTGCAGGAGCCGGGGTATAAGGCCTGCAGGGCCCCAGAAACCAAATTAATTTTGTATCTAATGATACATTTTCAGCATGTCCTGGAAGAAAAAAAAAAAATCTCAAAAGAAGCACATATTTAAATGATCCTAGATTCAACCTTTCATTTGAACTGTCAATGATAATGTTGAAATAACACAATATGGTGGTCGAAGTAGGACCTAGAATGATTTTCCTTTTAATTGTAAACCAAATTATGCATTAACTCAGAACAATTAAACTATATGAAATTCAAGAGACTAAAGACAAAGCATTTCAAAAACCACAGCTAAAACTTGTATATTTTGAAAATCATGAAATTCAAATTCTTTTGTGAATTCCTGCAAATCCATTCAAAGCCAGTCTTTTTTCCAATGAAAGAAAGTCTACATTAACAAAAAAGTCACTTATATAATTGTGTGAATTACTGTAAATCCATTCAAAGCCAGTTTTTTCCCCAATGGAAAAAACTCTACATTAATAAAAAGTCACATAATCTTGTGTGAAATCCTGTTTGTACAGCACAATGTTTATTTTCCACGGAGAGAAAAATTCTTACCATGTTTCCTGATGGTACAAGATGCAGTTCGCTTTTCCCATTTCTTTTATTCATTAAGACAATTTTAAATTCAAGCCAGCTGCAATTCCAAGGACTCTTGATTCGTTATCCAACTTTTTGACACCGTCTTTCTCGTCATCTTCTCTCTGTCTAACATCGCTCCGTGACAGATATACCATAAAATTCTTCTTTTAAAAACTTGACAGCTCTATAAAGTACGCAATGTCCACACTACATTTAGCTTAAAAATAATGTATGGCAGCAGGAGGCACACAGCATTGCCGTAGCAACCAACCAGTCCCGCTTTACAAGTGTCATAACAGCCACGCTTTGAGTGAGCCATTTTTCTCCACAGAACTCAGCAGACACTGATCTGTACCCGTTATACAGATCAGTGTCTGCGGATTTATAGAATTTGCACAATGTTGTAAAAAAGAAAGCTTTGAAATAGGCATTTTAAAAACTCGGTGAAGGTCACGATTACAGAGTAAAACACCAACACTGCCCCTCCCCCCTCATGACGAAATCCACAGAATTTCTCAGATCCGCAGAGTTTTCACAGCCCTGAACAGCATAGCTAATATGAGCACTGTGGGAGGCCTTGAGTGTTTATACATTTGGTCATACATTCCAAGTCGCATTCAACATCGGCATCCTGCCCGCTCAGACGACGCTGACATTGCGTAGGGAAAGAGGTCTGGATTTGTCGCCACAACTGTTCATTCACCAGCGTTTTCTTCTTGCTATTCAGTCTGGCCCAGGTGGAAACTCTTTTCCTACACATTGGACAGCACAGAGTAGTTTTGTCCACAGACTCCAGGAAACAACTCTAATAATACACAGAGAGAGACAGAGACAGTGAAACATTGTAAATGCAAGTTTATAGTTGTTCTGTGCCAAAAATCAAAACTCTTCTTCTTGTCCACGAGGCTTTATATAATCATGTTTCCTCTCTGATGTATATTTCCAGCATGTGCCCTGCAATTCTAGCATAAAGCCCTGTGCAGGATGAATTTTTCAGTCCTGCTCCCACTGAAATTTCGGAATGTTTACGCGCATACAATAGAAATAAATTCATACATACTTTACACTAGTCTCCTTTGTTGACAGAGTCATCTTGTTGCTTTTGTTCCTGCAGCGTTTATTTTGAGCTGTCCATTACCGCCCGCAGCCAAGTTCTGACTGCCCACTTCGACAAGATTTTCGCTGGGTCCAGCGGGACCCAATCCCCCTCTACTCCAGCATCTCCATGCTTAACTATCCACTGATTTAACAAAATTCTCAGAGCAACATCGTCTGCTCCCACAATAGTTGCTCTTATGGATAGAGTTTGTGAGCAGTGTCAGAGACACAAATCAATTACATGAACTGTCCCAGACCTCTTGTGATTTTTAAATAACCATATCTCTCAATGTTCAAGTTATCACCTGGAGTCTCCAGATTTGGCGCTTTACTTCCCCATCCTTCCAATTCAGAATTAAGTAGGCACTGCTGACAGACTAACAGCAGAAATGATTGTTTCACACCAAATGTGTGCGTGTGGCTAGGCCTGTTGCGACAAATTCTGCTGGACAATATACTGCCTCAGAAAATATCACATTATCAACATTTTAAGGCCACTTTCTGCCATTGATATAATGATAGTATAGCACAAAACCCAAGTACATCCTTTCAAAGAGCTATTCCAAAGAATATTCTGCAGTGGTACTGCAACTTGAAAAGAAAAAAAATCCTAAATCAGTTAATCATAGTATTACAAAAGGGTGGTATGAGCTGATGGCCCCTCAGTGGACCATTTCTTCCATATGATGGGCTTGTCTCAGACACCAATGCCTATCCAAAGTGGAATAAATAAATAAATCATTCAAGATTTGTCTTTATTTTTACCCTTTTAAGAGCAATTTTTTTTTTGAGCCAATTTAAGTAACAGTTAAATATGATGCAAATGTCACATTTCATTATTTTGTGTTACGTTTCATGCCATTTGATGGCATGCGTAGGTCATAAATAATGTTTAAAATGTTAAAAACAGATTGGCAGGACACAGCATTTACTTCTGTGTTCAAAACATACATACAGTAGCTTTAATCTGTGGGAAGCAGAGAGCTGCTGTCAGACACTTTAGCACTGTGAGCCAAAGTGGAAATGTAAAGTCTTTTCATTAAACATTTATGAATTGGATTACATCTAGTCATTCCTGTTGGATGAATTTACTTGGCAGCGCTGTTTGTTTTTTTAATGTCGTGTGACATATCGAGCCAGATTGCCTTCAATATTTTGTCCATTTTTTAATTTCTTTGATTTTTTGCGCAAATGACAGCATCTCAAAAAGCCTCACACTATACAGATTAGAAATCAATGTATACAGTGTTGCTAATCAGTGGCCATCTCAGCCGTGAAATTTTACACTAAATATAAAATTTCAACTTCTCCAATAACTTGACAGTGCTGTGAATCTAAATTTGCATGCATCTCATCTCATACAAGGACAGTGATGCAATACAAATGTCTGTACAAAGGTCTGTATATGCACTGCAAATGCTTGCAACTGTTATACAAATGTTTTCTACTTTTTGCAGCAAAATATGTTCAAAATTAATTTGCAACAAGAAATACCATTTGCGACCCTGACAAAATCCAAAGTTTGCTACATTCATCAGCATTCAGCACTCTGTAAGATATGGGCTTCAGACTTAAAACGACTGTGGAGCACAAAAGCCCCCCAAATGTCTGCTGGTTCAGAAAAAAGAAAATCTGTCTTCTTGTGAAAATGACATTAAGTATACTTTAGGATTTAATTTACTTTAATCAAAAAAAGTCAAGAACCATCTCTTAATGAAAATTTTGGTTTTATAGGTTAAATGTGCATTTAGCTAAACTTATGAAGTGTTTTTTTACACATTATGTGTACACCCCCCCCCCCTCCAAGCACTGATGATTTATATTAAAGTATTATTAATCTTGCTTGCTCAGTCTGTACAGGAATATCAGACAAAGGTCTTTTTTGTACAGACTGAGCTGCACTGTACAGACTGAGGTCTGATATTCCCCATACAGACTGAGCAAGTGAGGTTAATAATTTGTTTATTATACGACTGTCTGGAGCTGTGTTTTCATGTTGTTGGTCTTCATTTTGCATGTCCACTTCGAGCTCATTTGCTGTTAATTCCTCCAATTCAAACTCGTCAGTGTAATAAAATTCACTCTGAGACTAGTCATCTTCATCGCTCTGAATTTCTTTGTTCACTTTTTGTTTTATGTCGTGCAGTAAAAATTGTAAACAAAGTCACAAATGTGATACGCAATCCAGACCAATTGTCATGGTAACAGTCTGACATGGAAAAATATCACACCGGAAATCATCCAATCAGAGCATATGTACTGTCGTAGCCATATAATACGTTTTAGTTGGCTGGTTTTATATGTTTATACACCTTACCTGTGATACTGTTTGTTGTATCTGGTTATACGTACTCTCCACTGAATGGAGGTTGAAATAAATAAAAACAAATACTTGTCAGCTAATGTGAACTAATGATGGCTTTCCACACCTTGCAGAAAGTGTGTGTACAGGGAAGGGTCACTGGCTCCAGGAACATCTCCAGACAAACTGGACATATGCAATCATCCCAGCACAGTGCTTTTCCTCCTCTTCCCTCCATTCTCCTCTCTGACACCCTAGAACGGAGCACAACAGCAGAGGCATTTAAACATCATAAAAAGTAGTAGTCACAGTAATCCGTAAACTTCACTCAACAACTAATAGCATTCTCTGGAAAACGTCCATGTAAGAGTCCGCTACCCTTCTCGATTTTTTTTTGTCCCCACCAGTTCTTTTCTCTTCCGGTTCATGTGAGCGCTGCAGCAATCTTTGGCTCACCCCAAATGCTCTCATTGGTTGAGACGTGATGACAACCATCCCAAATCAGTCCTGATCAACATCCCACCCATCATTCAGAGTCAGTGAGCAATGGACTTTCAAAATAATGGTAATAAAAAGTGCGTTAATGCACAATAAAATAATTGTGTGTGTTAATTAATTAATGTGTTAACTTGCACAGCCCTAATATATATGCTGTTGCCTCATAGCACAGAAGGTCCCTGGGTCCACTTCCTGCCTGGTCCTTTCTGTATGGAGTCTGCATGTCCTCCCTGTGTCTGTATGTGTTCCCTCCAGGTGCTCCGGCTTCCTTCCACTTACAAAGACATGCAGGTTAGGTGAACTAGGAACTTTAAATAGGGGGATCGCATGTGTAAGGGTTTTTATTTTTCATGCGTTTGTTTTGTGTTTGTGATCCTGGGAATGTGCGTTTATATGACTTGCCCTTTGAACTTACCCAACAGCCCCTGCGGCACTTAAACTTGAAACTGGCTTATTAATACGGCTATGTACAAATAGCCACTTCGGCTAAAATATGAATGCTAAAATGTACCATGTTTAATTTTTTGTATGTACTTTTAGGAACTTGTGTTTGAAAGTCTGTTGTATTGCTGTACTTCTCGTACTGTGTCTGTACCAGGGCTGTGAAATGAAAATTGTGAAATCCGAGGAAAATTTGCAGGGGGTCTTGGGGGGGGGGGGGGGGGGTACAGCTCCCCAGGAGCCGGATCTAGGGCCCTGTGGGGCCCCAGAATTAAATTTTTATCTAAAGATACTTTTTCAGCATCTCCTGGAAGAACAAATCTCAAAATTAGTGGATATTTAAATGATCCTATATTCAACCTTTTATTTGACCTGTCAATGATGATGTTGAAATAACAGAATATGACATGGAAGTAGGACCTGGAATGATTTTCCTTTTAATTGTAAACCAAATTATGCATTAACTCAGAACAATTAAACTACATTAAATTTATGAAGACTGAAAAGACTGTTACAGCATTTCAAAAACCACAGCCAAAGCTCGTAGAATATTTGGAAAATCATGGTAAAATATCAATAACATACCTTATAGTAAAAAGTTACTTATATTCTTGTGCAAATTCATGCAGCCAAAATCCATTCAAAGCCACAATGTCTTTTTTATAATGAAAGAAAGTTTAGATTAGCAAAAAGTCACATAATCTTGTCTAAAATCCTGTTTGAACAGCAGAATGTTTATTTTCCAGGGAGAGAAAAATTCTTACCATGTTTTCCTGAGAGGGCACAGTTCACTTTTCCCGTTTCTTTTATCTTTCAGGTGTGTTGATGAAGCCAGCGACGATTCCACGGATTCTTGTCCTTATAAGACTTTTTCAAACTGTCTTTTTCGCCATCTTCTCTCTGTGCGACATCAGTCCGTGACACAGACATGCTGCACAAATCTTCTTTTTAGGTTTGGAATGTCCACATGCTAAGTTTAGCTTAAGCTGCGCGCAAGAGCCACACAGCGTCACCGCAGCAACCAACCAGTCCTGCTTTACAGGACAACTGTCGTAACAGCTACGCTTTGAGTGGCATTTTTCCTTCGCGAAACTCTGCGGATCCGAGGAAACTGATTTGTATCTGTAACACAGAGATCAGTGTCCGTGGACTTATAAAACGTACACAATGTCGTAAAAAAAGAGAACACTTTGCGATAAGCATTTTAAAAACAGTGATGTTCACAATTAAAGAGTACATCACTAACACTCCACCCCCCCCTCCCCATGATGAAATCCGCGGAATCCCGCTGATCCGTGGAGTTTTCACAGCCCTGCTGTACTTTCAAAGCCTTTGGGATGTCTCCCATACATGTAGCAACTTCAAATAAATTTTCAAATTGTCTCTTCGACGACAAATAACCAGTGCCTTTTGTATCCCCCCCTTTTTATTGTATTTATTTAATCCTTTATTTAGACAGGAACATCTCTTGAGACTCAATGTCTCATTTACAAGAGAGACCTGTTTTACAAGAGAGACCCTTACTTGAACGTGGAAAACTTCAGCTGATGTATATTTTTGGGGCCATACTAAAATATGAAATGGGGGTAAAATGTAACGAAATGGAGCAGAGTGAACCAGACTGACTCCAAATAAGTACTTTAATTGTTTGGCTTTTGTGTTTTTTTGTGAAATGCGCTCAGTACATGTAGTAGCACCCTGCTCAGAGTGCCGATCTCACTGGACCGACATCTCTGCTATTATGGAATTGTCGGATAGCTCGCGCCCACAGATTAAGATTGCCGGACTACTTTCTCCACCCTGCTCAGCGTGCCGCTCTCACTGGAGCGACAACACGCAATGTGTCTCTTCCAAGATAGATCTCTTTCAGTGCAGCTTTTTGTTCCGACTTTAAGACGACATTAACACCCAAGTCTTTCATCGCCAACTGTAAATGGTAATCAAACATTCCAATCTTATCTTTCTGAACTCTTCCGCATCAAACTCCATCGTGTCAATGTTTACAATGTGCACGAGTAATAAACTGGTGAAGCTGCTCATAAATTTAAAATTTCTTAAATATTTATTACAGCCACTCTTAAAACTTCAGTTATCTTTATAATTTTATTACTGGTAAGTTTTAGAATTGATTTAAATGAGATATACTCATTATTTCACAGGAATATATCACAATTATCTGGGAACTACTTTTTGCGCAGGAATTCATTAAGCACGTAGGCCGCAGGCGCGTACTAACACAGAATCCCCAGAAACTGGATAGCTGTTCGGTCATAACGAGAGCGTCCACTTTTACCTTACCATAAGCTAAGCTAGTGGCGCTCGCGAGAGTGTGATGTCAGGGCCAGGTGTGCCATCTGACGTTCAAGAGCTGAATCGTCAGTCAATGGGTCAGTTTGCTCCATTTCGTTACGTTTACCCCCATTTCGCTAAAAAAAAAAATATAAGTATTTAACTGAATCATATTTGGAGTCAGTCTGCTCCATTTCGCTACGTTTTACTCCCTGTCATTATCAGTCCCCATTTCGTTTAAAATAATTAAATAAAAGTACTTAATTGAATCATATTTGGAGTCAGTCTGCTCCATTTCGTTACATTTTACCCTATTTCATAATTTTCAGGCTCTACTTCGTATTCTAGTATGACCATATTTTTGAACCAAAACAAACGTTGCTAGCATTAGCTTCTAAATCAAAGCAGCCCTGTAAACAGGCCGTAACAAGACATTAGGAATCGTTTCCAGTCTATTATGAAGTGGACAACCACTGACGCATGCAGAAGTACGAAAACAATCTGTTACCTGAAGTAGAAGTTATGGAGCTTAGTTTTTAAAAGCGTTTCCAGCCTTTAATGTGAAATTAATTTGGTGAGTGAGCAAGCGCGCAAATGGGCTCATTGCACTGATCTGAGATCAGTGGCTCGTTGCGCTGCTGGCCCATGCGCATGCGCAGTACATCTTCTTCTCTATGATTGGTGGTTTGCGAACCAGCTCATTGGAACAGTACTGCCACTATCCGGGCAAAGCATGTAAGTCAGGCCATCCTTGTAGACGTTTGATATACATAATAAAAATAATTTAGATATCATGGCAAGGTCAGTTTTTTTTAATCAATGTAATTGTGATTAGAATGGATTCAGAGCGTAAGAAAACATAGAGAATGGTGTCTGTGTAACATATAGTAATAATAAAGATGGAGTATTTTGAAGATATTCCAGAACATCAAACTATATTACTGTAGTAATACTATTCTGACATCCAAGTTATTCATATGCACTATATTCCACCACAGTTAACTGCAACTGAGCCGAGTACCTTGAGTAATATTAACTGATGGTAATTCATTTCAACAGGGCTGGACAACAATCCTATTGCAGCAGCTTTGTTGTGATTTGGCACTATACAAATAATACATTTAATTGAATTGAAGAGCAAATGGAATAATAAGTGCATTGGCCAGAGGTGACTGGTGATGGTGATACCTTTGCCGGAGAAAAAGTGCCCCCTGTTTTACTCTGTAATTTGGAGAATTGGATACTAATCAGTGACCTAAGGCAACAGCTGGATGACTGGTACTAGGTCTCTGAGGAGGATCCTTGAATACAACTGGAATGACTTGGTGTAAAAAAGACAAACATATATACTGCTAAGAAAAAAAAAATTAAACACTTTTTTTTTAATCAGAGTATAGCATCAAGTCAGTTCAACGTCTGGGATATTGATTTGTTCAGTTAAGTAGCAGAAGGGGCTGTTAATCACTTTCAAACTCATTTTTAAACTAGTTCTACATTTGGCTGGGGTCAGTGTCACTACCTGTACCTGGCACTACAGATGTTCCACGTGTAGTCCAACCCTTCCAGGATGGCACATTAATATGTGCCATTGCCAAAAAGATTTGCTGTGTCTCTCAGCACAGTCTCAACAGGATGGAGAAGATTTCAGGAAACAGGCAATTATTCTGGGATTGCTGGACAGGGCCGTAGACGGTCCTGCTGTACTCAAGCAGTTTGAGTCCATCTCTCTTTCAACGTGAAGTAGCAAAACACACAAAATATAAAAAGTTGTCCTTTAGATGTTCCATCTATGGTGATGAAAGAAATTTTAAATACTGTCGGGGCAGGTCTCCTAACTTTTATCAACTTTTTAAATTCAGGGTCTGTTCTAGCTGCTTTTAAACATGCTGTAGTTTGACCCCTTCTTTAAAAAAAACTCACCTTGACTCGTCAGTTTTATCTCACTTTAGTAGACCTGGGTCGCAGCTGTCATTTCTCTCTAAGGTTTTAAAAAAGGTTGCTTTTATACAGTTAGAGTCATTTTTAGAAGACAATCACATCATTGAACAAGAGCAATCAGATTTTGGACATCTGCCAATCTAGATCACCTCCAAATTTCAGTGGAGTCTTCCATGCCCTAATGTCTTTCTGTGGTGCAAATTTGGTGAGATTCTGTGAAGAAGTTTTGACGTAATTTGACCTCAATTTCCCTGAGGGAGTCTTCCCAAGAGATTAATAAAGTTCTATCTAATCTTTCAAAGCCTATATAAAGTGAAATTTTGATCCAGAATCCAGATCACCTCCAAAATGCAGTGGAGTCTTCCATGCTCTAATCTGCCCTATCTGTGGTGCAAATTTGGTGAGAACCCATGAAGTAGTTTTAACGTAATCCTTCAAAGCCTATATAAAAGGAAATCTTGATCCTGAATTGGGATCTGGATCACCTCTAAAATTTAATAGATTAGATTAAAGAGAACTTTATTGATCCCTTGGGAAAACTCCCTTTCGTCAAAATCTGTGCAGCGGTTTTGACGTAATCCTGCTAAAAGTCAGACAGACATAAATAAATGCAGATAATTTTATTATGTCCTTTTGGACATAAAAATAACAATCTGGATTTAGATCACGGCACAGCACTCAGTCTGCACTTTTAAAAGGTACATAATGACATCACTCTGTTGATGCAGGGAATCCTGCTGTGTTGGTTCTGTTGGATCTCACAACAGCTTTTGACACTGTGAATCACACAGTATTTGTTTTCTGGTTCGAACATCTTGTTGGCATTCATACTGTTGATAAGTGCTTTAAATCGTATTTGGCTGAGAGGCGTTTTTTCCATTATGATTGGTGACCTTGCCTCAATTGCTCCTATTTGTTGTAGAGTGCCACAGGGTTCTTTTCATGGCCCTGTTCTATTTTCAGTGTACATGTTGTCCTTGGGGTCAATTATAGCCAAGCACAACCTGTCCTTTCATTGTTTTGCCAATTGGTGAATCTATCTGCCTATGAGGACTAATGGAAACTGTTATGTGTCGGACGCAGCCCGGAGAACCGACCAGCGTTTGAAGGACCCAGTATAAAATAAGCAGAGCACGGTACAAAGGATAACAGAGTTTAATGAACATAACAGTGCTGTGAAAAATATAAAAGTGCGCGGTCTGGCGTGGTGGATTGCGGTGCGCTCCCAGCAGCGCTAACGGTCCGGAGCCAGAACTGGTTCGGACCCAAGGACCCCGCCGACACCCCCCAGGTGGCCGCGACAAACCGAGTCTGTGAAAGAAGGAATCATTATGTGAGTCCACACTCAACACACAGAGAGAACGCTCAAAGGTGTACAAACAGCAAACACTTCCTGGCCTAATTACTAATCAGCTTCCGACCCTGCAGGCATGGAACATCCAGTTCACAAAACTCCACTGCAGTGGAAGCTGATTTAAACGACCAACATACAGCTCAATATAATAAGGTGTGAGGGACACCACATTTACTGACTGTATAAATGTTAGTCACAAAATCTAACATACCTCAGGAAGTGTGCTGACGAGCGTGAGACCTCACCCCCTCCTCTTTCACAGACCATGCATCAAACCTGGACGTTCTCTGCATCCACTGATGAGATGGCTCCCGAGACGACGATCTCACCCGTCTGGTCACAAGGTCAAGTCTCTGGCAAATACACACTGTGTACTCCAGTCTTAAATGCCACCATGTTCCAATCCGTTGTAGATGCACCACAGCTGTGAGTCCTGACGAGCCGCAGGTGATCAGGGTGAGGTCCTGATAAACTCAGCTACACAGCCACTCAGTCCCAAATGCAAGCCACCTGGAAGGAAAAACAAAAGACAGAAACAAAAAGGCAGCCAGGCCCCCCCAGCCATACAACAGTACCCCACCCTCACAGGAAGCCTCCCGGCGACCACACAAACCTGGCCCAGGAGAAACACCCCCCTCCAGGGACCATGGCTGGAAACCGTATCCGCATTCATCTTCCAACAGAATCTTCATCTAACAGAACGGTAGATGTCTTCTCCTCTGGCTGCATCTTTGCCCTTGTTTCTATCAGTCAATTAGCACAGGTGTGGCCAGGAGTTCTTGAACCTCTGCGGTCAGCCTTTGTCCAACCATGTTCACAGTCTGATTAGTCATAAAACAAAAAAGACAAACACAAACAACCAAAACACCCCCCCCTCCCCAGGGGACCGTCCCATCAAACCCCGGGAAGAGGAGAAAAGAAAAACCCAAACTTCAGCTTACGAATAAAAATGCTAACACCCCCCCCTCCCCAGAGGACCGTTCCATCAAACCCCGGGAAGGGGAGAAAAGAAAAACCCAAACTTCAGCTTACGAATAAAAATGCTAACACCCCCCCCCTCCCCAGAGGACCGTTCCATCAAACCCCGGGAAGGGGAGAAAAGAAAAACCCGAACTCAAGCTAACAAATAAAAACACTAACACCCCCCCCCCCCCCAACGACATGTAGGGACCAACACCCCCCAGAGGACATTCCGCCAGCTCCAGGAGTAATAACCACAGCCGAGGTCCCTCTGGGATCCAATGTCACCCACGGGGACTCCCAGTGCCTCCCAGAGGACCATTCCATCAACCCCAGGAGACGCCTCCCCTCATGACCAACGGACCCAGCCCCGGCCGTCTATGGCTAGATGGACCCACAGCCCTTTCCCCCCCAGAGGACACCACAGTCAAACCCTGAGGGTGGAAACTGGGGGAAAAACAAAAGGAGAAAAAACAAAAACAAACAAAACAACCCCAACCCCACCCCCTTGGCGCAGTGGAAACTGGAAGCACGTCTAGTGTCACCAACCGTGACTATACCCCAGAAGCCAACCGGGAGGAGTGGAACAGCGGTTATGGCAGACGGCACAAAACGGCGCCACTCCTCCGACTTCCAAACCAGCCACCAGCTGCGGGTATATCCCACTGCCCCAAACCTCAGCCACACCGATGGCAGACGGCTCAAAGGCGCGCTGAAGCCGGAGGTGGAACAGGGAATCAACAAACAAACCCCCCCCCCCCCCCAGGTGCAGAGGTTACCTGGGAAACGCCCAGCATAACCAAACTGCACCACTCCAGCAACGCCGACACTACGGCTCACACGGCTGGAGCCAGAGGAGAAGAGAGGGAACAAAAAGAAAATACCCCAAACCCCCCCCTCCCCTCCCGGGTGCAGAGGTTACCTGGGAAACGCCCAGCATAACCAAACTGCACCACTCCAGCAACGCCGACTCTACGGCTCACCCGGCTGGACTCAGAGGAGAAGAGAGGGCATAACAAAAAAGAAAAAAACAACCCAATTACCCCCCATCACCCCCCAGGGGACCGTCCCATCAAACCCTGGGGAGGTGAAACCAAAAAGAAAGACTAACAGACTAACACAAAGTTGCTTGGGTCCTTTTTTGTTGCTCCAAACAGGCTGCAGGGTCACAACCCCAGACACTAATAGTGAAAAAAAAAATAAAATCCCACACAAAAACCAACTCAAAAAACACCCACACAAAAATAAATAAGTGATTTATACCGTCAAGCTCAAACAAATGGAACACACCTGTTCCAACTTAAGAGCTTGACGGTAATGTGACTCAGTCACCAACAGAGGGAGCCAGTGCGCTAAAAATGAAAAACCCCCTTTGGTGACAGAGAAAACAAACGAGCTGCTTTTCTGTGCGCGGCTGTGTGCAACACACAACCAAAAATGTGATTCAACTAAACACCGGAGCTGACACAACAGACGCAGTAGCTATCATTACCCGGGGAAACGGGGCTACGACTGTAACACAGGAAGCTCAGCGACCCGTGCCACAGAGCTCCGCCGTGCGCGTTCACCCATTACAGACCCACTCCTGCAGCTCCCGTTTAAACCTCTTATCCGGTCGAAGTGTGACGCGAAGCCGTTGGCAGTCACACTCCACCACGACCCACGGATAAGGCACAAACACAGGAAACACGGCTGCATGAGCGCTCAAATCAGTATTCAGTAATGGGTTCTCCAACGCGCACCATCCGGGCGGAGAGCACCCGCAACTGATCCGGATAACTTCTGAACGTCTGCTGCCGCCTTCCCGGCGCGTTACCGTCTCTGCTACCGCTGGGTCCGCGATGTTTGGCCAGAGACTACTGTTATGTGTCGGACGCAGCCCGGAGAACCGACCAGCGTTTGAAGGACCCAGTATGAAATAAGCAGAGCACGGTACAAAGGATAACAGAGTTTAATGAACATAACAGTGCTGTGAAAAATATAAAAGTGCGCGGTCTGCCGTGGTGGATTGCGGTGCGCTCCCAGCAGCGCTAACGGTCCGGAGCCAGAACTGGTTCGGACCCAAGGACCCCGCCGACACCCCCCAGGTGGCCGCGACAAACCGAGTCTGTGAAAGAAGGAATCATTATGTGAGTCCACACTCAACACACAGAGAGAACGCTCAAAGGTGTACAAACAGCAAACACTTCCTGGCTTAATTACTAATCAGCTTCCCACACTGCAGGCATGGAACATCCAGTTCACAAAACTCCACAGCAGTGGAAGCTGATTAAACGACTACATACAGCTCAATATAATAAAGGTGTGAGGGACACCATATTTACTGACTGTATAAATGTTAGTCACAAAATCTAACGTACCTCAGGAAGTGTGCTGACGAGCGTGAGACCTCACCCCCTCCTCTTTCACAGACCATGCATCAAACCTGGACGTTCTCTGCATCCACTGATGATGAGATGGCTCCCGAGACGACGATCTCACCCGTCTGGTCACAAGGTCGAGTCTCTGGCAAATACACACTGTGTACTCCAGTCTTAAATGCCACCATGTTCCAATCCGTTGTAGATGTACCACAGCTGTGAGACCTGACGAGCCGCAGGTGATCAGGGTGAGGTCCTGATAAACTCAGCTACACAGCCACTCAGTCCCAAATGCAAGCCACCTGGAAGGAAAAACAAAAGACAGAAACAAAAAGGCAGCCAGGCCCCCCCAGCCATACAACAGGAAACCATGCTTTGTTGTCATTATTTAATTGTATTCATGATGTAAAGCAGTCCCAAAATTTCCTTTACCTGAATGATGGTAAAACAGACACCACTGTGTTTGGACATTCTAGCATGCTGAATGCTATACCGTCAAACTTTGGTGCTCTGGTTAATTATTTAAAACCAGCTGTTAAGAATTTGGGAGTGATATTTTACAGCTGTTTGAGGTTTGATCAACCAATAAACTGATGTCAAAGCAAGTTTTTCTAGCTTTGTGTTGTGGCTAAAGTAAAGCCCTTTCTCACTATACATGATCGTGACAAGGCCGTTCATGCTTTCATCAGCTCCAGACTTAATTGCTGTAATGCACATTATGCTGGTGTTAACCAGTTTTCTCTTGCACACCCCCAACTTGTGCAAAATGCTGCTGCTTGTCTTTTAACAAACACTTCCAGAAGTGAGCATATACACCTGTACTTTACTCACTCCACTGGCTTCCAGTTTGTTTTTCCTACTTGTCTGAAATTTTAGCTCTCCGCACTTACAGTAGGATATTACGGGTGTCTGGTCAACTTTACTTACATGTTCCATGGTCAAAATACAAACTCTCGGGTGATCGTGCTTTTGTGGTAGCTGAACCCAGACTGTGGAACAAGCTACCTCCTGACTTGTGTGCCATTTCTGGCCTAGCACTTTATAAATCAAAGCTCAAGACATATTTATTTAAACTGGGTTTTAATACCTAGTGGTGCTGTGACAAGTTTTATTTTTATGTGCCATTTTAACCCTATTGTATGTTTGTTTTATTTTTGTGAAATCTTGAGCTTTGATTTTACTGTAAAGCACTTTGGACTCTGTCTGGCTGGTGTAAACGGCTATAGCAATAAATGTTGAGTGATTGATTGATTAACCCATCAGCAGGCCTGGTGTCTACTCCTTTGCGCGAGGAGGAAGAGGATGAGCACTGCCAGAGCCCAACAAAACAACCTCCAGCAGGCCACTGATGTGAATGTCTCTGACCAAACAATCAGACAGACTTCAAGAGGGTGGCTTGAGGGCCTGGCTACCTGATCATTCATGCGTTTGTCTCATCACGTCTGGATTATTGTAATTCTCTGTTTTTAGCAATAGCAAGTTGTCTCTGGACAACTTACAAATGGTCCAGAATGCGGCTGCAAGGCTTCTTACGGGGTCATCAAAGAGGTCACCTGTAAAGCCGATTCTTTCCACTTTGCACTGGATCGCCATCCATTTTAGACTTCAATTTGAATTTTGGTCCTGACTTTTAGAGTGCTGCAAAGGCAAATGCCACCTTATATCGCCAAGCTACTGCATCTGTATATGACAAGCAGGTCTCTGAGGTCTTTGGATCTGGGACTGTTGGTTGTGCCTCGGAGAAGACTGAAGACGAGGGGAGACTGTACTTTCGAGATGGTGGCTCCTAAAGTGTGGAATGCATTTCCATTGGGCCTACGTTCTGTGGACTCAATCAAAACTCAAGATACATTTGTATAAGCTGGCTTTTACCTAGTTGTATCTGTGTAGCAGCCGTTTTTAATTTCTTTGTTCTTATGTGAAGCATTTTGTGATTTTATCTTGAAAGGTGCTATATAAATAAACTTTACTTACTTACATCCTACAGCGGGCCTTGTGCTCACTGGTCGGCACCGTGGAGCTCAATTGGCATTTGCCATTGAACACCAGAATTGGCAGGTCCACCACTGGCACCCTGGGCTTTTCACAGATGACAGCATGTTCACCCTCTGCACGTGACAGATGTGAAAGGGTCTGGAGATGCCGTGGAGAACGTTATGCTGCCTGCAACATCATTCAGTATGATCAGTTTGATGGTGGGTCAGTGATGGTTAGGAGAGGCATATCCCTGGAAGGAAGCACAGACCTCTACAGGCTAGACAACGGCACCGACTTCCATTAGGTATCGGGATGAAATCCGGGCAAACATTGTCAGACCCTATGCTGGTGCAGTGGGTCCTGGGTTCCTCCTGGTGCACAACCATGCCGGGCCTCATGTTAGTATGCAGGCAGTTCTTGGAGGATGAAGGAATTGATAGCACTGACTGGCCCCCACACTTACCTGATCAAAAACAAATAGAACACCTCTGGGACATTATGTTTTGGTCCATCCAACACAGCCAGGTTGTACCTCAGACTGTCCAGGAGCTAAGTGATGCCCTGGTCCATATCTGGGAGAAGATCCCCCAGTACACCTTCTGTCATCTCATTAGGAGCATGTCCCAACATTGTCAGGCATGCAGACAAGCACACAGGGCCATACAAACTACTGAGTACTATTTTGAGTTGTTAGAATGAAAATATGGCAAAATGAGCAAACCTGCGTGCTGCATAATTTTTTCTGCTTTGATTTTCGAGGTGTCTTTCAATTCAGCCCTCTGTAGGTTGACAATTTTCATTTCCATCAACTGATCTGGCATCTGTTCCCTCCTAACACTTTAGGCCTACTCAGTCCGTATCAGAAAACATATCCAGCATGATCCCCCCCATTGAGATCTGATGTGTTTTCAAAGTGTTCTTTTACTGTTTGGAGCAATGTATATACAGTAGTGTTCAGAATAATAGTAGTGCTATGTGACTAAAAAGATTAATCCAGGTTTTGAGTATACAACCCTGGCAAAAATTATGGAATCACCGGCCTCGGAGGATGTTCATTCAGTTGTTTAATTTTGTAGAAAAAAAGCAGATCACAGACATGACACAAAACTAAAGTCATTTCAAATGGCAGTCAGTAACGGTTACTTTTTTAGACCAAGCAGAGGGAAAAAAATATGGACTCACTCAATTCTGAGGAATAAATTATGGAATCACCTTGTAAATTTTCATCCCCAAAACTAACACCTGCATCATATCAGATCTGCTCGTTAGTCTGCATCTAAAAAGGAGTGATCACACCTTGGAGAACTGTTGCACCAAGTGGACTGACATGAATCATGGCTCCAACACGAGAGATGTCAATTGAAACAAAGGAGAGGATTATCATACTCTTAAAAGAGGGTAAATCATCACGCAATGTTGCAAAAGATGTTGGTTGTTCACAGTCAGCTGTGTCTAAACTCTGGACCAAATACAAACAACATGGGAAGGTTGTTAAAGGCAAACATACTGGTAGACCAAGGAAGACATCAAAGCGTCAAGACAGAAAACTTAAAGCAATATGTCTCAAAAATCGAAAATGCACAACAAAACAAATGAGGAACGAATGGGAGGAAACTGGAGTCAACGTCTGTGACAGAACTGTAAGAAACCGCCTAGAGGAAATGGGATTTACATACAGAAAAGCTAAACGAAAGCCATCATTAACATCTAAACAGAAAAAAACAAGGTTACAATGGGCTAAGGAAAAGCAATCGTGGACTGTGGATGACTGGATGAAAGTCATATTCAGTGATGAATCTCGAATCTGCATTGGGCAAGGTGATGATGCTGGAACGTTTGTTTGGTGCCATTCCAATGAGATTTATAAAGATGACTGCCTGAAGAGAACATGTAAATTTCCACAGTCATTGATGATATGGGGCTGCATGTCAGGTAAAGGCACTGGGGAGATGGCTGTCATTACATCATCAATAAATGCACAAGTTTACGTTGATATTTTGGACACTTTTCTTATCCCATCAATTGAAAGGATGTTTGGGGATGATGAAATAATTTTTCAAGATGATAATGCATCTTGCCATAGAGCAAAAACTGTGAAAACATTCCTTGCAAAAAGACACATAGGGTCAATGTCTGCAATGGCCTGCAAATAGTCCGGATTATAATCCAATTGAAAATCTTTGGTGGAAGTTGAAGAAAATGGTCCATGACAAGGCTCCAACCTGCAAAGATGATCTGGCAACAGCAATCAGAGAAAGTTGGAGCCAGATTGATGAAGAGTACTGTTTGGCACTCATTAAGTCCATGCCTCAGAGACTGCAAGCTGTTATAAAAAGCCAGAGGTGGTGCAACAAAATACTAGTGATGTGTTGGAGCGTTCTTTTGTTTTTCATGATTCCATAAGTTTTTCCTCAGAATTGAGTGATTCCATATTTTTTTTCCCTGTGCTTGGTCTAAAAAAGTAACCGTTACTGACTGCCACAATTTTTTTTTCCTGATTTCTTATAGTGTTTCTTAAAGCCAGAAAGTTGCCCTTTGAAATGACTTTAGTTTTGTGTCATGTCTGTGATCTGCTTTTTTTCTACAAAATTAGACAACTGAATGAACATCCTCCGAGGCCGGTGATTCCATAATTTTTGCCAGGGGTTACAAGGTACCAGTAGATTCAGTAGATTCTCACAAATCCAACAAGACCAAGCATTCATGATATGCACACTCTTAAGGCTATGAAATTGGGCTATTAGTATAAAAAAGAAGAAAAGGGGGCCACACTACAATAATGCCACACTACAATAATAGTAGTGTGGCATTCAGTCAGTGATTTTGTCAATTTTGTGGAACAAACAGGTGTGAATCAGGTGTCCCCTATTTAAGGATGAAGCCAGCACCTGTTGAACATGCTTTTCTCTTTGAAAGCCTGAGGGAAATGGTACGTTCCAGACATTGTTCAGAAGAACAGCGTAGTTTGATTAAAAAGTTGATTGGAGAGGGGAAAACGTATAAAAAAAATTATAGGCTGTTCATCTACAATGATCTCCAATGCTTTAAAACGGACAAAAAAAAAAAAAAAACAGGCGCATGGAAGAAAATGGAAAACAACCATCAAAATGGATAGAGGAATAACCAGAATGGCAAAGGCTCACCCATTGATCAGCTTCATGATGATCAAAGACCCCCAAACTCTGAATTCAAGTCACAGTTCACAGTGAAGACAGTGAAGCATGGTGGTGCAAGCATCATGATATGGGCATGTTTCTCCTACTATGGTGTTGGGCCTATATATCGCATACCAGGTATCATGGATCAGTTTGGTTACATCAAAATACTTGAAGAGGTCATGTAGCCTTATGCTGAAGAGGACATGCCCTTGAAATAGGTGTTTCAACAAGACAATGACCCCAAGCACACTAGTAAACAAGCAAAATCTTGGTTCCAAACCAACAAAATTAATGCCTCGCAGATGTGAAGAAATCGTGAAAAACTGTGGTTATACAACTAAATACTAGTTTAGTGATTCACAGGATTGCTAAAAAAAGCAGTTTGAACATAATAGTTTTGAGTTTGTAGCGTCAACAGCAGATGCTACTATTATTGTGAACACCCCCTTTTACTAATAGCCCAATTTCATAGCCTTAAGAGTGTGCATATCATGAATTCTTGGTCTTGTTGGATTTGTGAGAATCTACTGAATCTACTGGTACCTTGTTTCCCATGTAACAATTAAGAAATACGAGGTCTATTAGATAATAAACTGACCCTTTTATTATTTTTTTTTAACTATATGGATTTGAATGACGTGCGATTACACCAATCATGCTTGAACCCTCGTGCGCATGCGTGAGTTTTTTCACGCGTGTCGGTGACGTCATTTCCCTGTGGGCAGGCCTTGAGTAAGATGTGGTCCCTCCCTCTCGGCTGAATTCGTTTGTTTCACACGCTGCTTGAGACGGCGCGCGTTGCTTTATCAACATTTTTTCTGGACCTGTGAGGAATATCCGAGTGGACACTATTCGAGAAATTAAGCTGGTTTTCGGTGAAAAGTTTAACGGCTGATGAGAGATTATGGGGTGTTTCTGTCGGTGTAAGGACTTCCCACAGAGCAGGACGTCGTGCAGCGCTTCCAGGCGCCGTCGTCAGCCTGTTTCAACCTGAAAACATCCTAATTTAAGGCTTAATTCACCCAGGACGTCGTGAGAGAACAGAGAAGATTCAGAAGAGGCCGGCATGAGGACTTTATGTGGACATTCCACTGTTTAAGGACATTTTTTAATGAAAGACGTGCGCGCAAATTCGCCGAGTCGTTTCCGTGACGACTCGGCAAATCTGTGTGCGCCGCGACAGGAAAAACACCTCCGTGTTGAAAACCATTTGTAAAATTCAGGCGGCTTTTGATGGCTTTCAACAAGTGAGTAACTGAGAAATTGTTTAACAGCTTGGGCATGTTCCAACTTGCCCGTTAAGGTTTCCAACGGAGGTGTTTTTCCTATCGCGACCCCCCGCGGTCAGGTCCGGCCCGACATGCGACTCTGCCTGCACGTTCTTTCATTACAAAATGTCCGTTAACAATGGAATGTCCGAATAAACTCCTCATGCCGACTTTTTCTGAAAGTTCTCTGTTCTCTGATGACTTACTGGATCAACAGAGCCTGAAATGTGGAAGTTTTCAACTTGAAACGGTGAGACGCTGCCGCCTCGAAGCACAGATCGCCATCAGGCGCCGTGGGCCGTCCTTATGGCGACACTACCAGACCAAAATCTCTCATCAGCCGTTAACATTTTTACCGAAAACCAGCTGAATTTATCGAATGGTGTCCACTCAGTTGTGCCTTACAGTTTTGAAAAAAATTTGATCAAACAAAGCAGCAGTCTCTGAGCCATTCCTAAACAATGAAAAACGACGAGAGGGTGGGCGACTCCTCACTCAAAGACTGCCCACAGGCGAATGACGTAACCGACACGAGGGTTCAAGCATGTCTGATGTAATCACACGTGATTCAAATCCATATGGTTTTTGAAAAAAATAATAAGGTCGGATACTTTTCTAATAGACCTCGTATACTCAAAACCTGGATTAATCTTTTTAGTCACATAGCACTATTATTCTTAACACTACTGTATATATTTACTTAAGGAGTAGTTGAGTGGACTGCATTTATGGCAAAAGCCCTTTACAGTAATGCCACACATCCCAATGTCACCAAAGTCAAGATGATGCCAAGCAAGGCACTACTACACAAGGGGAGTAACTTTGGTGTCAAGGACTTTGTCCAAGGGCCCTGACTGATTTTCTGGTCTGAAGGGGGTTTTTAAACCAATGTCTGGCTACAAGTCCACCATTATAACCACTTCACCATCACCTCCCAAGCCATACCACTGTACATTTTGGTCATGTGGTGCACTTCTCTGGGCATGATCCACTATGGAAGTGCCTGTTTTGGGGAACCCAAATATACAAAATAAATAAAAATCCAAGGGGCCACCCATGTTTCACCTGGTTGCAAAAGATAGATTTAATTACATCAATTATTAAGAAATGCAAACAGTATGCCACTCTATGGTAAATCTGTGTGTAGACGGTTCTCAAAAATTGAGTGACTGTGCAAGAAGAAGAGTGAGGAAAGCCACCAAGACACTCAGAAGAAGTTATAGGCTTCTGTGGCTGTGATTGAAGAAATTGTGCACAGTGCATGTTTTGCATTTTGTATCACGTTATTCAGTTTCATGATGAAGTGGTATAGAGATGGATTGTCTTAAAAAGAAGACAAAGTTGAGCTACAATTTGCAAGAAGGTACATCTGAGATGCAAGCCTCGATCTGATGTTTTGGTGAAAAAAAAAAAAATGATAATAATCCTGCTGTAATCTGTAATTTCGGCAGCAGAAATGTCCCATAGCAATGACCTGGATTTCCAAGATCTGGACAGCCAAAAACTGCACAGATCTCAACATTTACATCTGGGTATCGCAAAAGCTGCATGTGCGCACAGCCACAGCCACCCCTTGTATCTTTGAATGTGGCCATTAGTTGAAAACATTGCCAAAGAAACAAAGTCATGTATTGGTGTGCGAAAAAAAAAAAGCCACAACTTATTATACTAATATGGCAAATTTTATTCCGTTAGCTACACAATATACAATTTCCAATGTCTTGCAGCATACATTAATTCAACAAAAGTGACAGTCAAAGTAAATGCAAACATTCACCTCAAAGCGTCACTGTTACCTTGTACTAATCCTATGTCTCGACTCTGCAACAATAGAGAAAGGAACAAAGGTATTGCTAAAATGGAACAATGTAGAATGACATCACTGGATTTGAGGGCAGAGTTCGTCTATGAAGAGCTACTTTCAGTTGGAAAATGAATATTGCAGTCAGTGTATCAGGTGCAGAAAGCCAAGAAAACAGATTGCTGTTAGTACTTAACTCGTACCTTGATAAACAAAGACAGTATGCATTTAATACCATGTTCAATGTAGTAGAGATTGCAATATACAGTATACAATAGGAATAAGATGCACAAGTATTAATTTCACTTTATCTTAAATCTAACATTGCAGAAGCACTATGGAAAAACATTCCCGTCTACTCTATAGTTAACCTTTTGAACTCGGCCGTATGATGAAACAGATTTATATGGATACTAACAAACAAGTTTGACAATTCCCTACTTTTTGAGAACAAATACTGGTACCTGTGTGGTGCAATGGCATATCTGGTCAATCAGCACACCACCTTGGTATAAGAGCAGTGCCACCAAATGGGGAAGAGGTTAAGGTAAGCAGCGAACTACATAACTGAGTTTAAACATGATTCTTTACATTTACTGAGGTAAACAAGTTCACACTTACCCCTACAGGGATTCTCCATGCTATCAGAAAGTTCCAGTTATATATATATATATATATATATATATATATATTTTTTTTTTTTTTTTGCATTTTTGGTGTCATCAAATGTAGATTATAATAAGTGTTTTTAGCTTGCTCCATACAATAAGATTGTGTAGTTGTTTAAATCCTGGACCGGGTAAAATTGTTTTGCCCCAAGTGGGGGGGAGGGCTGAAAAGGTCGTTAAATTGCTCTCATGAGAAAGAGCCCCTGACTGCCAGAGCACATTACTGGGAAGCTTTCAGGAAAATGCTCACACGAGCACAAGAACACACAAAACACCTCAGAAATTTAGAGGAAAATAAAAACCTGATCAACAAACATATCATCAATGTTACTTTTTTGAAAATGTTAACATTAGGTTGCTCTAATATGAACTATAAAAATAAGATACCTTCACATTGAACAACACTGCCTGTGTTAAGTGCTGGAAAACTCTTCCGGCCATGAAACAACAATCTCTTCCTTTATCTTGTTGGACTCGCCTGAGTTCTGAATGTTGTCACCACAGATGTGTTTCTTGAGTTGCCTGGAGTCACAGAAGCCCCGATTACAGCGGTTGCAGGAGTAAAGCTTCACCCCAGTGTGGATCTGCATGTGTGACTTCAGCTGGTTGGACTGCCGGAACTTTTTGCCGCACATGGTGCATTCGTAGGGTTTCTTGCCGGTGTGGACCAACTTGTGTCTGTAGAAGTTCTGTGATGTCCGGAACTCTTTCCCGCACTGGTCACACTTGTAGGGTTTCACACCGGTGTGGATGAGTTGATGCTGCTTCAGCTGGGACAGCAGGAGGAAATCCTTCTCACAGAAGTTGCAGGCGTGCGGTCTCTCACCGCTGTGCTGCTTCATGTGATGAAGGAACAGGTGTCTGACGTGAAAAGACTTGCCGCATATCTCGCAAGTGAAGTCCTTGACTTCAGAGTGGCTTTTCTCATGTATTTTCAATGTGGATGTACTGCTAAAGTGTTTCAGGCAGGTCTTGCACTGGAATGGTTTGATTCCTGTTGGCTTTCGCCTTTGCATACCACTGCCGACCTTCAAGCTTCCTGTTTTGTCGGTGTGCACACAATGCTGGTGTCGCTGCAGTTGGCAGTTGTAGAAAAAGGTCTTGCCACAAAGGTCACACATAAAAGGCTTTTCCACCCCATGGACAAGCATGTGGGCCTTTAACCCCCAGGTTCCAGAGAAACCCTCTCCACACTTATCACACCTAAGACAAGGAATGTTAAAGGTACAGCATGAAATATATACAAATGATTTATACCCGAGGCCAATACATGGCCATTGGGTATTGCGAAGACTTTGTGTCCATCCATCCGTCTGTCTGTCTGTGCTGAGCATAAGTCCAGTGCCATTACTGTCAGGGTTTTCAAATTCACAGGGAGCATTCTTGGGACTCTTTCTACACACTCTTTCATTGATTATATGCTCATACAGCTGAGGGTACTTTAGCACTGCTTTCTACATTTTTATTTAGCTGATACAGACAACTTAAAGTGCACAACACTAGTAAATAAAATGCCAAATGAGCTGACCATTCTGAATAAATAAACAATTATGAAAATATCGATGTATTACGTTTTACTTTTTGGTGCTATATGCCCTAAGAAATTAAGTTATAAACATGGGGAATTTAGCCTGATTTGACATGCTGCTGATAAACACAAACATGAACCTCTCAGAAAACTTGACTTTCATGACATGTCAGGTCACACCTCCCCAGGTGCTTTACTGAAATCAGTGACAGAAAACAGATTTTTTTTTTTTTTTTTTTTTACAGTGTGAAATCAGTGTTTGTTTAATTTTTTTTATAGTGCATCTCAGACAGACAGCACAAATGAAGTGCAACACAGAGTGAATGGTCTTCAAAACATAACACAATGCTAAAATACCCTAGGCCGTATGAGCACTGTCTTCTTTATTATTTGCAGTTGTTAATGGGTATCCCAGTGCAAAGTGTATATATAAATGATTCTACATTTATTATTTACATTAATTATTAAGATCCTATTGTCTTACGTACAATTTGTACATGTTCAATAAAGCCCCTCTATCTATCAATCAATCAAACAATATTTACATTTATGAGCTTTTGCCAAGAGTGGAAGTTATCTGACCTCCAGTGAACTTTCTTATAAATGACTCCCGAGGTGTTATCAGGTTACAAAAACAGTGCTTTCATTTTTAGGAGTTTATTTCTCAAGAGTTCTAACATAATATATATTTAAAAAGAGGTTATAATTACACAAAGCAGTTTGGCACCATGCTAATGTCCGCGAGATGTCTTGTAAATAACTTCAGAGGTGTTATAAAGTACCAAAAACAGTTTTCAGTTTTAGAAGTGTCTCTCACTAGCTTTTACATAATATATAAGAAACATGTTATGTATAAACACATATAAATATGTTATATAAACATATAAATGAAGCAGTTTTAGAGACCTGCCACCGGCACCACGGTGCTGCTCTACTCTGATTGGCTGTCACTCCCATGGAAATATAGACCTGGAATGGACGTCACGTGACTAGCGGCATGTCGCACGGTGGCCATTACTAAGGGTGGACAGAGCGCCTTGAGCCAGTTAAAGCACCTGTTAAACAGAAGCGAAATGAGGGGAAAGAGGCAGCCAGTGCTTCACCATCAACTGCACCAACTACAAAAACAAATTCTCGAATACTAAAATGAACTGTACAAGAGCTTTAATGTAATTATGTAAAATAAATGTCTATTTTAAAGTCGCTATGTCGCAATTTAATATCGATACGCTGAGACTGTAACTCAATGCCATAAGTTCTTTTCATTAAGCTGCATTCACATGCATACAAATACGGAAACAAAAATGTTTAAATATATATACATACATACATATATACACACACTTGCAGTGTTGTTTAATATGATATGTACATTGTGGTCACAGGTGGCATTTAAATTTTAACAGTGTGATTGGGGAGGATGGGGTGGCACTTTTTACACTGACAGGGTCAAAAGTCATAAATTCTGAATGGCTTTATATCTACTTGTAATTAAATGTTAGTAAAAATCATGTATGTTGTTCTCATTAAAAGACGAGCAATAATATTACAGTGGAAAAACCAGCAAGGTAAATGACCACAATGGCAAGACATACTTCAGATTTATATTTTAATACATAAGGATTGTTTATCCAGGCATGTATGGGTTCGTTAGAGCTTTTAATCAGCTTGAATACAACTTACAAGGCCTCATTTATAAAAATCCATCGAGAATTATGATGACAGGAAAAAAACCATCACAGTAAATGAACAGAATGGCATATTTCCCCAAATTTCCACACTTTACATCAAACATTTTTTTTTCTACCCAGGCATGTATGGGTTCATTAGAAAGAGCAATTAAGGGGCTTTAAAACAAGCCTACATTTATTAAAATCTGTTAACAAATAGCGACAACAGAGCGAGAAAAGCAGCACAGTTTGTCAGAATTTCCCCAAATTTCTGCATTTTACATAAGTTTTTTTTTCACCCACGCATGCATAGGTTCATTAGAATGAGCTTTCAAAGGGCTTTAAAACAAGCCTACATTTATTTAAATCCATTAAGAAATAGCGACACTAGTGCAAAAAAAGCGGTCAGTTTATTATTGATGATCGGCACATTTCCACCCTTAGTAATGGCGCCGCCCTGTCCTGAGCGACACTAATAGATTGAGGCGCACACGTCCATTCCAGGTCTCTATTTCCATGGTCACTCCCACCACTCCAAAAAAGAACAGAATGAAACTAAATATTAAAGGATTATTAACTGACTGAGGTCTGTACAGGGAAAGATCAGACCTCCATGTGAAAAACACAGAGGTCTGATATCCCCATACAGACCAAGCAAGTGAGGTTAATAATTTGTTTATTAGATGGCTATATATATATATATATATATATATATATATATATATATATATATATATATATATATATATATATATATATATATATATATATATATATATATATATAGATTAGCCTCTGTCCATCATTAACCTGTATTTTGGCATGCTTGGCACCAGAAAGTTATGTTGGATCCAAAAAGGCTAGGACCAAAAGTTATATTGGTTCAGTTCCCACTGACCAATAGCGTTAGAGCTTACTGCCAACAGCTTGCCAATGAGAGCGCGGTATACGAAGGTCAGGATCTAGCTGACAGACACTGGTTGAAAAAATGGCAACAAACATGTCAACAACAGCAGAAAATTGTCTGCCAGCGAGGTTTGCTGAGTTCATAGAGGAGGAACTGGTGGAAATATTGAACTCCAAGGATGCCAAAAACACGAAGACAGCAGACAAACATGCTACTGATGTCTTAAAAGCATTCATCGCATCAGAATCGATCATATGCTGTTCACAACAAAATAAATTGATCTAATTTACTTGACTCTTTGTTGTTTGCTTAATTTTGGAGGGGGGTAGAGAACATAATTGATGGATGGCAAGTCGTCCAACATAGAGAAATATTGGATTCAGAAAAGTTATACTGGATGAGGCGTAGCAGAGTCCAATATAACAGATATATATAATATATCTGTTGCTAACAGATGGTCTGGTTGTTAGCTGGTAAAAAGCTTTCAATCTGTGTTTTTTCAGATGCTGTTTAGATATTTATAGAGTACGTTCACGTCCAACTTGCTTTTCCTAAACGTGTTTTTAGCTTCTGGTTTGTAAAGAAAATACACGTTTTGGACTGATCGTCATGGAAACCGGTCCAACATGGGAAAATATCTGGCCGGTAATCAGCCAATCAGTACGCAAAGTAGCGCTGCAGCCATATAATGACTTTTTATCCTCTTAAATTAGGTCAAGTTTAGCCATCTTTTTACTTGTCCAAGGTCTGTGTCTGAAGAATTTTCCCCTGTGAATTTGAAGACTCTGGTAGTAATACAACTGGACTTATGCTGTACACAGTCAGACGGACAGATGAATGCAAAGTCTTTGCAATACCCGATGGCCATATTTGATTAATCACCTCTCTTATGATCAGAGTAACGGGAGTAAAATTGCAGGTGAGAGAAATGTCAATCAAAGCTGTGTGTAGTAATGGTGTACAATTAGGCAATTATAAACACATAAAAATGTATATACCTGAATGGTTTCTCTCCACTGTGGATGTGCAGATGTCTTTGGAAGTTATACTTGAGGCCAAAACTTAGTCCACATGTTTGGCACATAAATGGTTTCTCCCCAGAGTGGACAATCTTGTGCTGCAGGAGCCCCATTTTACTTTTGAATGCCTTTTCACACTCGGAGCACTTGAAGGGACGCGCTTCTGAATGGGACCTCTTGTGGACGCCCAGGTTGCTCGCAGTAGAAAACTTTTTACCACAGACTGTACAGGGGTAAGGCTTGGCACCCGTGTGAGTTCTCTGGTGCTCAGTCAGGCTCTTTTTCCTCATGAAGCGCTTGTCACAGAAATCACACACAAATGGCTTGACCTCAGCATGTGTGACCTCGTGGTACCTCAGTGCGCTTGTAGACGTGAATGTCCGATCACAGGCATAGCACTTCAAAGGTTTCTTCTCTAGTTTATGAGAGGCTTTGTGAACTCGAAGTTGCCTTAAAAGTTTGAACGTCTTGTCACACTGGTCGCAGTGCAGGAGCTTCTCAGGGTCATTTTCTTGGGCTTCTTTCAGCTGGTGGGTCAAAAGGTGCTTCTGCAAAGTCTTTTCCTTGTAGAAGCCTTTGTCACAGAAGCGGCACGGGAAAGGCTTCAGATGATATGATAAGTGTTTCTTCAGCTGGTGTTTCTGATGGAAGCCTTTGTCGCAAACCTCACAGAAAAAACGCTTCTCTTTGTACTGCTCTCTCCTCTTCTTCCTCTCCAGTTCCTTCTTTTCTTCTTTGCTGAGAGCTGAAAAAAGGATCCAATTACCACATAGATTACATAACAAAACTTATGGTGTTGTACTATATGAAGTGCAGTCAATATTTGGGGAATTGCTCTTGTTTGCTGCCACAGTCAGACTGAACTGAGATCAACATGTCCTAAGTGCACAGCTGTCCTATTTGGAAGCTTCATATTTTTAGTGCAACTTACAAAATGTATAGAAAAATGAATTTTAGAAGGTAACAACTGAAGTATTACAGAGAAAAATAAATCTCAAATTTCACACTCCATTCACACCAAGTGACATGCACTCCACCGTGGACATAGACATGAATGTCTCATTCGTATCCATTTTGAAAACTACTATGGACTACTATGGTGCTTGCTCACGGGGGGGTCATTTTGACCATTGGGGTTTTTCTGTGGTTGTTGTGTGGCTCTTGCCTTGCGGTGTGGAGCGCCTTGGGGCTTGGGCGACTGACTTGGCGCTATATAAATAAATAAATAAATTTGATTTGATATTCCGTTTGTTAGCTTACAAGCTATAGTTACGTTGCGCTAGATGAATTGTTTTCGGTTTAGATTGAGTCAGATTTATTTTCAGTCAGTTTTAGATTGTTACAGGTAGGTTTTCCTGGAGCTGCACTCACTTTGGTTTTGACTAGGTTGGCTTTGTGTTTTTGTTGTTGTTTTACAACACAGATATTGTTTATTCAAGTATGGCAGTGGTAGGTCCATGACCTATACGGGATCTAGGCGCTCCCGCCATCACGAGCCTCCCAGCTGACTGGGTTATAGCAGTGGGTAGATGGGACTCATTAGCCCTGTTAAGGCGGTCCACCTAGGGGAAGGAAAACCCTGATGTTAAACCCCCAGCCTGGGTTACTGCCCCCTTGCCTCCGAGGAAGGTTCTTTAGCCAGAGGCTAGGAGAAGGTCACTCTGATGTAAAACCTACAGCCTGGTGGTCACCACAGCCGTCTCAGCTTGTCTGTGCCACTGTGGAGTGCCACCTTGCCTAAAGAGTGGAATTGGTGTGCGCGAGCTGATCCCCACTTTAAGCAATGAGCGCAGGCGGGAAGGAAGCCCTGCAGCGATGGGAAGAGGCGAAAATAGCAGGTGCATGATGGCACTGGGAGCTGCAGTCTCGATCCTGCATGCAGGCGGCTCAGGAGCTATGGTCGTTTGATTGCTGACCCGAGACAACAGCATCATCCGGCAGGGCCCTGGGTGACCAAGCAGCCCTGTTTAGGGATAGCCCTGCTTGCTCCACATGCAGACAGACCTAGAAAAGGTGGTCTAAACATGGCTTGTCTCACTAGACCCGGTTGGCTCACCGCTGCCAACGGGCATCACTACGCGCGGTGCGAAAGGAAAAAAAGAACCTGAAAATTGCGTGCTGGAATGTACGTACAATGATGGACTCAGACAATAGTGATCGTCCTCGAAGACGCTCAGCCTTAGTTGCCAAAGAGCTAGCAAGGCTTGACATAGACATTGCTGCACTCAGTGAGGTGCACTTTGCAGACCAAGGGTCACTCACCGAGGAAGGCACAGGCTACACACTGTTCTGGTCAGGGAAGGCTAAAGAAGATCGTCGACTCTCAGGGGTCGGGTTCATGATTAAGAGCGCCATAGCACATAGGTTACACAGTTTGCCAGTTGGACTCATGTCACTCCGGCTCCCCATCAATAACAAGGATTTTGCCACTATTGTTAGTGTGTATGCCCCAACCATGCAGGCCGACATCGGAGTTAAGGAGGCTTTCTATAGCGATCTGCACAACCTTCTACAGTGCGTCGACACCCAGGACAAGCTCCTCATCATGGGAGATTTCAACGCCAGAGTGGGCCGCAACTCTGATGTATGGAAGGACGTGCTAGGGAAACATGGCATAGGCAACTGTAACGACAATGGCCGCCTGCTGCTGGAGTTCTGCTCTGCACATGACTTGACGATCACCAACAGCCTGTTCCAACAGAAAGAGAGATTCAAAGCAACCTGGGGACACCCACGCTCCAAACACTGGCACCTTCTGGACTACGTTCTGACGCGACAGCGTGATAGAAGAGACGTACTACATACCAGCGAGATGCCTAGCGCGGATTGCTATACGGATCATCGCTTGGTTTGTTCCAAGATTGCTTTCACTTTCAAGCCCCCTCCTAAGAAGAAAGGCCCACAGTTTAAGAAGATACGAGGTCTGTCCATAAAGTATCGTACCTTTTTATTTTTTTCAAAAACTATATGGATTTCATTCATATGTTTTTACGTCAGACATGCTTGAACCCTCGTGCGCATGCGTGAGTTTTTCCACGCCTGTCGGTGACGTCATTCGCCTGTGAGCACGCCTTGTGGAAGGAGTGGTCCCGCCCCCTCGTCGGATTTTCATTGTCTGGAAATGGCGGAATGAAAAGGACTTTTTTTCCATCAGAATTTTTTCAGAAGCTGTTAGAGACTGGCACCTGGAAACCATTCGAAAAATTTATCTGGCTTTCAGTGAAAATTTTACGGGCTTCACAGAGAATAAGGACTTTAACTACAGGTTTAAGGACCCCTTTAAAGGACGGTCGGTGCGCCGCGCTGCGAGCTGCGACGATGCGGCACAAACCACTGGATCATTTCTAAGCTGATGGCTCTGTGGATACGAGACCGTCGTGTGCTCTTTCTCTGGTTATCACAAAACCTGGACATCAGCCATTTTCCGGCAGATTTCACTTTTAACAAGAGATTTTGTCATGGAAAGCCGCGCGGAGGCTTCGCGCGTCACGACCGATTCGCTGATGAAGCGAGACAAAGGAACACCTCCGTTTCTGCGTGTTAGAGGACAAGTTGGGACATGTCTATCTCGGCTTTCAGTGCTTACCAGTCGAGTGGGTATAAAAGAACTTGTGGAGAGCTGGACATGTCCCAACTTGTTGCCAAGACAGCTTACAGAAATGCCTGCTCCACACTGCAAAGCAAGCTCCGCATACTGCAGAACGACTAGTGGCTAGCTTTTGCGGAAAAGACACACCAACATGCCGATGCCGGAGACATGCGTTCCTTTTATGAAGCCCTTAAGACCATCCATGGGCCAGCACATCAAGTGCAAGCACCCCTGCACTCCTCAGACGGCTCCACCCTTCTGACGGACAAGGAAACCATTATGCAGCGTTGGTCAGAACACTTTGAAAACCTCTTCAGTGACAAGCGCACTGTGCAAGAGTCATCAATCGAGAAGATTCCCCAGGTGGAGGTGAAATGGGAACTTGATGACCCCCCAACACTTGAAGAGATCCGAAAGGCCACCACGCAGCTGATTCCAGGGAAGTCTCCTGGCATAGATGGCATCCCAGCAGAGGTGTACCAAAATGGAGGTGAGGCAGTCCTCGACAAGCTTCAGATTCTATTCTCCAGTTGCTGGGAAAAGGAAATGGTTCCACATGACCTTTGGGATGTGGTCATTGTCTCCCTGTACAAGGGTGACATGTCCGACTGTTCTAATTACCGGGGCATCACTCTCCTCTCAATAGCAGGTAAGATTTTGGCTCGAGTGCTGCTCAACAGGCTTACCCCTACCATAGCGCATGAAAATACCCCTGAGAGTCAGTGCAGATTTCGGGCCAACAGGGGAACCACCGACATGATCTTCGTCCTGAGACAGATCCAGGAGAAGTGCAGAGAACAGAACATGGCCCTTTATGCAGCCTTCACAGACCTAACCAAGGCTTTTGACACGGTCAGTCGTGAGGGTTTGTGGAAGATTCTTGCACGCCTTGGCTGCCCTCCAAAGCTCCTCACCATCATCCACCAGCTGCATGAAGGCAAGATGGGACAAGTGAAGTACAACAGGACTCTGTCCGGCAGCTTCCCCATCTCAAATGGCGTCAAACAAGGTTGCATCCTCGCGCCCACTCTGTTCTCCATCTTCTTCAGCATGATGCTTCGTGAGGCCAAAGACTTGACAGACGGCATCTATATCCGCTTCAGAACCGACGGAAGTCTGTTTAACTTGCGGCGCCTTCTGTCCCACACTAAGAACACAGAACAGCTAATCATGGAGCTGCTCTTCGCAGATGACTGCACCCTTGTCGCCCATACGGAGCAACCCTTGCAGCACATTGTCAACTGTTTTGCTGAAGCAGCAAGAGCCTTCGGCCTCACCATCAGCCTGAGAAAAACAGAAGTGCTATATCAACCGATCCCCCATACAGCATATACCCCACCCCAAATCAACATCGAGAGTACCAGCCTGAATGTAGTAGAGCACTTCACGTATCTCGGTAGTGTTATCTCAAACGAGGCATCTGTTGCCAAGGACCTAGACAGTCGCCTTGCCAAGGCCAGCAGTTCTTTTGGTCAACTCTCAAAGAAAGTCTGGCAGAATCATGCACTGCGCCTTTCCACAAAAGTGCAGGTCTACAGAGCCATTGTGGTCCCTACCCTCCTGTATGGAGCTGAAACCTGGGTTCTCTATCGTCAGCAGATCAGATTACTAGAACGCTTTCATCAGCGTTGTCTCCGAAACATCTTCGGGCTCAAGTAGCAGGACTATGTCTCAAATGAGGACATCCTTACCAGAGCCAAACTGCCCAGCATGGAGTCTATTATACTCAAACAACAGCTTCGTTGGGCAGGTCACGTAGCCAGGATGGATGATACACGCATGCCGAAATTAATTCTCTTTGGCGAGCTCAAGGAAGGGAGACGAAACCAAGGGGCCCCCAAAAAGGGCTATAAGGACCAGCTGAAGAAACAGCTCTCCCTTGCAGGCATTCAGCATCAGTCATGGCAGCATCTAGCTACAGATAGACTCAGCTGGCATTCCAGCATCAAATCCGCCAGCCTGAAGTTTGAGGCAGAAAGAAGTAAGGCCTCACGCCAGAAGCGTCAAAGACAGAAAGAGCGGGCAGCAGCACAAGCCCAGCCTACTCAAGTGTTCATTTGCCCCAAGTGTAACAGGTCTTGTGCATCCCGCATCGGACTTTTCAGCCACCAGAGGGCTTGTAGAAAATAAACTTAAAAAAAAAAAAAAAAAAAAGGCCTTCCCACTATCCTCACAAGCGAGGAAACTGCCAACAACAACAACTATGGACAAATCTAGGAGTGGGGCACCCGGTCATGTATTTCTGAAATAAAGCAGATGTTTTTGACACTGCTTTAGAGGAAGCAGAGGAAAAAAAAATTAAAAAAAATGAAATCACTTGATGTTCAAGAAAAAAAAAAAAAATTATGTAATCTCCTCCGTTTGTAGTTTTTTTTTTTTCTCCACCTGAACAAATGCCAGGACTGCAACTCCACCTCCCCGCCGAGAAATCGACTACCATTAACAAGGTAATTTCTCTGCTGACAGACACTTTGTGCCACCTGGGGGACTCGGGACTTGGCGGCTCCGGTGTTCTTCAGACCGTTGGTGGTGGAAGCCGCGTGGGACGTGGCTTCTCTCTCGTCGGGGGTCTTCTATCTTCGAGCCTGCCCACACGTCACCTGGTGTTTATTGACTGTGCAAATTTCTGTACATTTAGTTGTGTATTATCACAACATTAAATTGTTACTTTTTGGCTTACTCATTGTCCGTTCATTTGCGCCCCCTGTTGTGGGTCCGTGCTACGACACCTTCCCAACAGGATTTCTCGGCCATCGCCATGGATTCCGAGGGGCGTCAACCCGAGCTTGAACGGCCAATGGAAGAGCCAGGAGCGCAGGCGTCAGCGGGAGGCGTGTTGAGTGAGCTGCAGCAGATCTTAACCACCTTCACGGCTCGGTTAGATTTAGTGACCGAGCAGAATGTCCTCCTTAACCGGAGGGTGGAGGCTCTCACCGCCAGGGTGGAAGCGCACGATCAGGGCGCTGCTGCAGCCACTCCTCTGGCTGGTCCTGGGCCTGTATCAGACGTTCCACTGGTTGTTCAACGACCCCCCCCCCCCCACCGTCCCCTGAAGCATACATAAGCCCTCCGGAACCGTACGGGGGCTGTGTTGAGACGTGCGCAGACTTCCTCATGCAGTGTTCGCTCGTCTTTTCACAGCGCCCTGTCATGTACGCGTCAGACGCTAGCCGGGTGGCTTACATTATAAATCTGCTTCGAGGAGAGGCACGTGCCTGGGCTACGGCGCTTTGGGAGCAGAATTCACGGCTCCTAACGTCTTATACTGGGTTTGTACGGGAGTTCAAACAAGTGTTTGACCATCCCAACAGAGGCGAGACCGCTTCGAACGTGCTGCTGTCTATGAGACAGGGGCGCCGTAGCGCAGCCGAGTATGCAGTCGACTTCCGCATCGCGGCAGCGAGGTCCGGCTGGAATAACGTTGCGCTCCGCGCCGCCTTCGTAAATAGACTGTCCCCGGTCCTAAAGGAGCACCTACTGGCTAAGGAGGAACCGCGGGATTTTGACGGGCTTGTCGATTTAGTTATACGCTTAGACAACCGTTTAAACGAGCATCGTCGGGAGCAGGCTGGGGGGCGTGACCGGGCACGAGCTGTCCCTCCCCCTTCCGGTTCCGAAAAGGTGACGTCGTCCCCATGCTTCACTGCCAGAGAGCTCCGTGTGGCTACAGCTCCCCCTGCTGAGGAGGCTATGGACACGAGCAGGGCCAAAGTGAAAACAAACATTAGACAAAGGAGGCTGGCCCGCGGGGAGTGTTTTTTCTGCGGCTCTTGTGAGCACCGGCAGAAGAACTGCCCCAAACGGTCAAACTACAACGCCCGTCCTTAGAAACTGGGCTAAAGGTGGGCCATAACACGCACGCGGGGAAACCCCGCAAATCTGCACGAATCCCAGTAACAATCCTTTGTGGGGATTTAACCCTTCACGCCCCAGCACTGGTAGACACGGGGTCGGAAGGGAATCTGCTGGATAGCAGATGGGCAAAGGAAGTAGGGCTCCCCCTGGTGGCTCTGCCGGCACCATTGCAGGTGCGAGCACTAGATGGCACCCTGCTTCCATTAATCACACATCAGACACAACCAGTGACTTTGGTTGTGTCTGGGAATCACAGGGAGGAGATCGTGTTCCATGTAACACCATCTACCTCCCAAGTGATTTTGGGCTTTCCATGGATGGTGAAGCACAATCCCTGGATAGATTGGCCGTCCGGGGTTGTGACGCAGTGGAGCGAAACCTGCCACCGGGAGTGTTTAGGATCCTCGGTTCCTCCCGGCACTACGGCTAATGAGGAGGTCAAAGTCCCCCCCAATCTAATCGGCGGTGCCAAAGGAGTACCATGATCTTGCTGACATTTTCAGCAAAGATCTGGCGCTCACTCTTCCCCCGCACCGACCATACGATTGTGCCATCGATTTGGTCCCGGGCGCTGAGTACCCGTCCAGTAGGTTGTACAACCTCTCACGTCCGGAACGCGAATCAATGGAGACCTACATCCGGGACTCCTTAGCTGCCGGGCTGATCCGGAACTCCACCTCCCCGATGGGTGCTGGTTTCTTTTTTGTGGGTAAAAAAGACGGCGGACTCCGTCCATGCATTGATTACAGAGGGCTGAACGAGATCACGGTTCGCAACCGATACCCGTTACCTCTGTTGGATTCAGTGTTCACGCCCCTGCATGGAGCCCAAATTTTCACGAAATTAGATCTTAGAAACGCGTACCACCTGGTTCGGATCCGGAAGGGAGACGAATGGAAGACGGCATTCAACACCCAGTTAGGTCACTTTGAGTACCTGGTCATGCCGTTCGGCCTCACTAACGCCCCCGCGACGTTCCAAGCTTTGGTAAATGACGTCTTGCGGGACTTCCTGCATCGGTTCGTCTTCGTATATCTGGACGATATACTCATCTTTTCCCCGGACCCTGAGACCCATGTCCAGCATGTACGTCAGGTCCTACAGCGGTTGTTGGCGAACCGGCTGTTTGTGAAGGGCGAGAAGTGCGAGTTCCACCGCACTTCTTTGTCCTTCCTGGGGTTCATCATCTCCTCCAACTCCGTCGCCCCTGATCCGGCCAAGGTTGCGGCGGTGAGAGATTGGCCCCAACCAACAAGCCGCAGGAAACTACAGCAGTTCCTCGGCTTTGCAAATTTCTACAGGAGGTTCATTAAAGGTTACAGTCAGGTAGTTAGCCCCCTGACTGCCCTGACCTCCACCAAGGTCCCCTTCGCCTGGTCGGATCGGTACGAAGCCGCGTTCCAGAAGTTGAAACGCCGGTTCTCGACTGCACCAGTTCTGGTGCAGCCTGATCCTGATCGCCAGTACATAGTAGAAGTGGACGCCTCTGACTCAGGGATAGGAGCCGTGCTGTCCCAGAGCGTGGAGGCTGATAAAGTTCTCCATCCTTGTGCCTTTTTTTCCCGCAGGTTGACCCCAGCTGAACGGAACTATGACGTCGGCAATCGGGAGCTCCTCGTGGTGAAGGAGGCTCTTGAGGAGTGGAGACACCTGCTGGAGGGGGCATCGTTGCCCTTCGCGGTTTTCACGGACCATCGGAACCTGGAGTACATCCGGACCGCCAAGCGGCTGAACCCCAGGCAAGCCCGCTGGTCTCTGTTCTTCGGGCGCTTTGACTTCCGGATCACGTACCGCCCCGGGACCAAGAACCAAAAATCAGATGCATTGTCCCGGGTGCATGAAGAAGAAGCCAAAGCGGGGCTGTCGAACCCCACCGAGACCATCATCCCCGAGTCCACTGTCGTGGCCACCCTCACCTGGGACGTGGAGAAGACCGTCCGGGAGGCCCTGACAAGGAGCCCGGACCCGGGGACCGGCCCCAAGAACAGACTGTACGTCCCACCAGAGGCAAGAGCTGCTGTATTGGACTTCTGTCACGGGTCCAAGCTCTCCTGTCATCCCGGAGTGCGTAGGACCGTGGCAGTAGTCCAGCAGCGCTTCTGGTGGGCGTCCCTGGAAACCGACGTCCGGGACTATGTCCAGGCCTGTACCATCTGCGCCAGGGGCAAGGCAGACCATCGGAGGACTACGGGACTCCTCCAACCCCTGCCGGTGCCTCATCGCCCCTGGTCTCACATCGGCCTGGAATTCATCACGGGCCTCCCACCGTCCCAGGGCAACACCGTAATTCTCACGATAGTGGACCGGTTCTCCAAGGCGGCCCACTTCGTGGCCCTCCCGAAGCTCCCGATGGCCCAGGAGACGGCAGACCTCCTGGTCCACCACGTCATGCGGCTGCATGGGATACCATCGGACATCGTTTCAGATCGTGGTCCCCAGTTCTCGTCACAGGTGTGGAAGAGTTTCTGTAAGGAGCTGGGGGCCACCGTGAGTCTCTCGTCCGGGTACCACCCCCAGACAAACGGCCAGGCAGAGCGGGCCAACCAGGAGCTGGAGCAGGCCCTTCGATGCGTCACCTCCGCGCACCCGGCGGCCTGGAGTCACCATCTGGCCTGGATCGAGTATGCCCATAACAGCCAAGTTTCGTCTGCTACCGGCCTCTCCCCTTTTGAGGCATGTTTGGGGTACCAGCCCCCATTGTTCCCGCTGGTGGAGGGAGAGGTCGGTGTGCCCTCGGTCCAGGCCCACCTCAGGAGGTGCCGCCGGGTGTGGTGGACCATCCGCTCTGCCCTGTTGAAGGCCCGGGCAAGGGCCAAGACCCATGCGGATCGCCGGCGTTCCCCGGCCCCCACATACCAGCCCAGGCAGGAGGTGTGGCTCTCAACAAAGGACATCCCCCTCTGTGTAGACTCCCCCAAGTTAAAAGACAGATACATCGGACCGTTCACAATCCTCAAAATCATCAACCCGGCCGCAGTGAAGCTCCAACTCCCAGCTTCACTGCGGATCCACCCGGTATTCCACGTGTCCCGTATCATGCCACACCACACCTCGCCCCTCTGTGCACCTGGACCTACGCCGCCTCCTGCCCGGCTCATCGACGGGGAGCCTGCAGGCTCCTGGACGTCCGTCGTAAGGGCCGGGGGTTCCAATACCTGGTGGACTGGGAGGGGTATGGACCTGAAGAACGCTCCTGGGTGAAGAGGAGCTTCATCCTGGACCCGGCCCTCCTGGCCGATTTCTACAGAAGACACCCGGACAAGCCAGGTCGGGCGCCAGGAGGCGCCCGTTGAGGGGGGGGTCCTGTTATGTGGGCCGCTGAAGAGGAGGTACTGCTGGCCCACTACCACCAGAGGGCGCCCTGCTTGGAGTGCTGCTCCAAGCACGAGAGGGCGCCAGACCCAGAGGAAGTGACAGCTGTCACTCATCACACCAGCTGTCACTCATCTACACCACTTTATAAGCCGGACTGCAACTCCACCTCCCCGCAGAGAAATCGACTACCATTAACAAGGTAATTTCTCTGCTGACAGACACTTTGTGTGTTTAACCTGAGCTTCTGTTACAGCCGTTTTCCTGGAGTGTTTCCTTGTCTGAGGGATTGGCGTTTGGTGTGACAGCGACGGCTTCGCCTCACATCCCAACCCAGATAAGTGGTTAAACCAGGAGCTGTACGAGTGTGTGATTGGAGGTGGAGGAGCTCCCTCCTAACTGTGTATGGACTGTGAATTACTGAGTGTGCGGACTCACACTCATACATCATATCTCTGCTTTCTGCCAGCAGTACCAGGGTCGACAGCCGAAGACAGAGGCCACCTGGGGACTCGGGACTTGGCGGCTCCGGTGTTCTTCAGACCGTTGGTGGTGGAAGCCGTGTGGGACGCGGCTTCTCTCTCGTCGGGGGTCTTCTATCTTCGAGCCTGCCCACACGTCACCTGGTGTTTATTGACTGTGCAAATTTATGTACATTTAGTTGTGTATTATCACAACATTAAATTGTTACTTTTTGGCTTACTCATTGTCCGTTCATTTGCGCCCCCTGTTGTGGGTCCGTGCTACGACACCTTCCCAACAAGAAAAGGAAAACATGCAGGTAGACCAAGGGCAGAAAACACAAAGCAAGATAGTTTGAAATAAGAAACTGTACACACACACACCAAAAAATGCCTATATTTGCAGCAGAACTATGAGAACTCACCTGAATCAAACAAATTTACTTTTTGTTTTGTATGGCCAAAGGAAAATTACCAGTAACATCTAAATAAAAAAGAGGTTACAGTGGCCTAAATAGAAACAATAGCATAGTGTGATAGTGCAGCAGCTAAGAGAATATTTAGAGCAAAATCCTGCAAATGGTGATACAAGCATCAAATTTGGCAGAAATACTCCTTCAACATTAGTCTTTTGAAAAAACCAACAAGCCACTTGAATTTTTAATAGGCAGACAGGTAGGGGTCAATTGAAGAATTACACAGGGGTCAAAATTAAAAACTATCCAATCAAATTAAAACCTACACTATGTTATTTGTCTGATCATAATTCCAACAAGGTATAGTTGGAACTATCGCTGACTGAATGTTCAGGAGTTATGGGGTAAAAACAGCAAAAATGGTGACAAAGGTCAGTTTCAGTTTGTACAGGGGTCAGAAATTAACGTTGCTCCAATTTTACAGGGTAACATATGTCACATGTCATAGAATCCAATGGACATTGACCTTATTTGAACTTTACTTTGGAGACCAAGCATTCAACACAGTTACAACTATTCCATTTATTAATCCTATTAGTTCAACCAATAATTTGCATCACTTTTTTTAAACAAAAATTGAAGGAACTAATTTTTGACCCCTGTACAAACTGAAACTGACCTTTGTCACCATGTTTGCTGTTTTTACCCCATACCTCCATAACACTCAGTCATAGATAGTCCAAACTATACCTTTTTGAAATCATTATGATCAGACAAATAATTTAGTGTAGTTTACAATTTGATTGGAGCATTTTTAAGTGGCTGGTGTTTGTATCACCATTTGCAGGATTGTTTCAGTTATCTGTTGCACTATGGGTGATTGGTGGAAAAAGACATTTAGTCATTAATCTGCACTGGATACAAAGACAATACAATGCTAAGGAACATATAAAGTTGGCTGTCTTAAGAAGCAAAACAAATTTCCTCACTCATTTTTGAGGTTCCATGTCAGGTAAAGGACTGGGGAGAAAGCAAACATTACCTCAGCAGTCATTGCACAATAGTGACATTTTGGTCACTTTTTGTATTCCATCAACAGACAAAAGGTTTTGTGACGATGAAATCAAGTGTCAGGATGGTAATGCATCTTGCCACAGAGCAGAGAGTGTTGAAGCTTTTCTCTAAGAAAGGTACACTCACTCAATGAATGGCATGGCGAGCAAGCAGTAATTTAAATGACAGTAAGTTTGCTTTTCACAATCTGTTTGGACTGTTTTTTTTTTCCTATTACCAATATGTGAATGCAGCATGCAGCATTTTGAATCAGAGGCGACGCCTCCAAATTTGGTTAACTCATCCCCAACCCAAGTACCCTCCCCACAAGGGTTCGTGGAAATCCATACCATACTTTGAGTTCTTACTGTGCTTCTGGTAGGAAATGCTCACCTGTTTCACTGTCGGTGACAGCTGGCTTTTCAGGAACCTCTTCCACATTTTCTATTATCATCTCAGCTTCCTAAAAAAAAAGTAAATAAAGTAAACTCAATGTCACAACTGAGTGTGCAAAAGCTTCATCACAATTTTAGCATGAATAATGTAATGTTCAGTGTGAATGTGCAGTGGCAAGACAACATCAAATGCAAGGATTTGGCCACACATGCCAAACTTTTCATTTTTAAATTGATGACTGTTTCCCATTAAGCAATTAATGACTGTTAAAGCAGTAATAAAGGAGACAAAATGTTTTCCCCGTTTCACTCCAGCAAAGCAGGAAAGTCCCTGTGCATTCATAATGGATTACCAAATTTGGGACTTACATATGACAATTATTAATTTGTGTTGACACGTTCCACCACCAACTCTCATCAAAGCAACTAATGAGCGACTATTCTCTGAGGGAAGAATTTAGATTTAAACCCTATTCAGATGGGATTCATTTCATATGGGGATGTGAAGTAAAATAATTACTTCCAGACTTGATTCTTATCCAGTCATAATGAGCCATGTCAGTTATTTGTACTTGACTGTACATGCTGGTAAAAATTCCACCATCTTTTGCCATCTGTATAACCAGCTGTAGAAACTACCTTGGGTAATTAATACCGTACGAATACAGAAGTCAGCAATGTTCTCTGTAAAAGAAGTATTCTGCCATTTATCTTAAGTACAGAGGTGCTTAAAGGTTTTTGGGAGGAAACAATGACTTTCATTTAAATTCATGCTTGAGTTTTATTTACGTAGAATTTATCCGATTTCCACATCACAGCTATGAAATCCTGTGATCATGTTCATATCTTTGCCTCACCTCTCTGCTTTCCCCCACTGCATCTTTGGAACACCTGCTCTGTTTAAAGTACACTGAAACAGTGCTCTGACAACAGGCTGCACACCTTTGTGTGCAGATTAAAAGCATAAAGCAACAAAGTTCACGAGATAGGAAATGTTGTACCACCTCCTTGAGTACACAGAGCGTGCACTGTTGCACGAAGCAACACACAGCCCAAACAAAGGGAAGAAAAAAACCCCCAACCAAATAAAAAAACCAGTGAAGCTGACAAGTAACTGGACAGAAGCTAGATAGCAACAAGCATACTGAAAAAGACAAATGCTTTCTACTCAACCTAGTAATTTTATTTCCTTCCTTTTTCTGAGGTGGATGACGCAATGCGACAGATGTTTATTAAGTGGCCACTCACATCGCAGTCATTGAGTTTTCTTATCTCATGCATATGTTCCATGAATATTACAGACGCCCTGTGGCAAAACTACATTTCTTCACCTTCCCATATAAATCAATCATCTCCAAATAGGACTTATGAGAATCTGTAATAAGGAGCACAGATGTTTGGAAGCCTTTTGGTGACCCAGCAGCTCATGAAGATATTTCTGTTTCCTTTAATTTGTCACTCATTTGCATCCACACATTATATTTATGCAATTGCTGTAATGATTGATTTCTGTCAGTTCTGATTTAAAAAAAAAAAAAAAAGTATATAATACATACAACAAAAAGGGCTTCTGCTTCAAGTATAGGAGTGGATTCGGTGGCCATCACTGATAGATCTGTTTTCTTGCTTAATGGATGTCCATCAAGTGCAGGAGGTGAAGTCGGGTCAGAGGAGGACGGGCTCCATGGAGCGCAATCAGAATCTGGAGGGAGCTGGTCAGTTTCCAACAAAACCTCATTTGGACTCTCAACCGTTAAACAGGAAGTACTACTGGTGGCAGCTTGGTCTGGGTTCTTTGACAGGACTTGCAAGGTGGGACTCCTTAGGTCAATGATGGAGCCATGGACTGGGTGATTTATAAACACCAGAGGTTCCAAGACAACCCGAGGCAATGAAGCAAGCTTGGATGTTGGCTGCTTGAGCTCAAGCATTAAGGTGGTCCTGTCTGAAATGTCTTGCACTTTACAACCTATAATGACACAAAAATTTGTTTGGTTAGTATACCTGTGTATGGCTATAACATCCAGCACCGCAATGGAAAATCTTCTAGGTCTCAGGATGTCCAACAAACAGCCAAATCAAGTGAGAGAAGCATGTTGTGATAATCAGCACAGGCTGCAAATGACATAACAATAGCAGCATTCTTATTTAACAAAAAACTAAAAAACCCTGTCTCCTTATCTGCCCTCGGTGTCATCACAGCCAGCTTTACCAGCTCCTTACACATCCCAAAATTTCAAACAGAGGTGCACTACGACTCCTCTGGATCATATTCAGAGTGCCCTCAGACATGAACCACCCCTTCCAATCGACACTGGTGTACCAGTGTTGTCAGTCTTGTCATTGGGGGGGGGCTTCCACATTCCATTTAGGTCGTTAGTTCTGCCAATGTTTTCAAAGCTGCAAAACAGCCCTATCTTGGTGCCTATCCAGATGACATCTAGGACACTGGGATTCTGCAGAACTTCAGTCTGTGGAAGTTGGATTGTGCATTGTTGGATTTCATGTACAGTCCAACAAGAGTTACAGTAGTGTTCAGAATAACTGTAGTGCTATGTGACTAAAAAAAATTAATCCAGGTTTTGAGTATATTTCTTATTGTTACATGCGAAACAATGTACAAGTATTTTCAGTAGATTTTCACAAATCCAACAAGACCAAGCATTCATGATATGCACACTCTTAAGGCTATGAAATTGGGCTATTAGTAAAAAAAAAAAAAAAAGTAGAAAAAGGGGTGTTCACAATAATAGTAGTGTGGCATTCAGTCAGTGAGTTTGTCAGTTGTGTGGAACAAACAGATGTGAATCAGGTGTCCCCTATTTAAGGATGAAGCCAGGACCTGTTGAACATGCTTTTCTTTTTGAAAGCCTGAGGAAAATGGGATGTTCAAGACATTGTTCAGAAGAACAGTGTAGTTTGATTAAAAAGTTGATTGGAGAGGGGAAAACTTATACGCAAGTGCAACGCAAGTGTTCATCTACAATGATCTCCAATGCTTTAAAATGGACAAAAAAAAAAAAAAAACAGTGGTGCATGGAGGAAAACAGAAAACAACCATCAAAATGGATAGAAGAATAACCAGAATGGCAAAGGCTCAGCCATTGATCAGCTTCAGGATGATCAAAGACAGTCTGGAGTTACCTGTAAGTGCTGTGACAGTTAGAAGATGCCTGTGTGAAGCTAATTTATTTGCAAGAATCCCCCGCAAAGTCCCTCTGTTAAATAAAAGACGTGCAGAAGAGGTTACAATTTGCCAAAGAACACATCAACTGGCCTAAAGAGAAATGGAGGAATATTTTGTGGACTGATGAGAGTAAAATTGTTCTTTTTGGGTCCAAGGGCCACAGACAGTTTGTGAGACGACCCCCAAACTCTGAATTCAAGCCACAGTTCACAGTGAAGACAGTGAAGCATGGTGGTGCAAGCATCATGATATGGGCATGTTTCTCCTACTATGGTGTTGGGCCTACATATCGCATACCAGGTATCATGGATCAGTTTGGATATGTCAAAATACTCGAAGAGGTCATGTTGCCTTATGCTGAAGAGGACATGCCCTTGAAATGCGTGTTTCAACAAGACAATGACCCCAAGCACACTAGTAAACAAGCAAAATCTTGGTTCCAAACCAACAAAATTAATGCCTCGCAGATGTGAAGAAATAATGAAAAACTGTGGTTATACAACTAAATTTAGTGATTCACAGGATTGCTAAAAAAGCAGTTTGAACATAATAGTTTTGAGTTTGTAGTGTCAACAGCAGATGCTGCTATTATTGTGAACACCCCCTTTTCTACTTTTTTTTTTTTACTAACAGCCCAATTTCATAGCCTTAAGAGTGTGCATATCATGAATGCTTGGTCTTGTTTGATTTGAGAATCTACTGAAAATACTTGTACATTGTTTCGCATGCAACAATAAGAAATACACTCAAAACCTGGATTAATCTTTTTAGTCACATAGCACTACTATTATTCTGAACACTACTGTGTATTCTATACAAAAGAATCTTGCAACTTTCCAACAGCGATATGTTGATTACTGTGTCATTCATGTGTTGACTAGTCAGCTAGGTGGTGGAGTCAGGATGTTGGGCTGTTCTTGTGACCCGATTCATAGACGGGCACAGCAAAAATCCTGCCAACATAACTAACGCTGGAAACATAAACTAACCCGATGATTTGCTTTTTTGGTTCCCCCTCACACTCTTCTCTGTCTCTGATTGCTTTTTGTCTGAAGACATCAGCTCTGTCTCCAGTTTTTTCACTGTTCCCTTTAGGGTTTTGTTTTCCTTCTCCACATTTTTATATAGCTCTCTGAAGACCACACAGATCTTGCGAACAACCTCCTTTGCCATCAGTTTCATGACACCATTCAGCTGAGCCTGTAGGAGAAAGGAAAGCAGAAAGATAGTGAATCCAGTTATTTTGGTCAAGGTATTACGTTCCATGCAAAGACACCTTGACACTTGCACACATCCCCCACCCCCCACTACTGCAGCGCAATTTGCTGGACCGCTTTGTTCTGTTGTTTGTGCTTCATGACGTGGAGAATGCATTTGGAATCATCTCAAAGGTAATTATTTGTAATATTTATATTGTAATAGCTTGGTAAAAGTGTTGCATTTTCATTCATTCATTATTATGTGTATTATTGATTTTACATCTCATCATATTGTTCAGATGACCTGCATCACAGGGTGATGCAAACAAACAACTCCACCATTCAACTGAATTGGATGCAATGTGATGTGTATATCCAAATACACAGCAACTTTAACAATGTTGACATGCATGCATGTGAAAAAAATACGACATAATGTGCATATACACACACTATACTAGAGTATCATGGCAGTGGGTATTGTTTGCCCCTTTTCTTGGTTGCTACAGTTAAAAAAGACCTGGATGTTCATAAAGCTCCTGGATGGCATCTTCCCTTATCACCCTGAAATAAAAGCTGCCAAACTGCACAAAAATGTAAAATTCATGATTTTCTTTCAATTATAATTCATTGGCATACAAAGTTAAAAGAATCATGTCAATGTCCAAATCTACTGCATAGCCATGGGTGCACCTGCGCCACTGAAATCTAAAGCTGACACACCTACGAAAAAGGATTTAATTACAGTCATCCACTCCATTGAAACTCATTATTTTCAATGACAAGCCCTGTGTGGAAATCAGAAACAGGTTTTATAATAAGTTCTGCCTTAGAATTACAGACAGCACGCAGAGGAACATGCGCAGCTGAAAATGAAGGAAATCTAAACATTAAATTTAATATATTTACTAAATTAGACGAGTAGTAAGTCCCTTAGGCTGCTCCCTTGTTTGTACTTGGGGTCGCCACAGCAAATCCAAGGTGGATCTGCATGTTCAATTTGCACAAGTTTTACGCCGGATGCCCTTCCTGATACAACTCCACACTACATGGAGAAATGTGGCAGGGGTGTGATTTGAACAGGGAGCCTTCCGCACCAAAACCAAGTGCACTAACCACTTGGCCGCCACCACCACTGCCTAAATTTAATAAGTTAGACTGAGGATTATTTTTGTTGTGCTTCATTTGAACATTTCTGAAGACAGACTTTTTGTTTTTAGGCATTTCAGAGTGAAAGACGTTTTGCACAATTCAGATTCACTCAGTCAAAGCTGATGTGTGCTGATGTTATATTTTAATATTCACTCCATTTTGAGTGGACTAAAGCTGGAAAAATGAATTTTTGTTTTGGTTTCAGTCAGAATTAAATGGCTCTCATTTAAACTATTTCATTTAACAAAACATTTGATTCCGTTATCTCCATCTGAAAGCAGGTTTCATTACAGCCATTCCTTGCAGCTGCAGCACAAGAATATTATTTAATAATTTATTACTTTTTTGGGGGCGAAGACGATGAAGAAGAGGAGAACGTTTCCACAAACAGCGGGAGAAGAAGAAAACGAGAAGGGTGGAAATGAGAGTGGGGACTTTGAATGTTGGTAGTATGACTGGTAAAGGGAGAGAGCTGGCTGATATGATGGAGAGGAGAAAGGTAGACATACTGTGTGTGCAAGAGACCAAGTGGAAGGGAAGTAAGAGCAGGAGCATCGGAGGTGGGTACAAGTTGTTCCATGGTGAGGACAGGAAGAGAAATGGTGTTGGGGTAATTTTAAAGGAAGAGTATGTTAAAAGTGTGTTGGAGGTTAAGCGAGTGTCTGACAGGGTGATGAGTGTGAAGTTGGAAATTGAAGGGGTGATGATGAATATCATCAGTGCATATGCCCCACAGGTAGGTTGTGAAATGAAGGAGAAAGAAGATTTCTGGAGTGTGTTAGATGAGGTGGTGGAGAGTGTGCCCAAGCATGAAAGAGTGATGATAGGAGCGGACTTCAATGGGCATGTTGGTGAAGGGAACAGAGGTGATGAGGAAGTAATGGGTAGATATGGTATCAAGGATAGGAATGGGGAAGGACAGATGGTAGTTGATTTTGCAAAAAGGACGGAAATGGCTGTGGTGAATACCTACTTTAAGAAAAGGGAGGAGCACAGGGTAACCTAAGAGTGGAGGAAGGTGCACACAGATGGCCTACATTCTTTATAGAAGATGCAAGCTAAAAGAAATCAGAGACTGTAAGGTGGTGGCAGGAGAGAGTGTCGTTAGACAGCATAGGATGGTTGTTGTAGGATGACTTTAGAGGTAAAGAAGACGAAGAGAGTGAGAGCTCAACAAAGGATCAGATGGTGGAAGCTGAAGGAGGAAGACTGTTGTGTGAAATTTAGCAAGCAGGTGAGAGAAGCACTGGTTGGAGGGGAAGCAATTTTGGACAACTGGAAAAGTACTGCAGATGTGGTGAGGGAGACAGCTAGGACAGTATTGGGTATGACATCTGGATAGTGGAAGAACACAAGGAGATGTTGTGGTGGAATGAAGAGGTCCAGGAAAGCATAAGGAGAAAGAGGTTGGCAAAAAAGTTTTGGATTGCCAGAGATTTGAAGAAAGTAGATAGGAGTACAAGGAGATGCGGCGTAAGGCGAAAAGAGAAGTGGCAAAAGCGAAGGAAAAGGCATATTGCGAGCTGTACAAAAAGTTGAATAGTAAGGAAGGAGAAAAGGACTTGTACCGATTGGCCAGACAAAGGGACAGAGCTGGAAAGGATGTGCAGCAGGTTACAGTGGTCAAAGATGCACATGGTAATGTGCTGACAAGTGAGGAGTGTGTGCTGAGAAGGTGGAGGGAATATTTTGAAGAGCTGATGAATAAAGAAAATGAGCGAGAGAAAAGGCTGGATGATGTGGTAAGAGTAAATCAGCAAGTACAAGAGATTAGTAAGGAAGAAGTGAGGACTGCTATGAAGAGGATGAAGAGTGGAAAGGCAGTTGGTCCAGATGACATTCCAGTGGAGGCATGGAAATGTCTAGGAGAGATGGCAGTAGAGTTTCTAACCAGATTGTTTAATAAAATCTTGGAAAGTGAGAGGATGCCTGAAGAGTGGAGACGAAGTGTGCTGATTCCTATTTTCAAGAACAAGGGTGATGTGCAGAGCTGCAGTAACTACAGAGGCATAAAGTTGATCAGCCACAGCATGAAGTTATGGGAAAGAGTAGTAGAAGCTAGGCTTAGAAAACAGGTGAAGATCTGTGAGCAGCAATATGGTCTCATGCTGAGAAAGAGCACTACAGATGCAATGTTTGCTGTGAGAATACTGTTGGAGAAGTACAGAGATGGCCAGAAAGAGTTACATTGTGTGTTTGTGGACTTAAAAAAAAGTTTATGACAGGGTGCCAAGAGAAGAACTGTGGTATTGTATGAGGAAGTCTGGAGAGGCAGAGAAGTAAGTTGGGGTAGTGCAGAGCATGTACAAGAATAGTGTGACAGCGGTGAGATGCGCAGTCGGAATGACAGACTCATTCAGGTGGGATTACATCAAGGATCAGCTCTGAGTCCTTTCTTGTTTGCAGTGGTGATGGACAGGTTGACGGATGAAATCAGACAGGAGTCCCCATGGACTATGATGTTTGCAGATGACACTGTGATCTGTAGTGAGAGTAGAGAGCAAGTTGAGTTTAGTCTGGAGAGGTGGAGATATGCTTTGGAGAGAAGGGGAATGAAAGTCAGTAGAAGCAAGACTGAGTACATGTGTGTGAATGGGAGGGAGCCCAGTGGAATAGTGCAGTTACAAGGAGTTGAAGTGGTGAAAGTAGATGAGTTTAAATATTTGGGGTCAACTGTTCAAAGTAATGGAGAGTGTGGTAGAGAGGTGAAGAAGAGAGTGCAGGCAGGGTGGAGTGGGTGGAGAAAGGTGGCAGGAGTGATTTGTGACTGAAGAATATCAGCAAGAATGAAGGGGAATGTTTACAAGACAGTAGTGAGACCAGCTATGTTGTACGGTTTAGAGACAGCGGCACTAACAAAAAGGCAGGAGGCAGAGCTGGAGGTGGCAGAGCTGAAGATGTTGAGATTCTCTTTGGGAGTGACAAGAATGGACAAGATTAGGAATGAACATAGAGGGACAGCTCAGGTGGGACGGTTTGGAGACAAAGTCAGAGAGGCAAGATTGAGATGGTTTGGACATGTGCAGAGAAGGGACCCAGGGTATATAGGGAGAAGGATGCTGAGGATGGAGCCACCAGGCAGGAGGAGAAGAGGGAGGCCGAAGAGGAGGTTTGTGGATGTGCTGAGGGAGGACATGCAGGTGATTGGTGTGACAGAGGAAGATACAGAGGACAGGGTGAGATGGAAACGATTGATCTGCTGTGGCGACCCCTAACGGGAACAGCCGAAAGACAAAGATTACTTTTTTTGGGTGTAAATAATGTAAAAAGCAAAACAGTAAAAATTACAGCTGCATATACAAGAAATATTTAAACTCGACATTATCATCATCATCATCACTAAATAGTCCATTATTATGTTGATTCCTTGGGTAAGGTCCTGAGCACCCTGACATCAGTGTGTGAACGTAAGGTTTACGTACCATTCATAAACACAAAAAAGACAAAAAAAAAAAGACCATTCATAGACAAGGACCATGAAACACGGTGTAATAATGAAACGGAGGCCATGTGTTTACGTGTCTGGACGTTCGACTTGGTAGATCATTCCATTCTATAATTTAAGTTAGCGAACAGAACTACCTACTGCCGTTTCACAACAAAGACGGAAGTGATGGACGATTTTTCTCTGGAACTTTCAGACATCTTCTCGCTCAAATAAATTTTCAATTTACGTCTCAAAACGGTTTTGTCAAATTACTAAAATTAAACTGGCGGCTGTATTCACCCGTCTGTCCTCGCCGTCTTGCCTTTGGCCTTCCAGGAAAACGGCCACGGCTGATGCAGCAGCCATTTCCACGATCAGCGTGGCCTGAGAGGAGAAAGTTTGCTCCGCAGACGAACAGTCACCGAGCTGTTCCATTACGTCCGCCTTCCAGCTGCTCTCACGACAGAGAGTTAAAATTATTACCGTCAATAATACGCAGGCTGAAAAGTTAAACTGCTCTTGTGCTTGCTAGGATGGACGCAAACGGTAGGTAACCGGTGAAGATAATAATCTTCTCTGCTCCCAAGATGACAGCGATTACATCCGGGTCTTCTTCTTCTTCTTCTTCTTCCTCCTCCTCTGTTGAGTTCATTGGTGGCAGAGGGTAGGCAGTACCAAAGCAACACGGAGGAATACCGCCACCAACTGTTAGGGTGTGGAACATTAATGGAGTCTGATGGGGAGATGGGGGGAGAAGGAAAAAAAGGTTGGGGAAATTACACTGTGCTATATTCTGTTGAATACCCTGTTCCCTTTGTAATACCCTGAGTGTTAAACTGTTTTGTCCTAGTGTTCTGACATTGTCAAATAGAATTTTTTGTCTGTTATATTCTTGGCACTCCACTAACACATGCTCAACAATCTCCTTTCTGCTGCATCTCAAATACTGACCAGTTTCATGTTTTCCATTGATGTTGAGAGTGAAATTTAAACCTGTGTGACATATTCGTGTGATTACTTCTTCTTCCATGTGACTCCATCTCCCCTGTCTTCTTGATACAGCCTGTTCCTGAATTTGATGTAAAAACTGACCCTTAGATTCTCTGTCCCATTGCTTTTCCCATTTGTTCATTTCTGTCTTGATGATTGTTTTGACTTCAGATTTAGTAAGTGTAATGTTGATCTGTATTTCTGATTTCAGAGCTGCTTTTTCCGTCTGATCTACTGCTTTATTAGCCTCAATTCCAGAATGAGATGGAACCCACGTGAGACATACTGAAATGTTCTGTTGTTGTAGTTTAAATAAGCGTTGAAGACTCTCATTGATCAGGTCTGGTCTGCAAACAGATTTGTCAACGTTACTGAACGTTCCATCACAGTTCAAGCAAAATTGCTAGCATTTCCACAGAAAAGACAGCTAAAATATCTGACAGCTGTTTATGGTCAGCTTATGAAACTGGGGAATATAAACTGCTGCTGCTGTCTTTCTTGTAACTGGATCTTTAGATCCATCTGTAAATATTTGAATCATATCTGTATATTTCATATTAAGGTACAGCTGAACTAGACCATCCATCCCACTGTACTTATTACTTTCCTTTGACAGTTTCTCCATCTCAAAGTCTACTTGGGACACAGGAAAAAAACAAGGGCGAATAACAGACAATGGTACTACACAACTATGTGGGAAATTAGACAGCTGAGTTTCCTAGTATGACTATTTCCTACCCAACCAAAACTTATACTTAATTTTACCATGCTCCCAATATGGGTTTAGCTTCTTCTCCCCTCCACACGGAAGCCAAACCGAGTAATTGAATATTTTTTAAACTTTATTTTATTTTAGTCTTGGTGGATCATGGGATTTATTTTCATCATGTGCAGAATAGTGAAGAATCAACTGACGCCTGTGATAAAGGCTTACGTGAATGAATGAGGTGCTGTGACTCTTCTAACTTTTAAAAGAAGTGAATTTTCTTGTTGTGGCACAAAGCACTGGTGTTCTCTGGTTCAGGCTGAAAAACACACAAAACAAACAGGGACTTCTTTAAATACTCTACATTTCTTCAGCCAGGACAAGAAACTAAAGTATTTTCATACGTCATTTTCCAAAATAAGGACACTTTATGTGGATACATTTTTGTCAGGCTGTGACGATGAATCCAAGTCAATCAATCAATCAATTTTATTTATATAGCGCCAAATCACAACAAACAGTTGCCCCAAGGCGCTTTATATTGTAAGGCAAGGCCATACAATAATTATGTAAAACCCCAATGGTCAAAACGACCCCCTGTGAGCAAGCACTTGGCGACAGTGGGAAGGAAAAACTCCCTTTTAACAGGAAGAAACCTCCAGCAGAACCAGGCTCAGGGAGGGACAGTCTTCTGCTGGGACTGGTTGGGGCTGAGGGAGAGAACCAGGAAAAAGATATGCTGTGGAGGGGAGCAGAGATCAATCACTAATGATTAAATGCAGAGTGGTGCATACAGAGCAAAAAGAGAAAGAAACACTCATGGGAACCCCCCAGCAGTCTAAGTCTATAGCATCATAACTAAGGGATGGTTCAGGGTCACCTGATCCAGCCCTAACTATAAGCTTTAGCAAAAAGGAAAGTTTTAAGCCTAATCTTAAAAGTAGAGAGGGTGTCTGTCTCCCTGATCTGAATTGGGAGCTGGTTCCACAGGAGAGGAGCCTGAAAGCTGAAGGCTCTGCCTCCCATTCTACTCTTACAAACCCTAGGAACTACAAGTAAGCCTGCAGTCTGAGAGCGAAGCACTCTATTGGGGTGATATGGTACTATGAGGTCCCTAAGATAAGATGGGACCTGATTATTCAAAACCTTATAAGTAAGAAGAAGAATTTTAAATTCTATTCTAGAATTAACAGGAAGCCAATGAAGAGAGGCCAATATGGGTGAGATATGCTCTCTCCTTCTAGTCCCCGTTAGTACTCTAGCTGCAGCATTTTGAATTAACTGAAGGCTTTTCAGGGAACTTTTAGGACAACCTGATAATAATGAATTACAATAGTCCAGCCTAGAGGAAATAAATGCATGAATTAGTTTTTCAGCATCACTCTGAGACAAGACCTTTCTAATTTTAGAGATATTGCGTAAATGCAAAAAAGCAGTCCTACATATTTGTTTCATATGCGCTTTGAATGACATATCCTGATCAAAAATGACTCCAAGATTTCTCACAGTATTACTAGAGGTCAGGGTAATGCCATCCAGAGTAAGGATCTGGTTAGACACCATGTTTCTAAGATTTGTGGGGCCAAGCACAATAACTTCAGTTTTATCTGAGTTTAAAAGCAGGAAATTAGAGGTCATCCATGTCTTTATGTCTGTAAGACAATCCTGCAGTTTAGCTAATTGGTGTGTGTCCTCTGGCTTCATGGATAGATAAAGCTGGGTATCATCTGCGTAACAATGAAAATTTAAGCAATGCCGTCTAATAATACTGCCTAAGGGAAGCATGTATAAAGTGAATAAAATTGGTCCTAGCACAGAACCTTGTGGAACTCCATAATGAACCTTAGTCTGTGAAGAAGATTCCCCATTTACATGAACAAATTGTAATCTATTAGATAAATATGATTCAAACCACCGCAGCACAGTGCCTTTAATACCTATGGCATGCTCTAATCTCTGTAATAAAATTTTATGGTCAACAGTATCAAAAGCAGCACTGAAGTCTAACAGAACAAGCAGAGAGATTAGTCCACTGTCTGAGGCCATAAGAAGATCATTTGTAACCTTCACTAATGCTGTTTCTGTACTATGATGAATTCTAAAACCTGACTGAAACTCTTCAAATAGACCATTCCTCTGCAAATGATCAGTTAGCTGTTTTACAACTATCCTTTCAAGAATTTTTGAGAGAAAAGGAAGGTTGGAGATTGGCCTATAATTAGCTAAGATAGCTGGGTCAAGTGATGGCTTTTTAAGTAATGGTTTAATTACTGCCACCTTAAAAGCCTGTGGTACATAGCCAACTAATAAAGATAGATTGATCACATTTAAGATCGAAGCATTAAATAATGGTAGGGCTTCCTTGAGCAGCCTGGTAGGAATGGGGTCTAATAGACATGTTGATGGTTTGGATGAAGTAACTAATGAAAATAACTCAGACAGAACAATCTGAGAGAAAGAGTCTATCCAAATACCGGCATCACTGAAAGTAGCCAAAGATAACGATACGTCTTTGGGATGGTTATGAGTAATTTTTTCTCTAATAGTTAAAATTTTATTAGCAAAGAAAGTCATGAAGTCATTACTAGTTAAAGTTAAAGGAATACTCGGCTCAATAGAGCTCTGACTCTTTGTCAGCCTGGCTACAGTGCTGAAAAGAAACCTGGGGTTGTTCTTATTTTCTTCAATTAGTGATGAGTAGTAAGATGTCCTAGCTTTACGGAGGGCTTTTTTTTTATAGAGCAACAGACTCTTTTTCCAGGCTAAGTGAAGATCTTCTAAATTAGTGAGATGCCATTTCCTCTCCAACTTACGGGTTATCTGCTTTAAGCTGCGAGTTTGTGAGTTATACCACGGAGTCAGGCACTTCTGATTTAAAGCTCTCTTTTTCAGAGGAGCTACAGCATCCAAAGTTGTCTTCAATGAGGATGTAAAACTATTGACGAGATAGTCTATCTCACTTACAGAGTTTAGGTAGCTACTCTGCACTGTGTTGGTATATGGCATTAGAGAACATAAAGAAGGAATCATACCCTTAAACCTAGTTACAGCGCTTTCTGAAAGACTTCTAGTGTAATGAAACTTATTCCCCACTGCTGGGTAGTCCATCAGAGTAAATGTAAATGTTATTAAGAAATGATCAGACAGAAGGGAGTTTTCAGGGAATACTGTTAAGTCTTCAATTTCCATACCATAAGTCAGAACAAGATCTAAGATATGATTAAAGTGGTGGGTGGAGTCATTTACATTTTGAGCAAAGCCAATTGAGTCTAATAATAGATTAAATGCAGTGTTGAGGCTGTCATTCTCAGCATCTGTGTGGATGTTAAAATCGTCCACTATAATTATCTTATCTGAGCTAAGCACTAAGTCAGACAAAAGGTCTGAAAATTCACAGAGAAACTCACAGTAACGACCAGGTGGACGATAGATAATAACAAATAAAACTGGTTTTTGGGACTTCCAATTTGGATGGACAAGACTAAGAGTCAAGCTTTCAAATGAATTAAAGCTCTGTCTGGGTTTTTGATTAATTAATAAGCTGGAATGGAAGATTGCTGATAATCCTCCGCCTCGGCCCATGCTACGAGCATTCTGGCAGTTAGTGTGACTCAGGGGAGTTGACTCATTTAAACTAACATATTCATCCTGCTGTAACCAGGTTTCTGTAATGCAGAATAAATCAATATGTTGATCAATTATTATATAATTTACTAACAGGGACTTAGAAGAGAGAGATCTAATGTTTAATAGACCACATTTTGTTATGTGTCGGACGCAGCTCGGAGAACCGACCAGCGTTTGAAGGACCCAGTATGAAATAAGCAGAGCACGGTACAAAGGCTAACTGAATTTAATACATAACAGTGATACATAAAAAACAAAGTGCGGTCTGGCGTGGTGCGCTCCCAGCAGTGCTAACGGTCCGGAGCCAGAAGCTGTTCGGACTCAAGGACCCCGCCGACACCCCCCAGGTGGCCGCAACAAACCGAGTCTGTGAAAGAAGGAACCATTATGTGAGTCCACACTCTACACACAGAGAGAACACTTAAAGGTGTACAAACAGCAAACACTTCCTGGCTTGATTACTAATCAACTTCCCAACCTGCAGGCATGGAACATCCAGTTCACAAAACTCCACTGCAGTGGAAGTCGATACATGACTAACATACAGCTCAATATAAAAGGTGTGAGGGACACCACATTTACTGACTGTATAAATGTTAGTCACAAATCTAACGTACCTCAGGAAGTGTGCTGACGAGCGTGAGACCTCACCCCCTCCTCTTTCACAGGACCGTGCATCAAACCTGGACGTTCTCTGCATCCACTGATGATGAGATGGCTCCCGAGACGACGATCTCACCCGTCTGGTCACAAGGTCGGGTCTCTGGCAAATACACACTGTGCACTCCAGTCTTAAATGCCACCATGTTCCAATCCATGCAGATGCACCACAGCTGTGAGTCCTGATGAGCCGCAGGTGATCAGCCTCAGGTGATCAGGGTGAGGTCCTGATAAACTCAGCAACACAGCCACTCAGTTCCAAATGCAAGCCACCTGGAAGGAAAAACAAAAAGGCAGCCAGGCCCCCCAGCCATACAACACATTTAACTGTTTTAGCCTGTGGTGCAGTTGAAGGTGCTATATTATTTTTTCTTTTTGAATTTTTATGCTTAAATAGATTTTTGCTGGTTATTGGTGGTCTGGGAGCAGGCACCGTCTCTACGGGGATGGGGTAATGAGGGGATGGCAGGGGGAGAGAAGCTGCAGAGAGGTGTGTAAGACTACAACTCTGCTTCCTGGTCCTAACCCTGGATAGTCACAGTTTGGAGGATTTAAGAAAATTAGCCAGATTTCTAGAAATGAGAGCTGCTCCATCCAAAGTGGGATGGATGCCGTCTCTCCTAACAAGACCAGGTTTTCCCCAGAAGCTTTGCCAATTATCTATGAAGCCCACCTCATTTTTTGGACACCACTCAGACAGCCAGCAATTCAAGGAGAACATGCGGCTAAACATGTCACTCCCGGTCCGATTGGGGAGGGGCCCAGAGAAAACTACAGAGTCCGACATTGTTTTTGCAAAGTTACACACCGATTCAATGTTAATTTTAGTGACCTCCGATTGGCGTAACCGGGTGTCATTACTGCCGACGTGAATTACAATCTTACCAAATTTACGCTTAGCCTTAGCCAGCAGTTTCAAATTTCCTTCAGTGTTGCCTGCTCTGGCCCCCGGAAGACAATTGACTATGGTTGCTGGTGTCGCTAACTTCACATTTCTCAAAACAGAGTCGCCAATAACCAGAGTTTGATCCTCGGCGGGTGTGTCGTCGAGTGGGGAAAAAACAGTTAGAAATGTGAACGGGTTGGCGGTGTACACGGGGCTTCTGTTTAGAACTACGCTTCCTCCTCACAGTCACCCAGTCAGCCTGCTTTCCCGGCTGCTCGGGATCTGCCAGAGGGAAACTAACGGCGGCTAAGCTACCTTGGTCCGCACCGACTACAGGGGCCTGGCTAGAATTTTCCACGGTGCGGAGCCGAGTCTCCAATTCGCCCAGCCTGGCCTCCAAAGCTACGAATAAGCTACACTTATTACAAGTACCATTACTGCTAAAGGAGGCCGAGGAATAACTAAACATTTCACACCCAGAGCAGAAAAGTGCGGGAGAGACAGGAGAAGCCACCATGCTAAACCGGCTAAGAGCTAGTAGCTGCGCTAAGCTAGCAGATTCCTAAAAACACACAAAGTGAATAATGTGTAAATAATTTAGAGGTGATTCAGCAGAGGGAGTGCTTTAGTTAAGGCACGTGAAGATTACACTGTGAAACAAATCGTTAACTAGTTAACTAGATCAATCTAACTGCACAGATTAAACAGCTAACAGATACAGCAAAACACCGCTGTGCTCCGGAACAGGAAGTGATACAATACCGCAGTGAGAGCCAACCACCAGTAGAGGCAAGCAAGAGCTGTCAAAAGCTACATTTTGATTATCAAGTGAAACAAACAGGTGAGATAAGACTTTATATTTACTCTTACTTAGTTTTAATATTTATAACTGTCATGGTGCGAGGAGGCGTGGCTCAGAGAGAGGACAGACACAATTGCAGACACCCCAGGATGGTTGTTTTGGATTGATGAAAAGGCTTTATCTGGTTAATTGGGCAGAGGTTTGGTACACAGAAACAGAGGCAACAGGCAGGTGTAAGGCAAAGGCGTGGTCAAAAACAAGCAGGGTTCAGAAACACAGAGAGGCAATGTTCCAAGGGCTGAGGCAAAATTGAGAGCTGAAAAAACCAAGTGAGGTTAAAACACGACTTGGCAAACAAGACTATGACAAAAGGCTGGGACAAAGACACAGTATGATGAACTGGCAGAGAAAGGTATCACACATAAGGCTTAGACACATGGCAGATAATCAAGGTATAATGTGACACAGGTGCAAGGAACATTCAGGAAGGGGGCGTGAATGGACGAGACAAAGAAGACTGGTGAGAGACAAAAGAGTTCAGTGACAAATGGGGTGTGACAGTGACACTAACAAAAATGGGAGCATGGACAAATGAGACAAAGATGAGAAAAGACTGGTGAGGGACAAGAGTGTTCAGTGACAAAAGAGGTGTGAGAGTGACATTTACTAAAGCCAACAATAAACTAAATAACATACCTAAACACAGACAGCAAAACCAAAAGTCACATAACACATCTACACAAAAAGAACAAAGGAAAAAACTGAAAAAACGATCATCAAACAGAAACTAGAACAGAACTCAACACATGGCTATCATATGATAGAAAATAAAAACTGGTGATCAAAAAACAGGCCAAGGGGAACAATGAAAGAAGGGCGGATGTGGACAGGATACAAAACCATGACACAGACCTGGGTAGGGGAAAAACATGACAGTAACAGTTTGAACTGTTCACATGAGGACTACAGCTTTCAGTTGTTCAGCCAATCAATGAACAGCATCAACGGACGTATTTCAACTTATGAGTAACTTACAAGAAATGTGTGTCAACAATCGCATAACTTACCTACAACTTATGGCCTGCGTATGCGGGACGTATCAGCCATATGCTGGTATGCATCAAAAATATTGTGCACGTCCAAAATCTTTTGATGTGGTCACCGTACTACGATGTATATCAGTGTCCTTCAACATGCTCTTAACTTATGCAAAACTTACCCATAACTTATTGGATGTACACCTATGTAGGCCAACGTTTTTAATATGGTCAGCATACGCTGGCTAAATCATCAAGGTGTGACAGGGGTGTTAGGCAGATGTTATTATGGCAGTATAGGTTTGGTTCACAGACTTCATGCTAGCTCCCCAGCTACTTCCCACCAAACACCTCATTATATGGGGCTGCTCCACAAGTAGTGTGTTCTATAATAGTCTTCTGTTTGGTTTCAGATCACCTTGCCCACTCCCAAGTCATTTTTTTTTTTTTTATCTCGTCCAATATTCACTTGTCTAGCTTTTGCTGATTTCTGCTCAAAATTAGGGTAAACACAATATGCATAACCCAGGACAGCCAAAGAATAAATAAAATGATCTTCACGCAATGATAATTTCATGATGTGTCATTTTTGGTGAACAATCAAAATTAGTGTGCAACTCTGCGGTCAGCTGTAGTAACCAGCAAACTTGCTCAGTCCGAGGGTATACAATGCATTGGATTACTCACATGAATTTCTTTCACCATTAATTACTGCTTTATGGCAAATGATCTAGCTTTGTGGGTAATTGCACAGAAAAATATAGCATAGAAATATATCAGACAAGACAAAAAAGATAACTTGGGAGTGGGCGAGTTGGTAGAATGGTGAGTTGGCTATGCAACTTCTGTTTCACATGTGAACTAAGAGATGCATGCTCAAAAAGATGGTTTACTCATATAAGCTTGGTTGAAGTTTGATGTCACTCATTAATGCCAGACAGAAAGCCAGAGAGACTGATTCATTACAGTTAAACACTGTTTATCATTTTGAATATGGTAAAGGTGAAAACACTACATGTGTCTGCACAACAGTGTTTTTCCACTAAACTCTTTTGATGAGGAACCACCGCCAAATCACTCTTGTGATTATTTCTCCCCTTTTTCAGGGGTGTAAACATTTTAACCAACAAAGAATGGTTAAAACGGTTGGTGTAGCTTGAATTGTTAAAGGGAAATCAATGACCTACTCTCCACCCCTAGCGCCTTGCCGGTGTCGCCAACCGAACGGTCCCCCCTAAAAATCAGTCCGCCCAGCCTTCACTGCGCATGTGTCATTAGCCACAGTTCATGGATTATCATCACGTTTCTGCTTAAAACTGGACTCCAGTCATCATCTATGTCAGCGACAGATACTGAAACTGAAACCTTTGTACAACAATCATTTCCACATAAATTCAGCATTATTTCATCATAAAAGATGGGGAAAACAATCAGAGTACTGCGGCTACATGAGCTGCTAGCTGATGCGTTCACTGCGTGTCAGTCATTTCAAAGCGTCACAGAGTTTTGCCTCGTTTCTGCTTAAAACTGACTTTAGAATGATTTAAGAGGTTATACCTTGTCATCTCATGGTTAATAATCCCATTATTCCATTTGATCGTTTTGGGTGAAGATACTCTGTCTTAGACGAGCGGCTGAGCTCCAAAATGACTCGTGCAGTGGAGGCAGGGTGGACCAATTTTTAGGGGTGGACCGTTTGGTCTGCAACACTGGGGTCAACAGGTATTCTAATCCAATTAAATTTTTTTCCGCAAATCTGATTGGTTAAGCATGTGAGATTTCAGACCATAATATATCATGTAAACGGTGGCAAAATATTAAATCAGTTTTACATTTAATGTGAAACTGCACCCTGACCACGTGTGCTGCTATGCAGATGTAAATAACTGTGCTGTCACCTGAGGGCGGCAGAAACTAGTGCAGCGACGATGATGCTGAACTGCATGGATTTAATGGATTTAACTGGATCGATTGATGGATTTACCATAGATTTAACTCAGTGTAGCTGACGAGATGGAGAAATCTGTGGGTTTGCTTACAGAATGTTCAGCTTGGCATGAACACGCTGCTGCAATGCCGGTAAGCTTTGACAAGCTGCCCACATCCTTTCACGACGATTCGCTAACCAAATTACTTACAGAAAAATAAACTGTGCGAACGTCGGAATTTGATTAGAATGGGAATAACGCCCTTGTGTCTGATGCTTTGCGGATGTTAATGCTGGATTACGGTCACAAATAGCCAATTTACCAGCTCCACTAACGTGTCGCTGGTAAAGCTCAATTTGCGACCATAAAATCCAGCATTAACATCCGCAAATCATCAGATACAACAAGGTTATTCTCTAATTTAACTACTCTCCAACAAACCAGGCAGATGACAAGTTCCAGTCCACTCTTTCAAGGTAGATCCAGGGGGGCGCACGATCCCCCTTTCACAGACCAAAAAACCCAGTGTCTGCTGTTTCTGAATGCTCTATTCAGCAACAAGTGACTCAGTGAGATAAATTTGTACCAGACCATGATACAGCAAGGTATAGCAAGGTTGTTCACCTTTTTAGCCAAAGGCAGTTCAAATGTTTTGTTACTTGTCATCATAGTGTCATAGCATCACATTCAAGATTGTACGATACAAATTCAAATGAATAAAAAACAGATCACTTTTCTCTGTGACTGCATTTTGTGGTAAAATATGCACCAAAATGCAGGAAATGGCACCTAAAAATTCAAAACCTTTTGCGGGGGGGCATGTCCCAGACCCCCTAGGGAAGTGCGATTGGGACACATTCACAAATCCACGCCCCTCCCTTCCCCTTTACAAAATCCTGGATCTGCCCGTGCTCTTTATGGTATTGATGACGTAGGGTAGAATGACAATGCTTTCAAAGGCCAACTTGAAGTGTAGAAGACATAAACAAGTGAAAAACACCAAGCTTCTCTTTCAGGATAATGATATCTTTTTGTCCAAGGCATACATGATGTCGTCGGTCAAGGACCGTAACTCGAAGCACAACCGACTTTCACCATTAGATGGCATCAGTGGACGATACTAAATCTTAAATATTCGATTACATTGTATTGAATACACAGGAAAAACACATGTAACAGAACATTCTGCCTGATACTCAGGGAGTTTCACTTTTCTTTTTACCACATCTTTTCTCAACATTAATAAACCCAGTTAAACTCTATTATGCATTTGTTTATCTTATCCCATCTTCAAAGAATTCTCCAATTCTTAACCAAGTGCATTCAAAACATTACAGATTTATTTATCTGGGGAAATGAGCGCCATTAGTTCATTCATGGGCCTGAGGACCAGTTTTGTGCCATCCTTCCTGGAAATCCTCAGTTATACTTTGTGCACCGGCCCATCTTTGCTGGGGTACACATCTGTGATGATGCCAAGAGGCCAGTCGTTCTTTTTACATTGAACGTCCCTGAGAAGCACCACTCTTGCTTCCATGAGATTAAGCTGGTCAGATGACCGCTTCCTGCGGGGTTGCAGTGTCGCCAGGTACTGTTTCCGCCACCTGTCCCAGAATGAGCTGGACAGGCTTTGAACTCTGCGCCACCGCTGTTTGATCTTATCCATGAAAGTGATTAACTGTTCTTTCATTTCAGGCTTTCTTTTGAAAGAGAGTTGCAGTGATTTGATTTGTTCCAGTGCCTATGTGTGATTGTCAGGCAGCTGTAGCCGGTGAGAACTGAAGGGCAGGGGAGCCAACCAGCTGTTTCCCTCGTTTTGCAGAAGCAACGATCCATGATGCTCAGCGACTGTATGTTCACTATGGAAGGAGTCGCTGTGCTATCATCCTTTGTTTGAAACACATCACAGTTCAAAGTGTTCTGTTTTGTATGACTGTGTCTGTACAGGAGGGTGTGTGTGTGTGTGTGGGGGGGGGCTGTTTAATGTAAAGTTTGCCTTGATTAGTGTGGCGTCAACTCAGAACATGGCACCATTTTGGTTCTAACTGCACTGAACTACTGAATGAACCTTTAATGTTTTCAACATTTTTAAAAATCATTTAACCCTATTCAGGACTTTAGTGAGCACAGTATGGAGAAAGCAATTGCC